>NC_091391.1:742501-1092501 GCF_038502225.1 Cherax quadricarinatus
TAGGAAGTATTTCTTCAGCCACAGAGTAGTCAGTAAGTGGAATAGTTTGGGAAGTGATGTAGTGGAGGCAGGATCCATACATAGCTTTAAGACGAGGTATGAAAGCTCATGGAGCAGGAAGTGTGAACTAGTAGCGAACAGGAGGTATGACTCGACCTCTGCAACCACAGTTAGGTGAGTACACACAGAGAGAGGTACCATTGATACCAGCTCACTGGTACTGGATCGACCCAACGTGATTGGTCAAAAGTATCACAGTGAAAATAGAAAATATAACATCGCTTTCGTGTCCTTAGACACATCTTCAGAGGAATTGGAAGATGAGGCAAGAGAATCTATTTTTATATGTTAAAGACTGAGGTGACACCTCACTCAGAGAAGGTGACGACACCTCTCACCAACATCACAGGGCTGACCCTTGTCACAGGGCTGACCCTTGTCATAGGGCTGTAAAAGGTACTCGACAAGAATGCTCACCGTGACCCTTGTCATAGAGCTCCCCCTGCCATAGGGGTGCCCCTTGTCATAGGGCTGCCCCCGCCATAACCCTGCTCCTTGGAATAGGGCTACCCCTGCCATAGGGCTGTAAACGGTACTCCACTTGACAAGAATGCTCACCGTGCCCTTGTACAAACTCTGACACACCTTCCGGAGCCACTGTCGGGTCACTGTGTTGACATGACTCGGGTCAGGACCCGTCCTGGCAAATCTTAAGACGTGCATTGAAGCTTATAAACTCAATGGTTTCCTAACATATTTGCAATCAAGCTTTATATTGTGATTCCTTCCATAATGGTGAAGGCTACCTTGTCTGTAATGAGGTGTTCGGCTTTACAAAGTCGGCACTAAATGGGGTGTATCTAATGGATCTTCCATTTATTATCTGTTCTACCGAGTTGCTATGATAGATGGCATTATTATAAACAAGGGGTGGTGGTTAATGGGGCTTAATTATGCCTATCAACTGCTCGAGAGTCGTTAAGACTTTTTATGCATATTGCTTACTGGAATTTGACCGGGTTCGATACGGCGTACGGTGTCAGGGGCCCTATAAAACAACAACAACAACTGGAACTTACCTGGAGTTTACCTGGAGAGGGTTTCGGGGGTCAGCGCCCCCGCGGCTCGGTCTGAGACCAGACCTCATGGTGAATCAGGGTCTGAATAACCAGGCTGTTACTGCTAGCCACACGCAAGCTGACGTACGAACCGCAACCCGGTTGGTCAGGTACTGACTTTAGGTGCCTGTCCAGTGTCTCCTTTAAGACAGTCAGGGCAGTTTGCCCAAGTTTTGATGGAGGAACATTGTGTAAGAGTCAACTCTCTTGTGAAGTTCCTGTTTATGCTGTAGATTTTTAATTATTATTATTATTATTATTAAAGATTCTCCGGTATTCTCCCGGCCCGGCCTTGACTCCCTCTTTAGGGAGTGTCTGAGACCTAAGTCTCCCATGGGAGGAGGCACAAGTACCTCCCCATCTTTGGGACCAACTGTCCCCAGGCCTAGCCACAAGCTAGGCCTCAGGACCAACTGTCCCCAGGCCTAGCCACAAGCTAGGCCTCTCTGGTCTGCCATCCCCGCCCCAAGGGGGCAAATGGGAATGACAGTCTTATGAGCTAAAGGCTCGGGCTCGGGCACCTACCCTACCCTAGAAGGGCTGGGCATGGTATCGATGCAGATTTTTAATAATATAACAAGAGTAGGCTGATAAATTAGACACATGTGCAACTCTTGGGTATCTTTATTGAGGAAACGTTTCGCCACACAGTGGCTTCATCAGTCCAATACAAAGGAGAATCTTGAACAGGAGGAGAATGAGGTAATCAGTCCCTCAACCTTGAGTCGATGTAGTCAGTCCATCAAGACTGATAGAGTTGCACATGTGTCTAATTTATCAACATGTCGGTTCTCAGAACCATTCATGTACGTAACAAGAATACATGTAAACAGGGCAGGAACGAGCCTTCACGGGGCAGAATTTTCAGTAGTATTTACAAGTGACTTAGTAAAAAAACGCTGATTTGAGTGACTTAGCCAGTTGTACAAAATCTGGGTACCTTTATTTGTAGACGTTTCGCCCACCTGTGGCTTTATCATTACAAGATGAGGTAATGAGTCCCTCAGTCTTGGAGTTGGTCAAGGGACTGATAACCTCACATTCTCTACATAATTCTTCACATGTCCTTGTATTGATAGTCACTGGTGGGCGAAACGTCTACAAATAGAGATAACCAGACATTTCACATGTACAGTAGGAAAGATATCTGTTAACTGAAATGTAAATAGTGAAAAAATTGGAAAAATGGTCTCGTGTGTCAGTGTTACAAGTCTTAAAGATGCCGGTAGTTTATCAGATGCGATTTCTGTTGAGCAGAAATGAGTCCTACAGACTGTCTTGGCTCCTACACACACTCCCTCCCACATTTCGGTCCGCCTTGGAATCATTCCGCAGTCCAAGTCGGACCTAAACGTCGATATTAGCTTGTTATGTGCAGGTTTCGGTACTGTAGTAGTAATGGTATTGTGCCTTTCTGTTGGTCCATGCTAGGCAGGTCTAACTCACACTCTTGTACCTGTCTAATCTTGATTTAAAAGCTACCTGAACTTCTCTTAATAACACTACCTGGGAGGGTCTTACACGCAAGCGATACACGATACATAACCACGGGGGTTAAATGATAGCTCTAGGCCTTTCGTGTTGCAACCAACACATCAGGAGCTTGCAAATCTAAAAGCAAATACGATCACAGGAAGAGCCTTCACAAAGGCACCTCCTGTGATTGTATCTGCTGGAACTTGCCTCTCGTTTACCCCTTGTGTTCCTGGCTGCTCCGCCTTCAGCATGACTTGTGTGGATGCTGAGATGCCTGCCGAGACCTCTGTGTGTTTTTATATTATAGTGGTTATGCTTTTATTAACGTAGTTACCGTTAGAATTATGTGTTGTTGTTGTATGTTGTATGTTGTATGTTGTAGTTTGTGTTGTGTAATGTTAATTGTTGTGATTATTGAGTCATTAAGGGTATTATATGAGGGTCATTAAGGGTACTATATGAGGGTCATTAAGGGTACTATATGAGGGTCATTAAGGGTACTACACGAGGGTCATTAAGGGTACTACACGAGGGTCATTAAGGTCACTACACGAGGGTCATTAAGGGTACTACACGAGGGTCATTAAGGGTACTACACGAGGGTCATTAAGGGTACTACACGAGGGTCATTAAGGTCACTACACGAGGGTCATTAAGGGTACTACACGAGGGTCATTAAGGTTACTACACGAGGGTCATTAAGGTTACACGAGGGTCATTAAGGGTACTACACGAGGGTCATTAAGGGTACTACACGAGGGTCATTAAGGTCACTACACGAGGGTCATTAAGGTTACACGAGGGTCATTAAGGGTACTACACGAGGGTCATTAAGGGTACTACACGAGGGTCATTAAGGTCACTACACGAGGGTCATTAAGGTTACACGAGGGTCATTAAGGTTACTACACGAGGGTCATTAAGGTTACTACACGAGGGTCATTAAGGTTACACGAGGGTCATTAAGGGTACTACACGAGGGTCATTAAGGGTACTATATGAGGGTCATTAAGGGTACTATATGAGGGTCATTAAGGTTACTACACGAGGGTCATTAAGGTTACTACACGAGGGTCATTAAGGTTACTACACGAGGGTCATTAAGGTTACTACACGAGGGTCATTAAGGTCACTACACGAGGGTCATTAAGGTTACTACACGAGGGTCATTAAGGGTACTACACGAGGGTCATTAAGGTTACTACACGAGGGTCATTAAGGTTACTACACGAGGGTCATTAAGGTCACTACACGAGGGTCATTAAGGGTACTACACGAGGGTCATTAAGGTCACTACACGAGGGTCATTAAGGTCACTACACGAGGGTCATTAAGGTCACTACACGAGGGTCATTAAGGTCACTACACGAGGGTCATTAAGGTCACTACACGAGGGTCATTAAGGTCACTACACGAGGGTCATTAAGGTCACTATACGAGGGTCATTAAGGTCACTACACGAGGGTCATTAAGGTTACTACACGAGGGTCATTAAGGTCACTACACGAGGGTCATTAAGGGTACTACACGAGGGTCATTAAGGTTACTACACGAGGGTCATTAAGGGTACTACACGAGGGTCATTAAGGGTACTACACGAGGGTCATTAAGGTTACTACACGAGGGTCATTAAGGTTACTACACGAGGGTCATTAAGGTTACACGAGGGTCATTAAGGTTACACGAGGGTCATTAAGGGTACTACACGAGGGTCATTAAGGGTACTACACGAGGGTCATTAAGGTCACTACACGAGGGTCATTAAGGTTACTACACGAGGGTCATTAAGGTTACTACACGAGGGTCATTAAGGTTACTACACGAGGGTCATTAAGGTTACTACACGAGGGTCATTAAGGTCACTACACGAGGGTCATTAAGGTTACTACACGAGGGTCATTAAGGTTACTACACGAGGGTCATTAAGGTCACTACACGAGGGTCATTAAGGTTACTACACGAGGGTCATTAAGGTCACTACACGAGGGTCATTAAGGTTACTACACGAGGGTCATTAAGGTTACTACACGAGGGTCATTAAGGGTACTACACGAGGGTCATTAAGGGTACTACACGAGGGTCATTAAGGGTACTACACGAGGGTCATTAAGGGTACTACACGAGGGTCATTAAGGTTACACGAGGGTCGTTAAGGGTACTACACGAGGGTCATTAAGGGTACTACACGAGGGTCATTAAGGTTACTACACGAGGGTCATTAAGGTTACTACACGAGGGTCATTAAGGTTACTACACGAGGGTCATTAAGGTTACTACACGAGGGTCATTAAGGTTACTACACGAGGGTCATTAAGGGTACTACACGAGGGTCATTAAGGTTACTACACGAGGGTCATTAAGGTTACACGAGGGTCATTAAGGTTACTACACGAGGGTTATTAAGGGTACTACACGAGGGTCATTAAGGGTACTACACGAGGGTCATTAAGGTTACTACACGAGGGTCATTAAGGTTACACGAGGGTCATTAAGGTTACTACACGAGGGTCATTAAGGTTACTACACGAGGGTCATTAAGGTTACACGAGGGTCATTAAGGTTACTACACGAGGGTCATTAAGGTTACTACACGAGGGTCATTAAGGTTACACGAGGGTCATTAAGGTTACTACACGAGGGTCATTAAGGTTACTACACGAGGGTCATTAAGGTCACTACACGAGGGTCATTAAGGGTACTACACGAGGGTCATTAAGGTTACTACACGAGGGTCATTAAGGTTACTACACGAGGGTCATTAAGGTTACACGAGGGTCATTAAGGTTACACGAGGGTCATTAAGGTTACTACACGAGGGTCATTAAGGTTACTACACGAGGGTCATTAAGGTTACTACACGAGGGTCATTAAGGTTACACGAGGGTCATTAAGGTTACTACACGAGGGTCATTAAGGGTACTACACGAGGGTCATTAAGGTTACTACACGAGGGTCATTAAGGTTACTACACGAGGGTCATTAAGGTTACTACACGAGGGTCATTAAGGTTACACGAGGGTCATTAAGGTTACACGAGGGTCATTAAGGGTACTACACGAGGGTCATTAAGGTTACTACACGAGGGTCATTAAGGTTACTACACGAGGGTCATTAAGGTTACTACACGAGGGTCATTAAGGTTACACGAGGGTCATTAAGGTTACACGAGGGTCATTAAGGGTACTACACGAGGGTCATTAAGGGTACTACACGAGGGTCATTAAGGTCACTACACGAGGGTCATTAAGGTCGCTACACGAGGGTCATTAAGGTCACTACACGAGGGTCATTAAGGTCACTACACGAGGGTCATTAAGGTTACTACACGAGGGTCATTAAGGTTACTACACGAGGGTCATTAAGGTTACACGAGGGTCATTAAGGTTACACGAGGGTCATTAAGGTTACTACACGAGGGTCATTAAGGTCACTACACGAGGGTCATTAAGGTCACTACACGAGGGTCATTAAGGTCACTACACGAGGGTCATTAAGGGTACTACACGAGGGTCATTAAGGTCACTACACGAGGGTCATTAAGGTCACTACACGAGGGTCATTAAGGTCACTACACGAGGGTCATTAAGGTCACTACACGAGGGTCATTAAGGTCACTATACGAGGGTCATTAAGGTTACTACACGAGGGTCATTAAGGTCACTACACGAGGGTCATTAAGGGTACTACACGAGGGTCATTAAGGGTACTACACGAGGGTCATTAAGCGTACTACACGAGGGTCATTAAGGGTACTACACGAGGGTCATTAAGGTCACTACACGAGGGTCATTAAGGTCACTACACGAGGGTCATTAAGGTCACTACACGAGGGTCATTAAGGGTACTACACGAGGGTCATTAAGGTCACTACACGAGGGTCATTAAGGTTACTACACGAGGGTCATTAAGGTCACTACAGGAGGGTCATTAAGGTCACTACACGAGGGTCATTAAGGTCACTATACGAGGGTCATTAAGGTCACTACAGGAGGGTCATTAAGGTCACTACACGAGGGTCATTAAGGGTACTACACGAGGGTCATTAAGGTCACTACACGAGGGTCATTAAGGGTACTACACGAGGGTCATTAAGGTCACTACGCGAGGGTCATTAAGGTCACTACACGAGGGTCATTAAGGGTACTACACGAGGGTCATTAAGGTCACTACACGAGGGTCATTAAGGGTACTACACGAGGGTCATTAAGGTCACTACACGAGGGTCATTAAGGTCACTACACGAGGGTCATTAAGGGTACTACACGAGGGTCATTAAGGTCACTACACGAGGGTCATTAAGGGTACTACACGAGGGTCATTAAGGTCACTACACGAGGGTCATTAAGGTCACTACACGAGGGTCATTAAGGTCACTACACGAGGGTCATTAAGGTCACTACACGAGGGTCATTAAGGTCACTACACGAGGGTCATTAAGGGTACTACACGAGGGTCATTAAGGTCACTACACTAGGGTCATTAAGGTCACTACACGAGGGTCATTAAGGTCACTACGCGAGGGTCATTAAGGGTACTACACGAGGGTCATTAAGGTCACTACACGAGGGTCATTAAGGTCACTACACGAGGGTCATTAAGGGTACTACTCGAGGGTCATTAAGGTCACTACACGAGGGTCATTAAGGGTACTACACGAGGGTCATTAAGGTTACTACACGAGGGTCATTAAGGTTACTACACGAGGGTCATTAAGGTTACTACACGAGGGTCATTAAGGGTACTACACGAGGGTCATTAAGGTTACTACACGAGGGTCATTAAGGTCACTACACGAGGGTCATTAAGGTTACTACACGAGGGTCATTAAGGGTACTACACGAGGGTCATTAAGGTTACTACACGAGGGTCATTAAGGTCACTACACGAGGGTCATTAAGGTTACTACACGAGGGTCATTAAGGTCACTACACGAGGGTCATTAAGGTTACTACACGAGGGTCATTAAGGTCACTACACGAGGGTCATTAAGGGTACTACACGAGGGTCATTAAGGGTACTACACGAGGGTCATTAAGGGTACTACACGAGGGTCATTAAGGTCACTACACGAGGGTCATTAAGGTCACTACACGAGGGTCATTAAGGTCACTACACGAGGGTCATTAAGGGTACTACACGAGGGTCATTAAGGTCACTACACGAGGGTCATTAAGGTCACTACACGAGGGTCATTAAGGTCACTACACGAGGGTCATTAAGGTCACTACACGAGGGTCATTAAGGTCACTACACGAGGGTCATTAAGGTCACTACACGAGGGTCATTAAGGTCACTACACGAGGGTCATTAAGGTCACTATACGAGGGTCATTAAGGTTACTACACGAGGGTCATTAAGGTCACTACACGAGGGTCATTAAGGGTACTACACGAGGGTCATTAAGGGTACTACACGAGGGTCATTAAGGGTACTACACGAGGGTCATTAAGGGTACTACACGAGGGTCATTAAGGGTACTACACGAGGGTCATTAAGGTCACTACACGAGGGTCATTAAGGGTACTACACGAGGGTCATTAAGGTCACTACACGAGGGTCATTAAGGTCACTACACGAGGGTCATTAAGGTCACTACACGAGGGTCATTAAGGTCACTACACGAGGGTCATTAAGGTCACTACACGAGGGTCATTAAGGTCACTACACGAGGATCATTAAGGTCACTACACGAGGGTCATTAAGGTCACTACACGAGGGTCATTAAGGTCACTACACGAGGGTCATTAAGGTCACTACACGAGGGTCATTAAGGTCACTACACGAGGGTCATTAAGGTCACTACACGAGGGTCATTAAGGTCACTACACGAGGGTCATTAAGGTCACTATACGAGGGTCATTAAGGTCACTACACGAGGGTCATTAAGGTCACTACACGAGGGTCATTAAGGTCACTACACGAGGGTCAGTAAGGTCACTACACGAGGGTCATTAAGGGCACTATATGAGGGTCATTAAGGTCACTACACGAGGGTCATTAAGGGTACTATATGAGGGTCATTAAGGTCACTACACGAGGGTCATTAAGGTCACTACACGAGGGTCATTAAGGTCACTACACGAGGGTCATTAAGGTCACTACACGAGGGTCATTAAGGGTACTACACGAGGGTCATTAAGGTTACTACACGAGGGTCATTAAGGTTACTACACGAGGGTCATTAAGGTTACTACACGAGGGTCATTAAGGGTACTACACGAGGGTCATTAAGGTTACTACACGAGGGTCATTAAGGTCACTACACGAGGGTCATTAAGGTTACTACACGAGGGTCATTAAGGGTACTACACGAGGGTCATTAAGGTTACTACACGAGGGTCATTAAGGTCACTACACGAGGGTCATTAAGGTTACTACACGAGGGTCATTAAGGTCACTACACGAGGGTCATTAAGGTTACTACACGAGGGTCATTAAGGTCACTACACGAGGGTCATTAAGGGTACTACACGAGGGTCATTAAGGGTACTACCCGAGGGTCATTAAGGGTACTACACGAGGGTCATTAAGGTCACTACACGAGGGTCATTAAGGTCACTACACGAGGGTCATTAAGGTCACTACACGAGGGTCATTAAGGGTACTACACGAGGGTCATTAAGGTCACTACACGAGGGTCATTAAGGTCACTACACGAGGGTCATTAAGGTCACTACACGAGGGTCATTAAGGTCACTACACGAGGGTCATTAAGGTCACTACACGAGGGTCATTAAGGTCACTACACGAGGGTCATTAAGGTCACTACACGAGGGTCATTAAGGTCACTATACGAGGGTCATTAAGGTTACTACACGAGGGTCATTAAGGTCACTACACGAGGGTCATTAAGGGTACTACACGAGGGTCATTAAGGGTACTACACGAGGGTCATTAAGGGTACTACACGAGGGTCATTAAGGGTACTACACGAGGGTCATTAAGGTCACTACACGAGGGTCATTAAGGGTACTACACGAGGGTCATTAAGGTCACTACACGAGGGTCATTAAGGTCACTACACGAGGGTCATTAAGGTCACTACACGAGGGTCATTAAGGTCACTACACGAGGGTCATTAAGGTCACTACACGAGGGTCATTAAGGTCACTACACGAGGGTCATTAAGGTCACTACACGAGGGTCATTAAGGTCACTACACGAGGGTCATTAAGGTCACTACACGAGGGTCATTAAGGTCACTACACGAGGGTCATTAAGGTCACTATACGAGGGTCATTAAGGTCACTACACGAGGGTCATTAAGGTCACTACACGAGGGTCATTAAGGTCACTACACGAGGGTCAGTAAGGTCACTACACGAGGGTCATTAAGGGCACTATATGAGGGTCATTAAGGTCACTACACGAGGGTCATTAAGGGTACTATATGAGGGTCATTAAGGTCACTACACGAGGGTCATTAAGGTCACTACACGAGGGTCATTAAGGTCACTACACGAGGGTCATTAAGGTCACTACACGAGGGTCATTAAGGTCACTACACGAGGGTCATTAAGGTCACTACACGAGGGTCATTAAGGTCACTACACGAGGGTCATTAAGGTCACTATACGAGGGTCATTAAGGTCACTACACGAGGGTCATTAAGGTCACTACACGAGGGTCATTAAGGTCACTATACGAGGGTCATTAAGGTCACTACACGAGGGTCATTAAGGTCACTACACGAGGGTCATTAAGGTCACTACACGAGGGTCATTAAGGTCACTACACGAGGGTCAGTAAGGTCACTACACGAGGGTCATTAAGGGTACTATATGAGGGTCATTAAGGTCACTACACGAGGGTCATTAAGGGTACTATATGAGGGTCATTAAGGTCACTATATGAGGGTCATTAAGGTCACTACACGAGGGTCACCTCCAGTCAAGAATTATACCTTAAAATAGTGACTAATGTGAACTCAGTGTACATACACTGAAACATACACCTGTCAGTGTACATACACTGAAACATACACCTGTCAGTGTACATACACTGAAACATACACCTGTCAGTGTACATACACTGAAACATACACCTGTCAGTGTACATACACTGAAACATACACCTGTCAGTGTACATACACTGAAACATACACCTGTCAGTGTACATACACTGAAACATACACCTGTCAGTGTACATACACTGAAACATACACCTGTCAGTGTACATACACTGAAACATACACCTGTCAGTGTACATACACTGAAACATACACCTGTCAGTGTACATACACTGAAACATACACCTGTCAGTGTACATACACTGAAACATACACCTGTCAGTGTACATACACTGAAACATACACCTGTCAGTGTACATACACTGAAACATACACCTGTCAGTGTACATACACTGAAACATACACCTGTCAGTGTACATACACTGAAACATACACCTGTCAGTGTACATACACTGAAACATACACCTGTCAGTGTACATACACTGAAACATACACCTGTCAGTGTACACACACTGAGACATACACCTGTCAGTGTACATACACTGAAACATACACCTGTCAGTGTACACACACTGAGACATACACCTGTCAGTGTACATACACTGAAACATACACCTGTCAGTGTACACACACTGAGACATACACCTGTCAGTGTACATACACTGAAACATACACCTGTCAGTGTACACACACTGAGACATACACCTGTCAGTGTACATACACTGAGACATACACCTGTCAGTGTACACACACTGAGACATACACCTGTCAGTGTACATACACTGAGTCATACACCTGTCAGTGTACATACACTGAGACATACACCTGTCAGTGTACATACACTGAGACACACCTCTCAGTGTACACAGTGATACACCTCTCAGTATACATACACAGTGATACACCTCTCAGTATACATACACAGTAATACACCTCTCAGTATACATACACAGTGATACACCTCTCAGTATACATACACAGTGATACACCTCTCAGTATACATACACAGTGATACACCTCTCAGTATACATACACAGTAATACACCTCTCAGTATACATACACAGTGATACACCTCTCAGTATACATACACAGTGATACACCTCTCAGTATACATACTCAGTGATACACCTCTCAGTATACATACACAGTAATACACCTCTCAGTATACATACACAGTGATACACCTCTCAGTATACATACACAGTAATACACCTCTCAGTATACATACACAGTGATACACCTCTCAGTATACATACACAGTAATACACCTCTCAGTATACATACACAGTGATACACCTCTCAGTATACATACACAGTAATACACCTCTCAGTATACATACACAGTGATACACCTCTCAGTATACATACACAGTGATACACCTCTCAGTATACATACACAGTGATACACCTCTCAGTATACATACACAGTGATACACCTCTCAGTGTACATACACCTCTCAGTGTACATACACCTCTCAGTATACACAGTAACACACGTCTCAGTATACACAGTAACACACGTCTCAGTATACACAGTAACACAAGTCTCAGTATACACAGTAACACAAGTCTCAGTATACACAGTAACACAAGTCTCAGTATACACAGTAACACAAGTCTCAGTGTACACAGTAACACAAGTCTCAGTATACACAGTAACACAAGTCTCAGTATACACAGTAACACAAGTCTCAGTATACACAGTAACACAAGTCTCAGTATACACAGTAACACAAGTCTCAGTGTACACAGTAACACAAGTCTCAGTATACACAGTAACACAAGTCTCAGTATACACAGTAACACACGTCTCAGTATACACAGTAACACAAGTCTCAGTATACACAGTAACACAAGTCTCAGTGTACACAGTAACACAAGTCTCAGTGTACACAGTAACACAAGTCTCAGTATACACAGTAACACAAGTCTCAGTATACACAGTAACACAAGTCTCAGTATACACAGTAACACAAGTCTCAGTGTACACAGTAACACAAGTCTCAGTGTACACAGTAACACAAGTCTCAGTATACACAGTAACACAAGTCTCAGTGTACACAGTAACACAAGTCTCAGTATACACAGTAACACAAGTCTCAGTGTACACAGTAACACAAGTCTCAGTGTACACAGTAACACAAGTCTCAGTGTACACAGTAACACAAGTCTCAGTGTACACAGTAACACAAGTCTCAGTATACACAGTAACACAAGTCTCAGTGTACACAGTAACACAAGTCTCAGTGTACACAGTAACACAAGTCTCAGTGTACACAGTAACACAAGTCTCAGTATACACAGTAACACACGTCTCAGTGTACACAGTAACACAAGTCTCAGTATACACAGTAACACACGTCTCAGTATACACAGTAACACAAGTCTCAGTATACACAGTAACACACGTCTCAGTGTACACAGTAACACACGTCTCAGTATACACAGTAACACACGTCCACAGGGATGTTAGGAAGTATTTCTTCAGCATCATAGTAGCGGGGAAGTGGAATTATCTGGGTGAGGAAGCAGTGGTGTCTGCAGGCTTCATACACAGTTCGAAGATCAGGTATGATAGTCCATGAAGCTAAGAAGTGAATCTGAAGAGTGACAAGTTGAAGGAAGGCTAGGAGCTATGACTCGACCCCTGCAGCCACAAGTGAGGTGAGTACACACACACAGGACCGCACTGTACCGTTGTACAGAGGTCACCACAGTTGTTTTATGGCAAGAAATTGCTGTACTGGCCGCAACTTAGTGTGAACAACTGTGGTAAAATACCTGTGAGGTAGTGTGGTACACTAACACCTGCAGAGGTAATGTGGTACACTAACAAACACCTGCAGAGGTAGTGTAGTACACTAACAAACACCTGCAGAGGTAGTGTGGTACACTAACAAACACCTGCAGAGGTAGTGTAGTACACTAACAAACACCTGCAGAGGTAGTGTGGTACACTAACAAACACCTGCAGAGGTAGTGTAGTACACTAACAAACACCTGCAGAGGTAGTGTGGTACACTAACGAACACCTGCAGAGGTAGTGTGGTACACTAACAAACACCTGCAGAGGTAGTGTGGTACACTAACAAACACCTGCAGAGGTAGTGTAGTACACTAACGAACACCTGCAGAGGTAGTGTAGTACACTAACAAACACCTGAAGAGGTAGTGTGGTACACTAACGAACACCTGCAGAGGTAGTGTGGTACACTAACGAACACCTGCAGAGGTAGTGTGGTACACTAACACACCTGCAGAGTTAGTGTAGTACACTAACACACCTGCAGAGGTAGTGTGGTACACTAACGAACACCTGCAGAGGTAGTGTAGTACACTAACAAACACCTGCAGAGGTAGTGTAGTACACTAACAAACACCTGCAGAGGTAGTGTAGTACACTAACAAACACCTGCAGAGGTAGTGTAGTACACTAACAAACACCTGCAGAGGTAGTGTAGTACACTAACAAACACCTGCAGAGGTAGTGTAGTACACTAACAAACACCTGCAGAGGTAGTGTAGTACACTAACAAACACCTGCAGAGGTAGTCTGGTACACTAACGAACACCTGCAGAGGTAGTGTGGTACACTAACAACTGCAGAGATAGTGTGGTACACTAACACCTGCAGAGATAGTGTGGTACACTAACAACTGCAGAGATAGTGTGGTACACTAACACCTGCAGAGATAGTGTGGTACACAAACACCTGCACACAGTTGTTAGTATGTGTGGTTGTCTCTGGTTTACCTCTGCTTGCCAACAATGTCAGGATATCCGCACTACAGTTACACAGGCAGATGATTTGCTGGTTGTAGCGTCCGTGATTCTGGTCTTGGAGCTGTGTCATTGGTCGTGGTGTACGGGGCCCTGGTTGTGGCGCTGTGTTATTGGTCGTGGTGTACGGGGCCCTGGTTGTGGTGTTGTGTTATTGGTCGTGGTGTACGGGGCCCTGGTTGTGGTGCTGTGTCATTGGTCGTGGTGTACGGGGCCCTGGTTGTGGTGCTGTGTCATTGGTCGTGGTGTACGGGGCCCTGGTTGTGGTGCTGTGTCATTGGTCGTGGTGTACGGGGCCCTGGTTGTGGTGCTGTGTCATTGGTCGTGGTGTACGGGGCCCTGGTTGTGGTGCTGTGTTATTGGTCGTGGTGTACGGGGCCCTGGTTGTGGCGCTGTGTTATTGGTCGTGGTGTACGGGGCCCTGGTTGTGGCGCTGTGTTATTGGTCGTGGTGTACGGGGCCCTGGTCGTAGCATTGTGTTATTGGTCGTGGTGTACGGGGCCCTGGTTGTGGCGCTGTGTTATTGGTCGTGGTGTACGGGGCCCTGGTCGTAGCATTGTGTTATTGGTGGTGGTGTACGGGGCCCTGGTCGTAGCATTGTGTTATTGGTGGTGGTGTACGGGGCCCTGGTCGTAGCATTGTGTTATTGGTGGTGGTGTACGAGGCCCTGGTCGTAGCATTGTGTTATTGGTGGTGGTGTGCGGGGTTCTGGTCGTAGCATTGTGTTATTGGTGGTGGTGTGCGGGGTTCTGGTCGTAGCATTGTGTTATTGGTGGTGGTGTACGGGGCCCTGGTTGTAGCATTGTGTTATTGGTGGTGGTGTGCGGGGTTCTGGTCGTAGCGTTCATGACCTTGGCGTAGCCAGTCGGAAGTCACGTCCGTCGGAACTACAGCGGGCTAGCGGAAATGTTAGACATGAGTGACTGGTGGCGTCAACCGTGAAGATGGAGGGACGGAGAGAGGGATAGACAGAGGTATGGATAGACAGGTGGAGGAGAAGGCACATTGAAGCTATATTAGTGACCCCTTAATTCTTTAAAACACTGAAAGAAAATGTAAGTTCTGAGAACTTTCACTTTTTTTATTACATCCTCAAGGAATGGTGAATGTTATTTCAAAATTTTCTTAAAAGATCAGGAAATCCTCCTGGAACTTGTGTGTATAGCCAGGCTTGTCTGGTGCTGGCTTGGTCAACTATGCTGTTGGTGGTAGTGGTCTGCAGTCTCACATATACATCACAGCCTGGTTGATCTGGCACGTGGTGAAGATACTTGTCCAGGTTCCTCTTGAAGACTTGTACACTTGTTCCAGCAGTGTTTCTGATATCTTGAAGACTTGTACACTTGTTCCAGCAGTGTTTCTGATATCTTGAAGACTTGTACACTTGTTCCAGCAGTGTTTCTGATATCTTGAAGACTTGTACACTTGTTCCAGCAGTGTTTCTGATATCTTGAAGACTTGTACACTTGTTCCAGCAGTGTTTCTGATATCTTGAAGACTTGTACACTTGTTCCAGCAGTGTTTCTGATATCTTGAAGACTTGTACACTTGTTCCAGCAGTGTTTCTGATATCTTGAAGACTTGTACACTTGTTCCAGCAGTGTTTCTGATATCTTGTAGACTTCTACACTTGTTCCAGCAGTGTTTCTGATATCTTGAAGACTTCTACACTTGTTCCAGCAGTGTTTCTGATATCTTGAAGACTTGTACACTTGTTCCAGCAGTGTTTCTGATATCTTGAAGACTTGTACACTTGTTCCAGCAGTGTTTCTGATATCTTGAAGACTTGTACACTTGTTCCAGCAGTGTTTCTGATATCTTGAAGACTTGTACACTTGTTCCAGCAGTGTTTCTGATATCTTGTAGACTTCTACACTTGTTCCAGCAGTGTTTCTGATATCTTGAAGACTTCTACACTTGTTCCAGCAGTGTTTCTGATATCTTGAAGACTTGTACACTTGTTCCAGCAGTGTTTCTGATATCTTGAAGACTTGTACACTTGTTCCAGCAGTGTTTCTGATATCTTGTAGACTTCTACACTTGTTCCAGCAGTGTTTCTGATATCTTGAAGACTTGTACACTTGTTCCAGCAGTGTTTCTGATATCTTGAAGACTTGTACACTTGTTCCAGCAGTGTTTCTAATATCTTGAAAACTTGTACACTTGTTCCAGCAATGTTTCTAATATCTTGAAGACTTGTACACTTGTTCCAGCAGTGTTGTGATAACTTCTGGTAAGATGTTGACTAGTCTGGGGCTACGGGTGATGGCAGGAGAGATAAACAAGATAATCTACTATCTGTCTCACACACATACTGCTAGATAACACATGATAGTGCTTAATGTAGATAGTAGTGGATAGTTCTTCTCTGTAGATAACCTTAAAGTGGACATTTAAGTGTTTCTCTCTCTCTCTCTCTCTCTCTCTCTCTCTCTCTCTCTCTCTCTCTCTTTACACAGGGTTTGACAAGGTTAGGTTAAGGATCCCTAGCTTTATTGACAAGTTAAGGATTCCTAACTTTATTGGCAAGCTAAGAGCTGTTACCTACAGCAGCTCATTTGAAAGCATTTTTATTATGAGACATACAAGTAGGGAACAGGATGAAGTTGGAGCCATCTGTGGGCCAGCATTTTCATTTGATCAACTGACTTTATCTCGTTGACATCATTATGCTGTACGAATGTGTTCCATACTCGAGTCATCCTGGGTATGTATGATCTCAGATGGAGTGATGTTCTGGAGAAGGGTACAGCCAGAGTGAAGTTGCTGCTTTCTGCCCGTCTTGTGGCATAAAAGCTTGTTTCACGCTGTCCTCGAAGTGGATCCAAGTGTGGTATTTTGACAATATTGGCCTTGTACATAACAGTAAGGCCACCCACATCCCTCCTATGTTGAAGGCTCTGCTGAAATGACAGATCTATCCAGGATGGGTCCAGGCGAGAGATGAGACGTCTTGCTCTGTTCTCTACTCTGTCAAGCAGTCGCAGATGAGAGGGGGGGCAGGCAAACCAAGAAAGTGGAGCATACTCAAGGTGTGAGCGTACTTGTGCCTCGTACAGAATCTTGCAACCCCTACTGTCAAGCAGATGCGAGATACGGGAAAGTGCTGTAAGCTTCGTGGCTGCCTTATTTGCAAGATTTACAACGTGGTTCTTCATGGTCGATTTGGAGTCAGATTTCACCCCAAGGATATCAACTTCTTCCCCAGGTACCAACACTCTCCCATTCATACTTACTACTGCACCAGCATTACCATCATGGTGCCTAGAGCACCATCATCATTTGTGTTTTCTCAGGGGCAAACGTTACTTACCATCAGTTTCCCCAAGCTGATATACCTCTTAGCTGGTGATAGATACTAAATTAAAATTAACATTGTTTATTTCTCTGTTAATATTATTATGTGGGTTTTACACATAAGGTATTATTACATATTATAAAATACTTATCACAAAAAAGGCCACTAATATGCCTAGTTATGTCTAGGCATTTAGAGCAGCTGGCATTTTTCTCTTGGGATTCTGGGATGAGACGAAGAAGGTCATTGAAGGTGAATGGTTCAGAGAACCGACATGTTGATAAATTAGACACATTCTTGGGCACGACCTACTTCCACATTGAACAAATGTGACACGACCTATGACTGCTGCACCTCTCCTGCCATACGGTTTATAAGCTCCTTCTCCGCTCATATGCCGTATTCTACTCAAGATTGATGGACTGAACACATCGACTCAAGGTTGAGGGACTGATTACCTCATTCTCCTCCTGTTCTTCAAGTTTCTCCTACGTATGGACTGATGAAGCCACTGTGTGGCGAAACGTTTCCTCAATAAAGATACCCAAGAGTTGCAAATGTCTAATTTATCAAGGTCATTGAAGCAGACATTCCATAACAATGGTCCCAGAACGCTTCCTTGTGGAACACTTGCCCTAATAGGATGTCTTGTTGATTCTGTTCCATTGAGAACTACACTTAGAGATCTACCATGAAGGTAATCACTGATGGCTGCAATTCCCAGTGCTTGAAGTTTTGCTAAGAGGCCCTGGTGCCACACCTGGTGCCACACTCGGTCGAAAGCGCCAGCAATGTCCAGTGCTACCACACAGCTGACTTTGGATTCACATTTTCCGTTAGGAAGTTGATAGGGTCTGCATGTTGCCACTGAGGTCTGTACATTGCACATGCTAGTACAGAGGTACTAGTGTTTATACAGAGCTTGAAGAACATCATTTCAAGATGTGTAGGGGTGGCAACATCTATGTGCTGGGCATGAACACTTTTAGAGAAGCACACAGCAACACCACCTCCTTGCCCTTGCCTGTCTCTTCTCATCCATGAGGTGTAGCCAGCAATTCTTGCAAAATTTTCTGGAGTCCTGTCATCCAAAAATGTTTCAACAACAGCTATCATGTCGGGACGTCGAGTGTTCACAAAACTGTGTGTGAGCTCTCCAACATTAGTAATGAAACTTCTAATGTTGGCCGACAGGATGCTGATAGACTGGCTCATGATGTGGTCAGCTTTAGGTGGTGGGTGTGTAAGGCATGTAAGATGCCTGCCCTTGAGAGAGGTAGGGTACTGAGGCAGCTGCAGTGATGTAGGTCTGTGGTCTTGTATAAGGCACAATACCACCTGCTGGGCTGAGATAGGAGTAGCTGAGTGGGTGACGTGTGAGAGTGTTCACCAGTTCAGAGATCCTGCTGGTTTGTTCCGAGAACAGGTCTCTAAACAGGTGGCCCTGTCTGCCAAATTCCTTTTTCTTTCAACACTGGTCCTCCTGATGTCTTTTCTTTAGGCAGTAATTGCACCTGGTATCTCGTAGGCAGTTGTTAGTGGTGTGCCCCCTCCGGTGACAGCGAGAGCACAGCCTAGGTGCCTGAGAGGGTAGACCTCCTGTGTTTCGCTGCTGATTTGTCAGCAGGTTCTGCCACTGGTGATCCTGATAAATGTGTCTGATGAACGTTTTCCCGGGACTGTGTTGGTGGAAGGTGAGACGGCTGTAGATGTCCTCTTCCTGCACGTCCTCTTCCACGTCCCAGTACAACGACCCAGTACAGTTCTGACAGATGTGTCCCTGCTGTTCGTACACTGGTGCAGCAGGTGTTCAAGTACAGTCAGAGTTCCCTGATTATTAACTCTACCAATCTCTGGTGGAGAAAATCCTGACTCAGTACCTGCCGATGAACATGCACTGCTGCCAGATGTTGGAACAGTGTCGGCAGGTGTGCTGACAGGTGTACACTGTCTAGTGTACTGTCAGGTGGTGAAGCAGTCATGTCAGGTGTAGGAGAATTAACAGATCCAAGGCTTCCTTCGCTGCTGGGAAGAGGATCTGTTCCCTCTGTGGTGGTCAGAGGAACTGTTAGAATTCCCAAATGTAGTGTTTAGAGCTCTGTCTAACTATAGAGCCTTAGTGATGACAGAGCTACACCAGTTATATGCCTCTCTCTCTCTCTCTCTCTCTCTCTCTCTCTCTCTCTCTCTCTCTCTCTCTCTCTCTCTCTCTCATGTACAGCTTAATTCGTCCAGCAGACACGGGAGTTCATCACTCATTATCCACATTAAAGTCACGCAGTTTGGTAACTCTATCCTCCCAGGATGCGACCCATGGGTCGTCTAACACCCTGGTACTTACTCTCCCTGTTGGGTGAACACAGGGAGGTGATGGAACTCCAGTGTACTCTCCCTTTAACCCGCAAACATAGAAAGGAAGAGAGATGAGGCCACATGTGCAGCGTTTCGCCCACACAGTGGTCTTTATCAAGTCACAGACACGTCTAGCTGAGCGAAGAGTGCTGGAGTATGTAGTGTGGAGAGTCAGGTGGAGAATATTGGCTCCATTGTATTACACGTGGACCTGCAAGGTCCACGTGTAATACAACCTTGTAGGCAACGGTAGAGTACATAAAACACTGGTAGAGTACATGACTAGCGTACACAACGGTAGCGTTCACAACGGTAGTGTTCACAACGGTAGCGTACACAACGGTAGCGTACACAACGGTAGAATACACAGTGGTAGAGTACACGACGGTAGAGTACATAACGGTAGAGTCTAATAGCTGGAGAGGATCACACACACGGATGAACATACACAGAACACCTAGTGTTCCGTGTTATTACTGAACACTAACAACTGCTGTATATTGCTGTTGCAGTAATAACACCAGGAGGCAGCTCACACCAGAACTCACACTCACACCAGCTTTTAAATCTCTGCACAAAATTCAATTTAAACCAGCAAATAATAGAGCCTACTAGACTGGAGAATACACTAGACCTCATCTTCACTAACAATGATGATCTGATAAGAAATGTCACCATATCAAAAACAATATACTCAGATCACAACATAATTCAGGTTCAGACATGTATGCGTGGAGCCCCAGACCGACATAATGAGACTAGTCACGAGGGAGCATTCACCAAATTCAACTTCAATAACAAAAACATAAAGTGGGACCAAGTAAACCAAGTCCTCAATGATATAAACTGGGAAGATAAACTAAGCAACACGGATCCTACCCTATGTCTAGAACAAATTAACTCGGTGGCACTAGATGTATGCTCAAGGCTTATTCCCTTAAGAAAAAGGAGAAGATGTAAACTAGAAAGAGAAAGACGCTCCCTATACAGGCGAAGGCAACGAATAACAGAGCGGCTACAAGATGCCAATATATCTGCATTATGTATGGAGTCACTGGTCAGAGAAATAGTAAATATCGAACTAAAGCTAAAGGAATCTTACATGGGTCAACAAACGCTGGAAGAACTAAATCCATAAATGAAATTGCAAGAAACCCAAACTATTTCTTTTCTTATGCCAAATCAAAGTCGAGAACAACGTCCAGTATTGGGCCCCTACTTAAACAAGATGGGTCCTACACAGATGACAGCAAGGAAATGAGTGAGCTACTCAAGTCCCAATATGACTCAGTTTTTAGCAAGCCGCTAACCAGACTGAGAGTCGAAGATCAAAATGAATTTTTTATGAGACAGAATTTGGTAGACACAAGCCTATCCGATGTTATCCTGACGCCAAATGACTTCGAACAGGCGATAAATGACATGCCCATGCACTCTGCCCCAGGGTCAGATTCATGGAACTCCGTGTTCATCAAGAACTGCAAGAAGCCCCTATCACGAGCCTTTTCCATCCTATGGAGAGGGAGCATGGACGCTGGGGGTCGTCCCACAGTTACTAAAAACAACAGACATAGCCCCACGCCACAAAGGGGGCAGTAAAGCAACAACAAAGAACTACAGACCAATAGCACTAACATCCCATATCATAAAAATCTTTGAAAGGGTCCTAAGAAGCAAGATCACCACCCATCTAGAAACCCATCAGTTACACAACCCAGGGCAACATGGGTTTAGAACAGGTCGCTCCTGTCTGTCTCAACTATTGGATCACTACGACAAGGTCCTAAATGCACTAGAAGACAAAAAGAATGCAGATGTAATATATACAGACTTTGCAAAAGTCTTCGACAAGTGTGACCATGGCGTAATAGCGCACAAAATGCGTGCTAAAGGAATAACAGGAAAAGTTGGTAGATGGATCTATAATTTCCTCACTAACAGAACACAGAGAGCAGTCGTCAACAGAGTAAAGTCCGAGGCAGCTACGGTGAAAAGCTCTGTTCCACAAGGCACAGTACTGGCTCCCAGTGTTCCATAAGGCACAGTACTGGCTCTGTGTTCCACAAGGTACAGTACTGGCTCCCAGTGTTCCACAAGGCACAGTACTGGCTCCCAGTGTTCCACAAGGTACAGTACTGGCTCTCAGTGTTCCACAAGGTACAGTACTGGCTCCCAGTATTCCACAAGGTACAGTACTCGCTCCCATCTTGTTTCTCATCCTTATATCTGACATAGACAGGGATGTCAGCCACAGTACCGTGTCTTCCTTTGCAGATGACACCGATCTGCATCTGCTAGAAAAATGACAGGATAGATAATGAGAACCATCAAAACTAGGAATGCCAAGCCCATGATGACACTCTTCAGGTCACTTGTTCTATCTAGGCTGGAATATTGCTGCACACTAACAGCACCTTTCAAGGCAGGTGAAATTGCCGACCTAGAAAATGTACAGAGAACTTTCACGGCGCGCATAACGGAGATAAAACACCTCAATTACTGGGAGCGCTTGAGGTTTCTAAACCTGTATTCCCTGGAACGCAGGAGGGAGAGATACATGATTATATACACCTGGAAAATCCTAGAGGGACTAGTACCGAACTTGCACACGAAAATCACTCACTACGAAAGCAAAAGACTTGGCAGACGATGCACCATCCCCCCAATGAAAAGCAGGGGTGTCACTAGCACGTTAAGAGACCATACAATAAGTGTCAGAGGCCCGAGACTTTTCAACTGCCTCCAGGCATACATAAGGGGGATTACCAATAGACCCCTGCAGCCAGCAGTAACAGCCTGGTTGATCAGGCTCTGATCCACCATGCGGCCTGGTCACAGACCGGGCCGCGGGGGCGTTTACCCCCGGAACTCTCTCCAGGTAAACTCCAGGTAAACACAAATTATCATACATACGTGGAAAGTTTACCTGGAGGCTGTTTCAGGGGTCAGCGCCCCCGTGGCTCGGTCTGTGACCAGGCCTGGTGGTGGATCACGGTCTGATCAACGTTACCTGGAGGCTCTTTCAGGGGTCAGCGCCCCCGTGGCTCGGTCTGTGACCAGGCCTGATGGTGGATCACGGTCTGATCAGCATTACCTGGAGGCTCTTTCAGGGGTCAGCGCCCCCTTGGCCCGGTCTGTGACCAGGCCTGGTGGTGGATCACGGTCTGATCAACGTTACCTGGAGGCTCTTTCAGGGGTCGGCGCCCCCGTGGCCCGGTCTGTGACCAGGCCTGGTGGTGGATCACGGTCTGATCAACGTTACCTGGAGGCTGTTTCAGGGGTCGGCGCCCCCGTGGCCCGGTCTGTGACCAGGCCTGGTGGTGGATCACGGTCTGATCAACATTACCTGGAGGCTCTTTCAGGGGTCGGCGCCCCCGTGGCCCGGTCTGTGACCAGGCCTGGTGGTGGATCACGGTCTGATCAACATTACCTGGAGGCTCTTTCAGGGGTCGGCGCCCCCGTGGCCCGGTCTGTGACCAGGCCTGGTGGTGGATCACGGTCTGATCAACGTTACCTGGAGGCTGTTTCAGGGGTCGGCGCCCCCGTGGCCCGGTCTGTGACCAGGCCTGGTGGTGGATCACGGTCTGATCAACGTTACCTGGAGGCTGTTTCAGGGGTCGGCGCCCCCGTGGCCCGGTCTGTGACCAGGCCTGGTGGTGGATCACGGTCTGATCAACGTTACCTGGAGGCTCTTTCAGGGGTCGGCGCCCCCGTGGCCCGGTCTGTGACCAGGCCTGGTGGTGGATCACGGTCTGATCAACGTTACCTGGAGGCTGTTTCAGGGGTCGGCGCCCCCGTGGCCCGGTCTGTGACCAGGCCTGGTGGTGGATCACGGTCTGATCAACGTTACCTGGAGGCTGTTTCAGGGGTCGGCGCCCCCGTGGCCCGGTCTGTGACCAGGCCTGGTGGTGGATCACCGTCTGATCAACGTTACCTGGAGGCTGTTTCAGGGGTCGGCGCCCCCGTGGCCCGGTCTGTGACCAGACCTGGTGGTGGATCACGGTCTGATCACAAACTAGCGACACAATGCAAAAACACCACTGAGGGATGTTGAATGATAGCTCTAGGCCTTTCGTGTTTCAATCAACACATCAGGAGCTTGCAATACTCAGTCTTAACAGGGCCTAGAACTATCATTCAACTCTCCCATTGATTGTTTTGCACATATAGACTACCTAGGATATACCATAAAGGTCAAAATGCCTTATCTCCATTGGTACCAAAAGATTTTGTTGAGTGTGTATGATGGTGCTGTTATACAGTGGTAGAGTGTGTTGAGTGTGTATGATTGTGCTGATATACAGTGGTAGAGAGTGTTGAGTGTGTATGATTGTGCTGATATACAGTGGTAGAGAGTGTTGAGTGTGTATGATTGTGCTGATATACAGTGGTAGAGAGTGTTGAGTGTGTATGATGGTGCTGATATACAGTGGTAGAGTGTTGAGTGTGTGTGATGGTGCTGATATACAGTGGTAGAGTGTGTTGAGCGTGTATGATGGTGCTGATATACAGTGGTAGAGTGTGTTGAGTGTGTATGATGGTGCTGATATACAGTGTTAGTGTGTGTTGAGCGTGTATGATGGTGCTGATATACAGTGGTAGAGTGTGTTGAGTGTGTATGATGGTGCTGATATACAGTGGTAGAGAGTGTTGAGTGTGTATGATGGTGCTGATATACAGTGGTAGAGTGTGTTGAGTGTGTATGATGGTGCTGATATACAGTGGTAGTGTTGAGTGTGTATGATGGTGCTGATATACAGTGGTAGAGTGTGTTGAGCGTGTATGATGGTGCTGATATACAGTGGTAGAGTGTGTTGAGTGTGTATGATGGTGCTGATATACAGTGGTAGTGTTGAGTGTGTATGATGGTGCTGATATACAGTGGTAGAGAGTGTTGAGTGTGTATGATGGTGCTGATATACAGTGGTAGTGTTGAGTGTGTATGATGGTGCTGATATACAGTGGTAGAGTGTGTTGAGTGTGTATGATGGTGCTGATATACAGTGGTAGAGAGTGTTGAGTGTGTATGATGGTGCTGATATACAGTGGTAGAGAGTGTTGAGTGTGTATGATGGTGCTGATATACAGTGGTAGAGTGTGTTGAGTGTGTATGATGGTGCTGATATACAGTGGTAGAGAGTGTTGAGTGTGTATGATGGTGCTGATATGCAGTGGTAGAGTGTGTTGAGTGTGTATGATGGTGCTGATATGCAGTGGTAGAGTGTGTTGAGTGTGTATGATGGTGCTGTTATACAGTGGTAGAGAGTGTTGAGTGTGTATGATGGTGCTGTTATACAGTGGTAGAGAGTGTTGAGTGTGTATGATGGTGCTGATATACAGTGGTAGAGAGTGTTGAGTGTGTATGATGGTGGTGATATACAGTGGCAGAGTGTTGAGTGTGTATGATGGTGCTGATATACAGTGGTAGAGAGTGTTGAGTGTGTATGATGGTGGTGATATACAGTGGCAGAGTGTTGAGTGTGTATGATGGTGGTGATATACAGTGGCAGAGTGTTGAGTGTGTATGATGGTGCTGATATACAGTGGTAGAGAGTGTTGAGTGTGTATGATGGTGCTGTTATACAGTGGTAGAGAGTGTTGAGTGTGTATGATGGTGGTGATATACAGTGGCAGAGTGTTGAGTGTGTATGATGGTGGTGATATACAGTGGCAGAGTGTTGAGTGTGTATGATGGTGCTGATATACAGTGGTAGAGAGTGTTGAGTGTGTATGATGGTGCTGTTATACAGTGGTAGAGAGTGTTGAGTGTGTATGATGGTGCTGTTATACAGTGGCAGAGTGTTGAGTGTGTATGATGGTGCTGTTATACAGTGGTAGAGAGTGTTGAGTGTGTATGATGGTGGTGATATACAGTGGTAGAGAGTGTTGAGTGTGTATGATGGTGGTGATATACAGTGGTAGAGAGTGTTGAGTGTGTATGATGGTGCTGTTATACAGTGGTAGAGAGTGTTGAGTGTGTATGATGGTGCTGATATACAGTGGTAGTGTTGAGTGTGTATGATGGTGCTGTTATACAGTGGCAGAGTGTTGAGTGTGTATGATGGTGCTGTTATACAGTGGTAGAGAGTGTTGAGTGTGTATGATGGTGCTGATATACAGTGGCAGAGTGTTGAGTGTGTATGATGGTGCTGATATACAGTGGCAGAGTGTTGAGTGTGTATGATGGTGCTGATATACAGTGGTAGAGAGTGTTGAGTGTGTATGATGGTGCTGTTATACAGTGGTAGAGAGTGTTGAGTGTGTATGATGGTGCTGATATACAGTGGTAGAGAGTGTTGAGTGTGTATGATGGTGCTGATATACAGTGGTAGAGAGTGTTGAGTGTGTATGATGGTGCTGATATACAGTGGCAGAGTGTTGAGTGTGTATGATGGTGCTGTTATACAGTGGTAGAGAGTGTTGAGTGTGTATGATGGTGCTGATATACAGTGGCAGAGTGTTGAGTGTGTATGATGGTGCTGTTATACAGTGGTAGAGAGTGTTGAGTGTGTATGATGGTGCTGATATACAGTGGCAGAGTGTTGAGTGTGTATGATGGTGCTGTTATACAGTGGTAGAGAGTGTTGAGTGTGTATGATGGTGCTGTTATACAGTGGTAGAGAGTGTTGAGTGTGTATGATGGTGGTGATATACAGTGGTAGAGAGTGTTGAGTGTGTATGATGGTGCTGATATACAGTGGTAGAGAGTGTTGAGTGTGTATGATGGTGCTGATATACAGTGGCAGTGTTGAGTGTGTATGATGGTGGTGATATACAGTGGTAGAGAGTGTTGAGTGTGTATGATGGTGCTGATATACAGTGGTAGAGTGTGTTCTCAGCAGTAGATAACTGAGGCAGCTCTGGTGGTCAGGTGGTTGGCACTGGTGGACGCCAAGTCTGGTCCACGTAAATATAAGATAATAACTTATTGAGGTACGACAGCACCAGCAGCACCACCACTAGCACCACTACCACCACCAGCACTAGCAGCAGCACCACCACCAGCACTAGCACCACCAGCAGCACTAGCACCACCACCACCAGCACTAGCAGCAGCAGCAGCTCCAGAGGCATCAGCACCAGCACCAGCAGCACCACCAACACTAGCACCAGCACCACCACCAGCACCACAAGCACCAGAAGTACCAGCACTAGCAGCACCACCAGCACTAGCACCAGCAGTACCAGCACCCACAGTACCAGCACTAGCAGCACCACCAGAACTAGCACCACCAGCAGCAGCTCCAGCAGCAGCACCAGCACCAGCAACACCGGCAGCAGCAACAACACCGGCAGCAGCAGCACTAGCACCACCACCAGCAGCATCAGCACTAGCACCACCAGCAGCAGCACCAGCACTATCAGAATCAGCAGCAGCACCAGCAGCAGCAGCACCAGCACTAGCACCACCACCAGCAGCAGCACCACCACCACCAGCACCATCACCAGCAGCAGCACCATCAGCAGCAGCAGCACCAGCAGCACCACCACCAGCAGCACCAGCAGCAGCACCACCAGCAGCACCACGACCAGCAGCAGCACCACCAGCAACAATCCGCCACAGTTGACGGGGTGTTAAGACCTGCACGAGAAGTGTCTTAAGCTGGCGGGTAGATATAACAAGTGGGATTATGGTATATCAGTTGGGTATCTTGACACAAATAACACACATACAACCTTACCACGACGTTTTGATCCGACCCATTAGGTATCTTCAGTGTTGCAACATTTCGACTACACAGGCTGAGGGACTGACCACTCAAATGCTATTTCTCCAAGGTTGATAGACTGATTGCATCTTCATTTCACTACTACACTTAGAGATAGCCAAGTATCGCACATGTGTCTTATTCATCAGATTGTTTAGTTGACATTGAGTTGGAGGTCAGACGTGTTAAGTACCTCACGAGTTCTGAACTGTGGGTGTGAGTATGTTAGGAGAGCACCACGACCTTAAGAGAAGGTGTAGTGTGTGTTACTAGAGCACCACGACCTTAAGAGAAGGTGTAGTGTGTGTTACTAGAGCACCACGACCTTAAGAGAAGGTGTAGTGTGTGTTACTAGAGCACCACGACCTTAAGAGAAGGTGTAGTGTGTGTTACTAGAGCACCACGACCTTAAGAGAAGGTGTAGTGTGTGTTACTAGAGCACCACGACCTTAAGAGAAGGTGTAGTGTGTGTTACTAGAGCACCACGACCTTAAGAGAAGGTGTAGTGTGTGTTACTAGAGCACCACGACCTTAAGAGAGGTGTAGTGTGTGTTACTAGAGCACCACGACCTTAAGAGAAGGTGTAGTGTGTGTTACTAGAGCACCACGACCTTAAGAGAAGGTGTAGTGTGTGTTACTAGAGCACCACGACCTTAAGAGAAGGTGTAGTGTGTGTTATTAGAGCACCACGACCTTAAGAGAAGGTGTAGTGTGTGTTACTAGAGCACCACGACCTTAAGAGAAGGTATAGTGTGTGTTATTAGAGCACCACGACCTTAAGAGAAGGTGTAGTGTGTGTTACTAGAGCACCACGACCTTAAGAGAAGGTGTAGTGTGTGTTACTAGAGCACCACGACCTTAAGAGAAGGTGTAGTGTGTGTTATTAGAGCACCACGACCATAAGAGAAGGTGTAGTGTGTGTTACTAGAGCACCACGACCTTAAGAGAGGTGTAGTGTGTGTTACTAGAGCACCACGACCATAAGAGAAGGTGTAGTGTGTGTTATTAGAGCACCACGACCTTAAGAGAGGTGTAGTGTGTTACTAGAGCACCACGACCTTAAGAGAAGGTGTAGTGTGTGTTATTAGAGCACCACGACCTTAAGAGAAGGTGTAGTGTGTGTTACTAGAGCACCACGACCTTAAGAGAAGGTGTAGTGTGTTACTAGAGCACCACGACCTTAAGAGAAGGTGTAGTGTGTGTTACTAGAGCACCACGACCTTAAGAGAGGTGTAGAGTGTGTTACTAGAGCACCACGACCTTAAGAGAGGTGTAGTGTGTGTTACTAGAGCACCACGACCTTAAGAGAAGGTGTAGTGTGTGTTACTAGAGCACCACGACCTTAAGAGAAGGTGTAGTGTGTGTTACTAGAGCACCACGACCTTAAGAGAAGGTGAAGTGTGTGTTACTAGAGCACCACGACCTTAAGAGAGGTGTAGTGTGTGTTACTAGAGCACCACGACCTTAAGAGAGGTGTAGTGTGTGTTACTAGAGCACCACGACCTTAAGAGAAGGTGTAGTGTGTGTTACTAGAGCACCACGACCTTAAGAGAAGGTGTAGTGTGTGTTACTAGAGCACCACGACCTTAAGAGAGGTGTAGTGTGTGTTACTAGAGCACCACGACCTTAAGAGAAGGTGTAGAGTGTGTTACTAGAGCACCACGACCTTAAGAGAAGTGTAGTGTGTTACTAGAGCACCACGACCTTAAGAGAGGTGTAGTGTGTGTTACTAGAGCACCACGACCTTAAGAGAGGTGTAGTGTGTGTTACTAGAGCACCACGACCTTAAGAGAAGGTGTAGTGTGTGTTACTAGAGCACCACGACCTTAAGAGAAGGTGTAGTGTGTGTTACTAGAGCACCACGACCTTAAGAGAAGGTGTAGTGTGTGTTACTAGAGCACCACGACCTTAAGAGAAGGTGTAGTGTGTGTTACTAGAGCACCACGACCTTAAGAGAGGTGTAGTGTGTGTTACTAGAGCACCACGACCTTAAGAGAAGGTGTAGTGTGTGTTACTAGAGCACCACGACCTTAAGAGAAGGTGTAGTGTGTGTTACTAGAGCACCACGACCTTAAGAGAAGGTGTAGTGTGTGTTACTAGAGCACCACGACCTTAAGAGAAGGTGTAGTGTGTGTTACTAGAGCACCACGACCTTAAGAGAAGGTGTAGAGTGTGTTACTAGAGCACCACGACCTTAAGAGAGGTGTAGTGTGTGTTACTAGAGCACCACGACCTTAAGAGAGGTGTAGTGTGTGTTACTAGAGCACCACGACCTTAAGAGAAGGTGTAGAGTGTGTTACTAGAGCACCACGACCTTAAGAGAGGTGTAGTGTGTGTTACTAGAGCACCACGACCTTAAGAGAAGGTGTAGAGTGTGTTACTAGAGCACCACGACCTTAAGAGAAGGTGTAGAGTGTGTTACTAGAGCACCACGACCTTAAGAGAAGGTGTAGAGTGTGTTACTAGAGCACCACGACCTTAAGAGAAGGTGTAGAGTGTGTTACTAGAGCACCACGACCTTAAGAGAGGTGTAGAGTGTGTTACTAGAGCACCACGACCTTAAGAGAGGTGTAGTGTGTGTTACTAGAGCACCACGACCTTAAGAGAGGTGTAGTGTGTGTTACTAGAGCACCACGACCTTAAGAGAAGGTGTAGAGTGTGTTACTAGAGCACCACGACCTTAAGAGAAGGTGTAGAGTGTGTTACTAGAGCACCACGACCTTAAGAGAAGGTGTAGAGTGTGTTACTAGAGCACCACGACCTTAAGAGAAGGTGTAGAGTGTGTTACTAGAGCACCACGACCTTAAGAGAAGGTGTAGAGTGTGTTACTAGAGCAACACGACCTTAAGAGAGGTGTAGTGTGTGTTACTAGAGCACCACGACCTTAAGAGAGGTGTAGTGTGTGTTACTAGAGCACCACGACCTTAAGAGAGGTGTAGTGTGTGTTACTAGAGCACCACGACCTTAAGAGAGGTGTAGTGTGTGTTACTAGAGCACCACGACCTTGAGAGAAGGTGTAGTGTGTGTTACTAGAGCACCACGACCTTGAGAGGTGTAGAGTGTGTTACTAGAGCACCACGACCTTGAGAGGTGTAGAGTGTGTTACTAGAGCACCACGACCTTGAGAGGTGTAGAGTGTGTTACTAGAGCACCACGACCTTGAGAGGTGTAGAGTGTGTTACTAGAGCACCACGACCTTGAGAGGTGTAGAGTGTGTTACTAGAGCACCACGACCTTAAGAGTTGTAGAGTGTATTACTAGAGCACCAGAGTTAGGATAACAGGTATTGTGTTAAGATAGCAGGTAATGTGTGTTAGGTTAGGTATGATTGGGTTAGGTCAGGTTAGGTTAGGTCAGGTTAGGTCAGGTTAGGTCAGGTTAGGTTAGGTCAGGTTAGGTTAGGTTAGGTTAGGTCAGGTCAGGTTAGGTTAGGCCAGGTTAGGTTAAGTCAGGTTAGGTTAGGTCAGGTTATGTCAGGTTAGGTTAGGTTAGATTAGGTGAGGTGAGGTCAGGTAATGTTAGGTTAGGTAAGGTTAGATTAGGTCAGGTTAGGTTAGGTTAGGTGAGGTCAGGCAATGTTAGGTTAGGTTAGGTGAGGTCAGGTTAGGTTAGGTCAGGTTGGGTTAGGTCAGGTTAGGTTAGATCAGGTTAGGTTAGGTCATGTTGGGTTAGGTTAGGTTAGGTAAGGTTAGGTTAGATTAGGTCAGGTTAGGTTAGGTGAGGTCAGGTAAGGTTAGGTCAGGTAAGGTTAGGTCAGGTAAGGTTAGGTTAGGTCAGGTCAGGTTAGGTTAGGTCAGGTTAGGTTAGGTCAGGTTAGGTCAGGTTAGGTTAGGTTAGGTGAGGTCAGGTAAGGTTAGGCTAGGTTAGGTCAGGTTAGGTTAGGTCAGGTTGGGTTAGGTCAGGTTAGGTTAGGAAAGGTTAGGTTAGGTTAGGTTAGGTCAGTTTAGGTTAGGTCAGGTTAGGTTAGGTCAGGTTGGGTTAGGTGAGGTTAGGTTAGGAAAAGTTAGGTTAGGTCAGGTTAGGTTAGGTAAGATTAGGTTAGGTGAGGTCAGGTTATGTAAGGTAAGGTTAGGTTAGATTAGGTCAGGTAAGGTAAGGTTAGGTCGGGTTAGGTAAGGTCAGGTTAGGTCAGGTCAGGTCAGATCAGGTCAGGTCAGGTCAGGTCAGGTCAGGTTAGGTTAGGTTAAGTTTGGAGCTTTTGGTCATATAACCAAGACCTTCCACTGGCTTACCCTTCCACCACTTTAAAACCCATAGTTAGGACTCATTACTACCAACCCGTGGCTGGGTTGGTAGCGCGCTCGCCTCACACATTGAGGTCCGGGGTTTAATCCCCAGTACGGGTGAAAACACTAGGACATGTTTCCTTAAGATACCTGCTGTCAGTGTTCACCTAGCAGTAAGTAGGTACCTGGGTATTAGTTGCCTTACACCTGCTGTCAGTGTTCACCTAGCAGTAAATAGGTACCTGGGTATTAGTTACCTTACACCTGCTGTCAGTGTTCACCTAGAAGTAAGTAGGTACCTGGGTATTAGTTACCTTACACCTGCTGTCAGTGTTCACCTAGCAGCAAGTAGGTACCTAGGTGTTAGGTGACTGGTGTGGATGGCATCCTGGGGACAAAATTAACCCAAGTTGTGGGAAATGCTCTACATAACCAGGAACTTTCTATATACACGAATAACCCGCACATAGTAGAGAGGAGTTTACGACGACGTTTCGGTCCGGCTCGGACCATTTACAAAGTCACACTAACGAAAAAGAGAGGAGGGAGAATATATAGGCAGGAGGTGGTGGTAGTAGTAGTGGAGGTGGAAGGAAGTAGTGGGGAAGGTAGTGAGGAGGAGCCAGTCAAAGAGGAGCACTGCAAGGGAGCTAGGTGCCCACAAGGGAGCTAGGTACCCACAAGGGAGCTAGGTACCCACAAGGGAGCTAGGTACCCACAAGGGAGCTAGGTACCCACAAGGGAGCTAGGTACCCACAAGGGAGCTAGGTACCCACAAGGGAGCTAGGTACCCACAAGGGAGCTAGGTGCCCACAAGGGAGCTAGGTGCCCACAAGGGAGCTAGGTACCCACAAGGGAGCTAGGTGCCAACAAGGGAGCTAGGTGCCCACAAGTTTGGAACATCTTACAATGTAGTGGGAGAGGAAGCCATCTACAGAGACGAAGCCACGACTAAGATTCATACAAGGAAAGTTGTGTATTGGGGAGCATTCAACCAGACGGCGACTGTTAAAGTTGGAAGTATGGAAGACAGTTTTAGCAGAAGACCAGTCAGTAGGATGATTGTGGTCTCTGACGTGACAGAACAGAGCAGTGTTAGTGTTGGCAAGCCTAACACTATTTTTGTGCTCCCTAAGTCTGTCAGAGAGAGATCGACCAGTTTCTCCAAAGTATTGAAGAGAACAGGAGGAGCAAGGAACAGAGTAGACACCAGGAGAATCTGTAGAGGGAGGAGAGGTATGAACGAGATTAGTGAGAAGAGTGTTAGTCTGGCGGAAAGTAAGTTTGATGTCTAAGGGACGGAGAGAATTGATGAGATTAGAAAGATCGGAAATGTAGGGAAGGTAGAGAACAGAAGAGTTCCCAGGAGTGGAGAGTTTGGGAGGGAAAAAATTACGTTTAGCAGGTGAGAAGGCAGAGTCTATGACATGGGAAGGGTAGCCAAGACGGGAAAATGAATTATAAAGAGTGGAAATTTCTGACAGAGTAATCTCCTCCCTTCTATGTGCGGGTTGTGTATCGTTCCAGTTATGTAGTATGTCATAGGTGTGAGCTATGGTCTGTATAAGTTGTATCATGTACTGCTAGAAATAAACATCATTATTATGGTTATAGTCAGGATGGCAGCTGTGTAAAGTGTATCTTAATGAACTAGCGTAAAGTGAGAGACTGTCACAAGTCATGGTGACAGTGTTACAGAGTCATCAAGGGGTTGATGACTCTGCAGATGATAACCCTGGGGGCTCGCCCTCCCTCACACTCCAGGTGTACCTGTAATGAGACAAGGGATCATAGTTATACTTATATTAGAAGTATGGTGTAGCATTCTGGGGTGTGGTGTAGCATTCTGGGGTGTGGTGTAGCATTCTGGGGTGTGGTGTAGCATTCTGGTGTGTGGTGTAGCATTCTGGTGTGTGGTGTAGCATTCTGGTGTGTGGTGTAGCATTCTGGTGTGTGGTGTAGCATTCTGGTGTGTGGTGTAGCATTCTGGTGTGTGGTGTAGCATTCTGGTGTGTGGTGTAGCATTCTGGTGTGTGGTGTAGCATTCTGGGGTGTGGTGTAGCATTCTGGGGTGTGGTGTAGCATTCTGGTGTGTGGTGTAGCATTCTGGGGTGTGGTGTAGCATTCTGTGGTGTGGTGTAGCATTCTGGGGTGTGGTGTAGCATTCTGGGGTGCGGTGTAGCATTCTGGGGTGTGGTGTAGCATTCTGGTGTGTGGTGTAGCATTCTGGGGTGTGGTGTAGCATTCTGGGCTGTGGTGTAGCATTCTGGTGTGTGGTGTAGCATTCTAGGGTGTGGTGTAGCATTCTGGTGTGTGGTGTAGCATTCTGGTGTGTGGTGTAGCATTCTGGGGTGTGGTGTATCATTCTGGGGTGTGGTGTAGCATTCTGGGGTGTGGTGTAGCATTCTAGGGTATGGTGTAGCATTCTGGGGTGTGGTGTAGCATTCTGGGGTGCGGTGTAGCATTCTGGGGTGTGGTGTAGCATTCTGGGGTGTGGTGTAGCATTCTGGGGTGTGGTGTAGCATTCTGGGGTGTGGTGTAGCATTCTGGGGTGTGGTGTAGCATTCTGGGGTGTGGTGTAGCATTCTGGGGTGTGGTGGACCATTCTGGGGTGTGATGGACCATTATGGGGTGTGGTGTAGCATTCTGGGGTGTGGTGTAGCATTCTGGGGTGTGGTGCAGCATTCTGGGGTGTGGTGTAGCATTCTGGGGTGTGGTGGACCATTCTGGGGTGTGGTGTAGCATTCTGGGGTGTGATGGACCATTCAGGGGTGTGGTGTAGCATTCTGGGGTGTGGTGGACCATTCTGGGGTGTGATGGACCATTCAGGGGTGTGGTGTAGCATTCTGGGGTGTGGTGTAGCATTCTGGTGTATGGTGTAGCATTCTGGGGTGTGGTGTAGCATTCTGGGGTGTGGTGTAGCATTCTGGGGTGTGGTGTAGCATTCTGGGGTGTGGTGGACCATTCTGGGGTGTGGTGTAGCATTCTGGGGTGTGGTGTAGCATTCTGGGGTGTGGTGGACCATTCTGGGGTGTGGTGTAGCATTCTGGGGTGTGATGGACCATTCTGGGGTGTGGTGCAGCATTCTGGGGTGTGGTGTAGCATTCTGGGGTGTGGTGGACCATTCTGGGGTCTGATGGACCATTCTGGTGTGTGGTGTAGCATTCTGGTGTATGGTGTACCATTCTGGTGTGTGGTGTAGCATTCTGGTGTATGGTGTACCATTCTGGTGTATGGTGTAGCATTCTGGTGTATGGTGTAGCATTCTGGGGTATGGTGTAGCATTCTGGTGTATGGTGTAGCATTCTGGTGTATGGTGTAGCATTCTGGTGTATGGTGCAGCATTCTGGTGTATGGTGTAGCATTCTGGTGCATGGTGTAGCATTCTGGTGTATGGTGTAGCATTCTGGGGTATGGTGTAGCATTCTGGTGTATGGTGTACCATTCTGGTGTATGGTGCAGCATTCTGGTGTATGGTGTAGCATTCTGGTGCATGGTGTAGCATTCTGGTGTATGGTGTAGCATTCTGGTGCATGGTGTAGCATTCTGGTGTATGGTGTAGCATTCTGGTGTATGGTGCAGCATTCTGGTGTATGGTGTAGCATTCTGGTGCATGGTGTAGCATTCTGGTGTATGGTGCAGCATTCTGGTGTATGGTGTAGCATTCTGGTGTATGGTGTAGCATTCTGGTGTATGGTGTAGCATTCTGGTGTATGGTGGACCATTCTGGGGTGTGGTGGACCATTCTGGGGTCTGATGGACCATTCTGGGGTGTGGTGTAGCATTCTGGGGTGTGGTGTAGCATTCTGGTGTATGGTGTAGCATTCTGGTGTATGGTGGACCATTCTGGGGTGTGGTTGACCATTCTGGGGTGTGGTTGACCATTCTGGGGTGTGGTTGACCATTCTGGGGTGTGGTTGACCATTCTGGGGTGTGGTTGACCATTCTGGGGTGTGGTGGACCATTCTGGGGTGTGGTGGACCATTCTGGGGTGTGGTTGACCATTCTGGGGTGTGGTTGACCATTCTGGGGTGTGGTTGACCATTCTGGGGTGTGGTTGACCATTCTGGGGTGTGGTGGACCATTCTGGTGTCTGGTGTAGCATTCTGGTGTATGGTGGACCATTCTGGGGTGTGGTTGACCATTCTGGGGTGTGGTTGACCATTCTGGGGTGTGGTGGACCATTCTGGTGTCTGGTGTAGTATTCTAGTGTATGGTGGACCATTCTGGGGTGTGGTTGACCATTCTGGGGTGTGGTGGACCATTCTGGTGCCTGGTGTAGCATTCTGGTGTATGGTGGACCATTCTGGGGTGTGGTTGACCATTCTGGGGTGTGGTGGACCATTCTGGTGTCTGGTGTAGTATTCTGGTGTATGGTGGACCATTCTGGGGTGTGGTTGACCATTCTGGGGTGTGGTTGACCATTCTGGGGTGTGGTGTAGCATTCTGGTGTATGGTGTAGCATTCTGGTGTATGGTGTAGCATTCTGGGGTGTGGTTGACCATTCTGGGGTGTGGTTGACCATTCTGGGGTGTGGTTGACCATTCTGGGGTGTGGTTGACCATTCTGGTGTCTGGTGTAGCATTCTGGTGTATGGTGTAGTATTCTGGTGTATGGTGTAGCATTCTGGTGTATGGTGTAGTATTCTGGTGTATGGTGTAGCATTCTGGTGTATGGTTGACCATTCTGGGGTGTGGTTGACCATTCTGGGGTGTGGTGGATCATTCTGGGGTGTGGTGGATCATTCTGGGGTGTGGTGGACCATTCTGGGGTGTGGTGGATCATTCTGGGGTGTGGTGGATCATTCTGGGGTGTGGTGGACCATTCTGGGGTGTGGTGGACCATTATGGGGTGTGGTGGATCATTCTGGGGTGTGGACGACCATTCTGGGGTGTGGTGGACCATTCTGGGGTGTGGTGGATCATTCTGGGGTGTGGTGGATCATTCTGGGGTGTGGTGTAGCATTCTGGTATATGGTGTAGCATTCTGGGGTGTGGTGGACCATTCTGGGGTGTGGTGGATCATTCTGGGGTGTGGTGTAGCATTCTGGTATATGGTGTAGCATTCTGGGGTGTGGTGGACCATTCTGGGGTGTGGTGGACCATTCTGGGGTGTGGTGGATCATTCTGGGGTGTGGTGGATCATTCTGGGGTGTGGTGGACCATTCTGGGGTGTGGTGGACCATTCTGGGGTGTGGTGGATCATTCTGGGGTGTGGTGGACCATTCTGGGGTGTGGTGGACCATTATGGGGTGTGGTGGATCATTCTGGGGTGTGGACGACCATTCTGGGGTGTGGTGGACCATTCTGGGGTGTGGTGGACCATTCTGGGGTGTGGTGGATCATTCTGGGGTGTGGTGTAGCATTCTGGGGTGTGGTGGACCATTCTGGGGTGTGGTGGACCATTCTGGGGTGTGGTGGACCATTCTGGGGTGTGGTGGATCATTCTGGGGTGTGGTGGACCATTCTGGGGTGTGGTGGACCATTCTGGGGTATGGTGGACCATTCTGGGGTGTGGTGGACCATTCTGGGGTGTGGTGGACCATTCTGGGGTGTGGTGGACCATTTTGGGGTGTGGTGGATCATTCTGGGGTGTGGTGGACCATTCTGGGGTGTGGTGGACCATTCTGGGGTGTGGTGGACCATTCTGGGGTGTGGTGGACCATTCTGGGGTGTGGTGGGCCATTCTGGGGTGTGGTGGACCATTCTGGGGTGTGGTGAACCATTCTGGGGTGTGGTGAACCATTCTAGGATGTGGTGGACCATTCTGGGGTGTGGTGGACCATTCTGGGGTGTGGTGGACCATTATGGCGTGCTTACAGCCTCCAGGTAGTGTCAGGGACAACAGTGTGTTGTAATAATCTCGTTATAATCAGTAGATGATTTGACTCACGAAATCGTAATAACACGATTGCAAACAAACCATATCCCGGCCGGAATGGAACTCGCGGTCAGAGTCTCAAAACTCCAGACCGTCGCGTTAGCCACTGGACCAGCTAGCTACAGTGGTGCCTGTGCTAACCTTCCTATGGTGTAGAAATATACCTAGTTGGACGTATCTTATTGTAGCTAGCTGGTCTAGTGGCTAACGCGACGGGCTGGAGTTTTGAGACTCTGACCGCGAGTTCGATTCCGGCCGGGGGTATGGTCAGTAGTTGATGGTGGGGTGGACAGTGTAGTTGGTGGGGTGGAAAGTGTAGTTGGTGGTGGGGTGGACAGTGTGGTTGATGGTGGGGTGGACAGTGTAGTTGATGGTGGGGTGGACAGTGTGGTTGATGGTGGGGTGGACAGTGTGGTTGATAGTGGGGTGGACAGTGTAGTTGCTGGTGGGGTGGACAGTGTGGTTGATGGTGTGGTGGACAGTGTAGTTGATGGTGGGGTGGACAGTGTGGCTGATGGTGGGGTGGACAGTGTGGTTGATGGTGGGGTGGACAGTGTAGTTGATGGTGGGGTGAAATGTGTGGTTGATGGTGGGGTGGACAGTGTGGTTGATGGTGGGGTGGACAGTGTGGTTGATGGTGGGGTGGACAGTGTGGTTGATGGTGGGGTGGACAGTGTGGTTGATGGTGGGGTGGACAGTGTGGTTGATGGTGGGGTGGACAGTGTAGTTGATGGTGGGATGGACAGTGTGGTTGATGGTGGGGTGGACAGTGTGGTTGATGGTGGGGTGGACAGTGTGGCTGATGGTGGGGTGGACAGTGTGGTTGATGGTGGGGTGGACAGTGTGGTTGATGGTGGGGTGGACAGTGTGGTTGATGGTGGGGTGGACAGTGTGGTTGATGGTGGGGTGGACAGTGTAGTTGATGGTGGGGTGGACATTGTGGTTGATGGTGGGGTGGACAGTGTGGTTGATGGTGGGGTGGACAGTGTAGTTGATGGTGGGGTGGACAGTGTGGTGGATGGTGAGGTGGACAGTGTGGTTGATGGTGGGGTGGACAGTGTAGTTGATGGTGGGGTGGACAGTGTAGTTGATGGTGGGGTGGACAGTGTGGTTGGTGGGGTGGACAGTGTGGTTGATGGTGGGGTGGACAGTGTGGTTGATGGTGGGGTGGACAATGTGGTTGATGGTGGGGTTGATAGTGTGGTTGATGGTGGGGTGGACAGTGTGGTTGATGGTGGGGTGGACAGTGTGGTTGATGGGGTGGACAGTGTGGTTGATGGTGGGGTTGATAGTGTGGTTGATGGTGGGGTGGACAGTGTAGTTGATGGTGGGGTGGACAGTGTGGTTGATGGTGGGGTGGACAGTGTAGTTGATGGTGGGGTGGACAGTGTGGTTGATGGTGGGGTGGACAGTGTGGTTGATGGTGGGGTGGACAGTGTGGTTGATGGTGGGGTTGATAGTGTGGTTGATGGTGGGGTGGACAGTGTAGTTGATGGTGGGGTGGACAGTGTGGTTGATGGTGGGGTGGACAGTGTAGTTGATGGTGGGGTGGACAGTGTGGTTGATGGTGGGGTGGACAGTGTGGTTGATGGTGGGGTGGACAGTGTAGTTGGTGGGGTGGACAGTGTGGTGGATGGTGGGGTGGACAGTGTAGTTGATGGTGGGGTGGACAGTGTAGTTGATGGTGGGGTGGACAGTGTGGTTGATGGTGGGGTGGACAGTGTAGTTGATGGTGGGGTGGACAGTGTAGTTGATGGTGGGGTGGACAGTGTGGTTGATGGTGGGGTGGACAGTGTGGTTGATGGTGGGGTGGACAGTGTGGTTGATGGTGGGGTGGACAGTGTGGTTGATGGTGGGGTGGACAGTGTGGTTGATGGTGGGGTGGACAGTGTGGTTGATGGTGGGGTGGACAGTGTGGTTGATGGTGTGGTTGATAACCCAGGGGAGGGTTAGTCACCCAGGATAACCCAGGGGAGGATTAGCCACCCAGGATAACCCAGGGGAGGGTTAGCCACCCAGATAACCCAGGGGAGTGTTAGCCACCCAGGATAACCCAGGGGAGGGATAGCCACCCAGGATAACCCAGGGGAGGGTTAGCCACCCAGGATAACCCAGGGGAGTGTTAGTCACCCAGGATAACCCACGGGAGGGTTAGCCACCCAGGATAACCCAGGGGAGGGTTAGCCACCCAGGATAACCCAGGGGAGTGTTAGCCACCCAGGATAACCCAGGGGAGTGTTAGTCACCCAGGATAACCCAGGGGAGGGTTAGTCACCCAGGATAACCCAGGGGAGGGTTAGCCACCCAGGATAACCCAGGGGAGGGTTAGCCACCCAGGATAACCCAGGGGAGGGTTAGCCACCCAGGATAACCCAGGGGAGGGTTAGTCACCCAGGATAACCCAGGGGAGGGTTAGCCACCCAGGATAACCCAGGGGAGGGTTAGTCACCCAGGATAACCCAGGGGAGGGTTAGTCACCCAGGATAACCCAGGGGAGTGTTAGCCACCCAGGATAACCCAGGGGAGGGTTAGCCACCCAGGATAACCCAGGGGAGGGTTAGCCACCCAGGATAACCCAGGGGAGGGTTAGCCACCCAGGATAACCCAGGGGAGGGTTAGTCACCCAGGATAACCCAGGGGAGGGTTAGCCAACCAGGATAACCCAGGGGAGGGTTAGTCACCCAGGATAACCCAGGGGAGGGTTAGTTACCCAGGATAACCCAGGGGAGGGTTAGCCACCCAGGATAACCCAGGGGAGGGTTAGTCACCCAGGATAACCCAGGGGAGGGTTAGCCACCCAGGATAACCCAGGGGAGGGTTAGTCACCCAGGATAACCCAGGGGAGGGTTAGCCACCCAGGATAACCCAGGGGAGGGTTAGCCACCCAGGATAACCCAGGGGAGGGTTAGCCACCCAGGATAACCCAGGGGAGGGTTAGTCACCCAGGATAACCCAGGGGAGGGTTAGCCACCCAGGATAACCCAGGGGAGGGTTAGCCACCCAGGATAACCCAGGGGAGGGTTAGTCACCCAGGATATCCCAGGGGAGGGTTAGCCACCCAGGATAACCCAGGGGAGGGTTAGCCACCCAGGATAATCCAGGGGAGGGTTAGCCACCCAGGATAACCCAGGGGAGGGTTAGCCACCCAGGATAACCCAGGGGAGGGTTAGCCACCCAGGATAACCCAGGGGAGTGTTAGTCACCCAGGATAACCCAGGGGAGGGTTAGCCACCCAGGATAACCCAGGGGAGGGTTAGTCACCCAGGACTGTCTGTCTTATTTCCATTGTGATCCTCAATCTTGTCCCCCAGGATGCCACCCACACCAATCACCTAACACCCGGGTACCTACTTACTGCTAGGTGAGCACTGACAGCCCAGTGTTTCCACCCGTACCGGGATCGAACCACGGACACTCCGCGCATCCAGGGCGAAGGCAGTACTCTCTGGTAGAGGTGGCAGTAGTGGCAGCGGCAGTAGTGGCAGCATCACTGGCAGCAGCAGTGGCAGCGGCAGTAGTGGCAGCAGTAGTGGCAGCATCACTAGCAGCAGTAGTGGCAGCGGCACTAGCAGCAGTAGTGGCAGCAGTAGTGGCAGCGGCACTAGCAGCAGTAGTGGCAGCGGCACTAGCAGCAGCAGTGGCAGCAGTAGTGGCAGCGGCACTAGCAGCAGTAGTGGCAGCAGTAGTGGCAGCAGCAGTGGCAGCAGTAGTGGCAGAGGCACTAGCAGCAGTAGTGGCAGCAGTAGTGGCAGCAGCAGTGGCAGCATCACTGGCAGCAGCAGTGGCTGCAGTAGTGGCAGCGGCACTAGCAGCAGCAGTGGCTGCAGTAGTGGCAGCGGCACTAGCAGCAGCAGTGGCAGCAGTAGTGGCAGCGGCACTAGCAGCAGTAGTGGCAGCAGTAGTGGCAGCAGCAGTGGCAGCATCACTGGCAGCAGCAGTGGCTGCAGTAGTGGCAGCGGCACTAGCAGCAGCAGTGGCTGCAGTAGTGGCAGCGGCACTAGCAGCAGCAGTGGCAGCAGTAGTGGCAGCGGCACTAGCAGCAGTAGTGGCAGCGGCACTAGCAGCAGTAGTGGCAGCAGCAGTGGCAGCATCACTGGCAGCAGCAGTGGCAGCAGCAGTGGCAGCGGCACTAGCAGCAGCAGTGGCAGCAGTAGTGTTAGCGGCACTAGCAGCAGCAGTGGCAGCAGTAGTGGCAGCGGCACTAGCAGCAGTAGTGGCAGCAGCAGTGGCAGCAGTAGTGGCAGCGGCACTAGCAGCAGCAGTGGCAGCAGTAGTGGCAGCAGCAGTGGCAGCAGCAGTGGCAGCAGCAGTGGCAGCAGCAGTGGCAGCAGCAGTGGCAGCAGCAGTGGCAGCAGCAGTGGCAGCAGCAGTGGCAGCAGCAGTGGCAGCAGCAGTGGCAGCAGCAGTGGCAGCAGCAGTGGCAGCAGTAGTGGCAGCAGCAGTGGCAGCAGCAGTGGCAGCAGTAGTGGCAGCAGCAGTGGCAGCAGTAGTGGCAGCAGCAGTGGCTGCTGTCTAACTTCCGAGTCCTTATATCCACTCCCACCTGTTCCAAGACTGTCTTATTTCGTGTCTTATAAGAAGGAAGGCTGCCTTCCTGGTGGTGAAGGTTGCTGCTGCTGCTGCCTTCCTGGTGGTGAAGGCTGCTGCTGCTGCTGCCTTCCTGGTGGTGAAGGTTGCTGCTGCTGCTGCCTTCCTGGTGGTGAAGGCTGCTGCTGCCTTCCTGGTGGTGAAGACTGCTGCTGCTGCTGCCTTCCTGGTGGTGAAGGTTGCTGCTGCTGCTGCCTTCCTGGTGGTGAAGGCTGCTGCTGCCTTCCTGGTGGTGAAGACTGCTGCTGCTGTTGCCTTCCTGGTGGTGAAGGCTGCTGCTGCTGCCTTCCTGGTGGTGAAGGCTGCTGCTGCTGCCTTCCTGGTGGTGAAGGCTGCTGCTGCCTTCCTGGTGGTGAAGGCTGCTGCTGCTGCTGCCTTCCTGGTGGTGAAGGTTGCTGCTGCTGCTGCCTTCCTGGTGGTGAAGGCTGCTGCTGCTGCTGCCTTCCTGGTGGTGAAGGTTGCTGCTGCTGCTGCCTTCCTGGTGGTGAAGGCTGCTGCTGCCTTCCTGGTGGTGAAGACTGCTGCTGCTGTTGCCTTCCTGGTGGTGAAGGCTGCTGCTGCTGCCTTCCTGGTGGTGAAGGCTGCTGCTGCTGCCTTCCTGGTGGTGAAGGTTGCTGCTGCTGCTGCCTTCCTGGTGGTGAAGGCTGCTGCTGCCTTCCTGGTGGTGAAGGCTGCTGCTGCTGTTGCCTTCCTGGTGGTGAAGGCTGCTGCTGCTGCCTTCCTGGTGGTGAAGGCTGCTGCTGCTGCCTTCCTGGTGGTGAAGGCTGCTGCTGCTGCTGCCTTCCTGGTGGTGAAGGTTGCTGCTGCTGCTGCCTTCCTGGTGGTGAAGGCTGCTGCTGCCTTCCTGGTGGTGAAGGCTGCTGCTGCTGTTGCCTTCCTGGTGGTGAAGGCTGCTGCTGCTGCCTTCCTGGTGGTGAAGGCTGCTGCTGCCTTCCTGGTGGTGAAGGCTGCTGCTGCTGCTGCCTTCCTGGTGGTGAAGGCTGCTGCTGCCTTCCTGGTGGTGAAGGCTGCTGCTGCCTTCCTGGTGGTGAAGGCTGCTGCTGCTGCTGCCTTCCTGGTGGTGAAGGCTGCTGCTGCTGCCTTCCTGGTGGTGAAGGTTGCTGCTGCTGCTGCCTTCCTGGTGGTGAAGGCTGCTGCTGCTGCTGCCTTCCTGGTGGTGAAGGCTGCTGCTGCTGCCTTCCTGGTGGTCAAGGCTGCTGCTGCTGCCTTCCTGGTGGTGAAGGCTGCTGCTGCTGCCTTCCTGGTGGTGAAGGCTGCTGCTGCTGCCTTCCTGGTGGTGAAGGCTGCTGCTGCTGCTGCCTTCCTGGTGGTGAAGGCTGCTGCTGCCTTCCTGGTGGTGAAGGCTGCTGCTGCTGCCTTCCTGGTGGTGAAGGCTGCTGCTGCTGCCTTCCTGGTGGTGAAGGCTGCTGCTGCTGCCTTCCTGGTGGTGAAGGCTGCTGCTGCTGCTGCTGCCTTCCTGGTGGTGAAGGCTGCTGCTGCTGCTGCTGCCTTCCTGGTGGTGAAGGCTGCTGCTGCTGCTGCCTTCCTGGTGGTGAAGGCTGCTGCTGCTGCTGCCTTCCTGGTGGTGAAGGCTGCTGCTGCTGCTGCCTTCCTGGTGTTGAAGGCTGCTGCTGCTGCTGCCTTCCTGGTGGTGAAGGTTGCTGCTGCTGCCTTCCTGGTGGTGAAGGCTGCTGCTGCTGCCTTCCTGGTGGTGAAGGCTGCTGCTGCTGCCTTCCTGGTGGTGAAGGCTGCTGCTGCTGCCTTCCTGGTGGTGAAGGTTGCTGCTGCTGCCTTCCTGGTGGTGAAGGTTGCTGCTGCTGCCTTCCTGGTGGTGAAGGCTGCTGCTGCTGCTGCCTTCCTGGTGGTGAAGGCTGCTGCTGCTGCCTTCCTGGTGGTGAAGGCTGCTGCTGCTGCCTTCCTGGTGGTGAAGGCTGCTGCTGCTGCTGCCTTCCTGGTGGTGAAGGCTGCTGCTGCTGCTGCCTTCCTGGTGGTGAAGGCTGCTGCTGCTGCTGCTGCCTTCCTGGTGGTGAAGGCTGCTGCTGCTGCTGCCTTCCTGGTGGTGAAGGCTGCTGCTGCTGCCTTCCTGGTGGTGAAGGCTGCTGCTGCTGCCTTCCTGGTGGTGAAGGCTGCTGCTGCTGCCTTCCTGGTGGTGAAGGCTGCTGCTGCTGCTGCCTTCCTGGTGGTGAAGGCTGCTGCTGCTGCTGCTGCCTTCCTGGTGGTGAAGGCTGCTGCTGCTGCTGCCTTCCTGGTGGTGAAGGCTGCTGCTGCCTTCCTGGTGGTGAAGGCTGCTGCTGCTGCTGCCTTCCTGGTGGTGAAGGCTGCTGCTGCTGCCTTCCTGGTGGTGAAGGCTGCTGCTGCTGCTGCCTTCCTGGTGGTGAAGGCTGCTGCTGCTGCCTTCCTGGTGGTGAAGGCTGCTGCTGCTGCTGCCTTCCTGGTGGTGAAGGCTGCTGCTGCCTTCCTGGTGGTGAAGGCTGCTGCTGCTGCTGCCTTCCTGGTGGTGAAGGCTGCTGCTGCTGCTGCTGCCGCCTTCCTGGTGGTGAAGGCTGCTGCTGCTGCTGCCTTCCTGGTGGTGAAGGCTGCTGCTGCTGCTGCTGCCTTCCTGGTGGTGAAGGCTGCTGCTGCTGCCTTCCTGGTGGTGAAGGCTGCTGTTGCTGCCTTCCTGGTGGTGAAGGCTGCTGCTGCTGCCTTCCTGGTGGTGAAGGCTGCTGCTGCTGCCTTCCTGGTGGTGAAGGCTGCTGCTGCCTTCCTGGTGGTGAAGGCTGCTGCTGCTGCCTTCCTGGTGGTGAAGGCTGCTGCTGCTGCTGCCTTCCTGGTGGTGAAGGCTGCTGCTGCTGCTGCCTTCCTGGTGGTGAAGGCTGCTGCTGCTGCCTTCCTGGTGGTGAAGGCTGCTGCTGCTGCCTTCCTGGTGGTGAAGGTTGCTGCTGCTGCTGCCTTCCTGGTGGTGAAGGTTGCTGCTGCTGCTGCCTTCCTGGTGGTGAAGGTTGCTGCTGCTGCTGAATTCCTGGTGGTGAAGGCTGCTGCTGCTGCCTTCCTGGTGGTGAAGGCTGCTGCTGCTGCCTTCCTGGTGGTGAAGGCTGCTGCTGCTGCCGCCTTCCTGGTGGTGAAGGCTGCTGCTGCTGCCTTCCTGGTGGTGAAGGCTGCTGCTGCTGCCTTCCTGGTGGTGAAGGCTGCTGCTGCTGCTGCCTTCCTGGTGGTGAAGGCTGCTGCTGCCTTCCTGGTGAAGGCTGCTGCTGCCTTCCTGGTGGTGAAGGCTGCTGCTGCTGCCTTCCTGGTGGTGAAGGCTGCTGCTGCTGCCTTCCTGGTGGTGAAGGCTGCTGCTGCTGCTGCTGCCTTCCTGGTGGTGAAGGCTGCTGCTGCTGCTGCCTTCCTGGTGGTGAAGGCTGCTGCTGCTGCCTTCCTGGTGGTGAAGGCTGCTGCTGCTGCCTTCCTGGTGGTGAAGGTTGCTGCTGCTGCTGCCTTCCTGGTGGTGAAGGCTGCTGCTGCTGCTGCCTTCCTGGTGGTGAAGGCTGCTGCTGCTGCCTTCCTGGTGGTGAAGGCTGCTGCTGCTGCCTTCCTGGTGGTGAAGGCTGCTGCTGCTGCTGCCTTCCTGGTGGTGAAGGCTGCTGCTGCTGCCTTCCTGGTGGTGAAGGCTGCTGCTGCTGCCTTCCTGGTGGTGAAGGCTGCTGCTGCTGCCTTCCTGGTGGTGAAGGCTGCTGCTGCTGCCTTCCTGGTGGTGAAGGCTGCTGCTGCTGCCTTCCTGGTGGTGAAGGCTGCTGCTGCTGCCTTCCTGGTGGTGAAGGCTGCTGCTGCTGCCTTCCTGGTGGTGAAGGCTGCTGCTGCTGCTGCTGCCTTCCTGGTGGTGAAGGCTGCTGCTGCTGCTGCCTTCCTGGTGGTGAAGGCTGCTGCTGCTGCTGCCTTCCTGGTGGTGAAGGCTGCTGCTGCTGCTGCCTTCCTGGTGTTGAAGGCTGCTGCTGCTGCTGCCTTCCTGGTGGTGAAGGTTGCTGCTGCTGCCTTCCTGGTGGTGAAGGCTGCTGCTGCTGCCTTCCTGGTGGTGAAGGCTGCTGCTGCTGCCTTCCTGGTGGTGAAGGCTGCTGCTGCTGCCTTCCTGGTGGTGAAGGCTGCTGCTGCTGCTGCTGCCGCCTTCCTGGTGGTGAAGGCTGCTGCTGCTGCTGCCTTCCTGGTGGTGAAGGCTGCTGCTGCTGCCTTCCTGGTGGTGAAGGCTGCTGCTGCTGCCTTCCTGGTGGTGAAGGCTGCTGCTGCTGCTGCCTTCCTGGTGGTGAAGGCTGCTGCTGCTGCCTTCCTGGTGGTGAAGGCTGCTGCTGCTGCTGCTGCCTTCCTGGTGGTGAAGGCTGCTGCTGCTGCTGCCTTCCTGGTGGTGAAGGCTGCTGCTGCCTTCCTGGTGGTGAAGGCTGCTGCTGCTGCTGCCTTCCTGGTGGTGAAGGCTGCTGCTGCTGCCTTACTGGTGGTGAAGGCTGCTGCTGCTGCTGCCTTCCTGGTGGTGAAGGCTGCTGCTGCGGCCTTCCTGGTGGTGAAGGCTGCTGCTGCTGCTGCCTTCCTGGTGGTGAAGGCTGCTGCTGCCTTCCTGGTGGTGAAGGCTGCTGCTGCTGCTGCCTTCCTGGTGGTGAAGGCTGCTGCTGCTGCTGCTGCCGCCTTCCTGGTGGTGAAGGCTGCTGCTGCTGCTGCCTTCCTGGTGGTGAAGGCTGCTGCTGCTGCTGCTGCCTTCCTGGTGGTGAAGGCTGCTGCTGCTGCTGCCTTCCTGGTGGTGAAGGCTGCTGCTCCCTTCCTGGTGGTGAAGGCTGCTGCTGCTGCTGCCTTCCTGGTGGTGAAGGCTGCTGCTGCTGTTGCCTTCCTGGTGGTGAAGGCTGCTGCTGCTGCTGCCTTCCTGGTGGTGAAGGCTGCTGCTGCCTTCCTGGTGGTGAAGGCTGCTGCTGCTGCTGCCTTCCTGGTGGTGAAGGCTGCTGCTGCTGCTGCCTTCCTGGTGGTGAAGGCTGCTGCTGCTGCCTTCCTGGTGGTGAAGGCTGCTGCTGCTGCTGCCTTCCTGGTGGTGAAGGCTGCTGCTGCTGCTGCTGCCTTCCTGGTGGTGAAGGCTGCTGCTGCTGCTGCCTTCCTGGTGGTGAAGGCTGCTGCTGCTGTTGCCTTCCTGGTGGTGAAGGCTGCTGCTGCCTTCCTGGTGGTGAAGGCTGCTGCTGCTGCCTTCCTGGTGGTGAAGGCTGCTGCTGCTGCTGCCTTCCTGGTGGTGAAGGCTGCTGCTGCCTTCCTGGTGGTGAAGGCTGCTGCTGTTGCTGCCTTCCTGGTGGTGAAGGCTGCTGCTGCTGCTGCCTTCCTGGTGGTGAAGGCTGCTGCTGTTGCTGCCTTCCTGGTGGTGAAGGCTGCTGCTGTTGCTGCCTTCCTGGTGGTGAAGGCTGCTGCTGCTGCCTTCCTGGTGGTGAAGGCTGCTGCTGCTGCTGCTGCCTTCCTGGTGGTGAAGGCTGCTGCTGCTGCTGCTGCCTTCCTGGTGGTGAAGGCTGCTGCTGCTGCTGCCTTCCTGGTGGTGAAGGCTGCTGCTGCTGCCTTCCTGGTGGTGAAGGCTGCTGCTGCTGCCTTCCTGGTGGTGAAGGCTGCTGCTGCTGCCTTCCTGGTGGTGAAGGCTGCTGCTGCCTTCCTGGTGGTGAAGGCTGCTGCTGCTGCCTTCCTGGTGGTGAAGGCTGCTGCTGCTGCCTTCCTGGTGGTGAAGGCTGCTGCTGCTGCCTTCCTGGTGGTGAAGGCTGCTGCTGCCTTCCTGGTGGTGAAGGCTGCTGCTGCCTTCCTGGTGGTGAAGGCTGCTGCTGTTGCTGCCTTCCTGGTGGTGAAGGCTGCTGCTGCTGCCTTCCTGGTGGTGAAGGCTGCTGCTGCTGCTGCTGCCTTCCTGGTGGTGAAGGCTGCTGCTGCTGCTGCCTTCCTGGTGGTGAAGGCTGCTGCTGCTGCTGCCTTCCTGGTGGTGAAGGCTGCTGCTGCTGCCTTCCTGGTGGTGAAGGCTGCTGCTGCTGCCTTCCTGGTGGTGAAGGCTGCTGCTGCTGTTGCCTTCCTGGTGGTGAAGGCTGCTGCTGCTGCCTTCCTGGTGGTGAAGGCTGCTGCTGCTGCCTTCCTGGTGGTGAAGGCTGCTGCTGCTGCCTTCCTGGTGGTGAAGGCTGCTGCTGCTGCTGCCTTCCTGGTGGTGAAGGCTGCTGCTGCTGCCTTCCTGTTGGTGAAGGCTGCTGCTGCTGCCTTCCTGGTGGTGAAGGCTGCTGCTGCTGCCTTCCTGGTGGTGAAGGCTGCTGCTGCTGCTGCCTTCCTGGTGGTGAAGGCTGCTGCTGCTGCTGCCTTCCTGGTGGTGAAGGCTGCTGCTGCCTTCCTGGTGGTGAAGGCTGCTGCTGCCTTCCTGGTGGTGAAGGCTGCTGCTGCTGCTGCCTTCCTGGTGGTGAATGCTGCTGCTGCTGCCTTCCTGGTGAGGGCTGCTGCTGCTGCTGCCTTCCTGGTGAGGGCTGCTGCTGCTGCTGCCTTCCTGGTGGTGAAGGCTGCTGCTGCTGCTGCCTTCCTTGTGGTGAAGGCTGCTGCTGCTGCCTTCCTGGTGGTGAAGGCTGCTGCTGCTGCTGCCTTCCTGGTGGTGAAGGCTGATGCTGCTGCTGCCTTCCTGGTGGTGAAGGCTGCTGCTGCTGCCTTCCTGGTGGTGAAGGCTGCTGCTGCTGCTGCCTTCCTGGTGGTGAAGGCTGCTGCTGCTGCCTTCCTGGTGGTGATGGCTGCTGCTGCTGCTGCCTTCCTGGTGGTGAAGGCTGCTGCTGCTGCTGCCTTCCTGGTGGTGAAGGCTGCTGCTGCTGCTGCCTTCCTGGTGGTGAAGGCTGCTGCTGCTGCCTTCCTGGTGGTGAAGGCTGCTGCTGCTGCCTTCCTGGTGGTGAAGGCTGCTGCTGCTGCTGCTGCCTTCCTGGTGGTGAAGGCTGCTGCTGCTGCCTTCCTGAGGGCTCTCATTCTCTGTCATTGACTTAACCATTTCACTTCCTGTTGTCGAGGCAAGAGGATCACTTAAGTGAAGTTCCTTGATACTGGTCAGGGGCTCTTAATCAGCCCATAATATGACCCTTACGGGATTAGCGCTACCCTTGAACGTAATATGTGAAATATGGCTACGTTAACCTAATCCAACTAAATAATTCTGTACCAAAAGAACATTAGAAAACTTACCTGACCTTATTATAACAAGCGCAGTTTAATTTAGCCCAATATAACTAAATATATTTTAGATAAGTTTACCGTAATTTAATAATAATTAAACACAATGAAATATATTTTTTTCGTTAGGTTCAGAATGATTTTTGCGAAATTATTGCATACACAAATTTTCTCTTGTCTTATTCGGCAAGAAGAACGTTGCTATTTAAGCCAAAATCACATAACGACATATGAAATACTGTGCGGAATTGACAAGGTGGACAGAGACAGGATGTTCCAGAGATGGGACACAGCAACAAGGTGGACAGAGACAGGATGTTCCAGAGATGGGACACAGTAACAAGGTGGACAGACAGGATGTTCCAGAGATGGGACACAGTAACAAGGTGGACAGACAGGATGTTCCAGAGATGGGACACAGCAACAAGGTGGACAGACAGGATGTTCCAGAGATGGGACACAGCAACAAGGTGGACAGAGACAGGATGTTCCAGAGATGGGACACAGTAACAAGGTGGACAGAGACAGGATGTTCCAGAGATGGGACACAGCAACAAGGTGGACAGAGACAGGATGTTCCAGAGATGGGACACAGTAACAAGGTGGACAGAGACAGGATGTTCCAGAGATGGGACACAGCAACAAGGTGGACAGAGACAGGATGTTCCAGAGATGGGACACAGTAACAAGGTGGACAGAGACAGGATGTTCCAGAGATGGGACACAGCAACAAGATGGACAGACAGGATGTTCCAGAGATGGGACACAGCAACAAGGTGGACAGAGACAGGATGTTCCAGAGATGGGACACAGCAACAAGATGGACAGAGACAGGATGTTCCAGAGATGGGACACAGCAACATGGTGGACAGAGACAGGATGTTCCAGAGATGGGACACAGCAACAAGATGGACAGAGACAGGATGTTCCAGAGATGGGACACAGCAACATGGTGGACAGAGACAGGATGTTCCAGAGATGGGACACAGCAACAAGGTGGACAGAGACAGGATGTTCCAGAGATGGGACACAGCAACAAGGTGGACAGAGACAGGATGTTCCAGAGATGGGACACAGCAACAAGGTGGACAGAGACAGGATGTTCCAGAGATGGGACACAGCAACAAGGTGGACAGAGACAGGATGTTCCAGAGATGGGACACAGCAACATGGTGGACAGAGACAGGATGTTCCAGAGATGGGACACAGCAACAAGGTGGACAGAGACAGGATGTTCCAGAGATGGGACACAGCAACAAGGTGGACAGAGACAGGATGTTCCAGAGATGGGACACAGCAACAAGGTGGACAGACAGGATGTTCCAGAGATGGGACACAGCAACAAGGTGGACAGAGACAGGATGTTCCAGAGATGGGACACAGCAACATGGTGGACAGAGACAGGATGTTCCAGAGATGGGACACAGCAACAAGGTGGACAGAGACAGGATGTTCCAGAGATGGGACACAGCAACATGGTGGACAGAGACAGGATGTTCCAGAGATGGGACACAGCAACAAGGTGGACAGAGACAGGATGTTCCAGAGATGGGACACAGCAACAAGGTGGACAGAGACAGGATGTTCCAGAGATGGGACACAGCAACATGGTGGACAGAGACAGGATGTTCCAGAGATGGGACACAGCAACAAGGTGGACAGAGACAGGATGTTCCAGAGATGGGACACAGCAACAAGGTGGACAGAGACAGGATGTTCCAGAGATGGGACACAGCAACAAGGTGGACAGAGACAGGATGTTCCAGAGATGAGACACAGAAACAAGGTGGATAGAAACAGGATGTTCCAGAGATGGGACACAGCAGCAAGGTGGACAGAGACAGGATGTTCCAGAGATGGGACATAGCAACAAGGTGGACAGAGACAGGATGTTCCAGAGATGGGACACAGCAACATGGTGGACAGAGACAGGATGTTCCAGAGATGGGACATAGCAACAAGGTGGACAGAGACAGGATGTTCCAGAGATGGGACACAGCAACATGGTGGACAGAGACAGGATGTTCCAGAGATGGGACACAGCAACAAGGTGGACAGAGACAGGATGTTCCAGAGATGGGACACAGTAACATGGTGGACAGAGACAGGATGTTCCAGAGATGGGACACAGCAACAAGGTGGAACAACTGGAAGTTGAAGACTCAGATGAGTCACAGGGATGTCAGGAAGTATTTCTTCAGTCACAGAGTTGTCACGAAGTGGAATAGTCTGGCAAGTGATGTAGTGGAGGCAGGAACCATACATAGCTTTAAGACGAGGTATGACAAAGCTCATGGAGCAGGGAGAGAGAGGACCTAGTAGCACTCAGTGAAGAGGCGGGGCCAGGAGCTGTGACTCGACCCCTGCAACCACAAATAGGTGAGTGTACACACACACACGCGCACACACGCGCGCGCGCGCGCACACACACGACCCCTGCAACCACAATTAGGTGAGTACACACAAACTACCTTCCCACCCACCCACGTACCTACATACCTACCAACCTACCTACCAACCCCCACCCACCCACCCCCACCCACCCACCTACGTACGCTCCTACCTACCCACCCACCTACGTACATACGTACCTACCTACCTACCCACCCACCCTCCCACCCCCACCCACCCACCTGGCCTAATTCTTCCCGCCTCTGCTTACAACTTCCCGCCTCTGCTTGGGTTAATTTTTGGCCATTACCGTTGTGTTAATTTTTGCCACTGCTTGTGTTAATTCTTCGCCTCTGCTTAAGCCACACCGCCGCCTGCTGGGTTAATTCCCTGCCTCTGCTGGGCCAATTTCCTGCCTGCTGGTTGCCCATTTTTTCCCACCTGCTTGGGCTTAATTTCGCCTACTGTTGGGCTTAATTCCCCGCCCTGCGTTGGGTTAATTCCCTGCTTCTGCTTGCCAATTTCCCGATTCTGCTTGGGCCAATTTCCCGCCTCTGTTGGGTTCCCATTTTTCCCACTGCTTGGGTATTAATTTCCTGCCTCTATTGGGCCAATTCCTCGCCTCTGGGTTAAGCTAATTCGCCTTTGTTGGGTTAATTCTCTGCCACTGTTGGGCCAATCTTCCCTGCCTCTGTTGGGCTAATTCCTCGCCACTGTTGGGGTTAATCCCTCGCCTCTGCTGGGCCAATTCCCTGCCACAAGCTGGGTTAACCCTTCCGCCCTCATTGGCCAATTCCCGCCACCTGTTGCCAATTCCCGAATTCCTGCCCCGTTGGGCTTAATTCCCGCCTTCTGCCCCGTTAAGGGTTAATTTCCGCCTCTGTTACAATTCCTGCCACCTGCTACTTAACCCCGCCTGCCTCTGCTTAAGGGTTAAATTCCCTGCCACTGTTAAGGGTTTAACTCCCCGCCTCTGCTTGGGCTTAATTCCTGCCACTGTTATTAATTCCTGCCCTAAGTTAAGGCAATTCTCCCGCCACCTGGGTTAAGGGCAACTTCCCGCCTCTGAAGGGTTAATTCTCGCCTCTAGTTGGCTAATTCTGCCTCTTGCTTAAGGGCTAACTTCCTGCCACTGTTGGGCTTAATTCCTTCGCCTCTGCTTGGGTTAATTCCCGCCACCTGTTACTAATTCCCGCCTGCTGTTACCAACTTCCCGCCTCCCTGCTTGGGTTAATTCCCGCCTCTGTTACATTAAGGGTTAATTCCTTCGCCACTGCTTGGGTTAATTCCTGCCACCCCTGCTTGGGTTAATTCCCGCCACTGTTGCCAATTCCTCGCCCTGCTGACTTAATTCCCTGCCTCTGCTGGGTTAATTCCCGCCTCTGCTGCCACCAACTGTTAATAATTCCGGGCTAATTCCTTGGGCCTAATTCCTGCCTATCAAGTTTAACTCGCCTCTGCTTGGGCCAATTCCCGCCACTGCTGGGTTAATTCCTCGCCACTGCTTGGGCCAATTTTCCCGCCAATGCTGGCCTAATTCCTCACCCTGCTTGGGCCGAACCCCGCCTTCCTGTTGGGTTAATTCCTCGCCACTGTTGGGTTAATTCCCGCCACTGTTAAGCACTTCGCCTCTTGCTTGGGTTAATCTTCCTGCCTCCCTGTTAAGCCTAATTTCGCCTTCTAAGTACCACTTCGCCCCGTTACTAATTTCCCGGCCTCTGCTTGGGTTAATTCCTGCCTCTGTTGGGTTAATTCCCGCCACTGCTTGGGTTAATTCCTGCCACCCCTGTTGCCAATTCTGCCTTGAACTGGGTTAATTCCCGCCACCTGTTGGGTTAATTCCCGCCACTGTTGGGTTAATTCCGCCACCTGTTAATTCGCCTCTGTTAAGGGCTTAATTTCCGCCTCTGTTATTAATTCCCTGCCACTGTTAAGGGCTAACCTTCCCACCACTGCTGGGCGAACCTTCCCGCCACTGCTGGGTTAACTTCCCGCCACTGTTAACTTAATTCCCTGCCACTGCCGGGCTTAATTCCGCCACCGTTGGGCCAATTCCCGCCACCTGCTTGGGCTTAATTCCTTCCCGCCACTGCTACTAAGCCCGCCACCGTTGCCAATTCCCGCCCTGGCTTGGGTTAATTCCCGCCCTGCGTTGGGCCAATTCCGCCACCTGCTGGGTTAATTCCGCCTCCCCTGCTTGGGCCAACCTTCCCGCCAACCGTTGCCTAATTCCCTGCCTCCCCTAATTCCTGCCACTGTTGGGTTAATTCCTGCCTCTGTTGGGTTAATTCCTGCCACTGTTGGGTTAATTCCTGCCTCTGTTGGGTTAATTCCTGCCACTGTTGGGTTAATTCCTGCCACTGTTGGGTTAATTCCTGCCTCTGTTGGGTTAATTCCTGCCTCTGTTGGGTTAATTCCTGCCCCTGTTGGGTTAATTCCTGCCTCTGTTGGGTTAATTCCTGCCACTGTTGGGTTAATTCCTGCCAATGTTGGGTTAATTCCTGCCACTGTTGGGTTAATTCCTGCCACTGTTGGGTTAATTCCTGCCTCTGTTGGGTTAATTCCTGCCACTGTTGGGTTAATTCCTGCCACTGTTGGGTTAATTCCTGCCACTGTTGGGTTAATTCCTGCCACTGTTGGGTTAATTCCTGCCACTGTTGGGTTAATTCCTGCCAGTGTTGGGTTAATTCCTGCCACTGTTGGGTTAATTCCTGCCACTGTTGGGTTAATTCCTGCCACTGTTGGGTTAATTCCTGCCTCTGTTGGGTTAATTCCTGCCACTGTTGGGTTAATTCCTGCCACTGTTGGGTTAATTCCTGCCTCTGTTGGGTTAATTCCTGCCTCTGTTGGGTTAATTCCTGCCTCTGTTGGGTTAATTCCTGCCTCTGTTGGGTTAATTCCTGCCTCTGTTGGGTTAATTCCTGCCACTGTTGGGTTAATTCCTGCCACTGTTGGGTTAATTCCTGCCTCTGTTGGGTTAATTCCTGCCACTGTTGGGTTAATTCCTGCCACTGTTGGGTTAATTCCTGCCACTGTTGGGTTAATTCCTGCCTCTGTTCAAGATTCTTGAGAATGAACAAAACTCCAGGCTGAGTAATAAATACATGTATGTTACGGTAAGATACGTATGTGTTACGGTAACAGACATGTATGTTACGGTAACAGACATGTATGTTACGGTAACAGACATGTATGTTACGGTAACAGACATGTATGTTACGGTAACAGACATGTATGTTACGGTAACAGACATGTATGTTACAGTAACAGACATGTATGTTACGGTAACAGACATGTATGTTACAGTAACAGACATGTATGTTACGGTAACAGACATGTATGTTACGGTAACATACATGTATGTTACTGTAACAGACATGTATGTTACGGTAACAGACATGTATGTTACAGTAACAGACATGTATGTTACGGTAACAGACATGTATGTTACAGTAACAGACATGTATGTTACAGTAAGATACGTATGTGTTACGGTAACAGACATGTATGTTACGGTAACATACATGTATGTTACGGTAACAGACATGTATGTTACGGTAACAGACATGTATGTTACAGTAACAGACATGTATGTTACGGTAACAGACATGTATGTTACAGTAAGATACGTATGTGTTACGGTAACAGACATGTATGTTACGGTAACAGACATGTATGTTACGGTAACAGACATGTATGTTACGGTAACAGACATGTATGTTACGGTAACAGACATGTATGTTACGGTAACAGACATGTATGTTACAGTAACAGACATGTATGTTACGGTAAGATACGTATGTGTTACGGTAACAGACATGTATGTTACGGTAACAGACATGTATGTTACGGTAACAGACATGTATGTTACGGTAACAGACATGTATGTTACAGTAACAGACATGTATGTTACGGTAAGATACGTATGTGTTACGGTAACAGACATGTATGTTACGGTAACAGACATGTATGTTACGGTAACAGACATGTATGTTACGGTAACAGACATGTATGTTACGGTAACAGACATGTATGTTACGGTAACAGACATGTATGTTACAGTAACAGACATGTATGTTACGGTAACAGACATGTATGTTACAGTAACAGACATGTATGTTACAGTAAGATACGTATGTGTTACGGTAACAGACATGTATGTTACGGTAACAGACATGTATGTTACGGTAACAGACATGTATGTTACTGTAACAGACATGTATGTTACGGTAACAGACATGTATGTTACGGTAACAGACATGTATGTTACGGTAACAGACATGTATGTTACAGTAACAGACATGTATGTTACGGTAACAGACATGTATGTTACAGTAACAGACATGTATGTTACAGTAAGATACGTATGTGTTACGGTAACAGACATGTATGTTACGGTAACAGACATGTATGTTACGGTAACAGACATGTATGTTACGGTAACAGACATGTATGTTACGGTAACAGACATGTATGTTACGGTAACAGACATGTATGTTACGGTAACAGACATGTATGTTACGGTAACAGACATGTATGTTACAGTAACAGACATGTATGTTACGGTAACAGACATGTAAGTTACGGTAACAGACATGTATGTTGTTACCTCCACATTTGCTACCTGGGTACACGACTGATAAAGTCTCATGTGTGGGCCAAACGTGTGGACATTTCTTATAAGAAAGAGCACTGCAGGAGGCCTACTGGCCCCTACAAGGCAGGTACTAGATATCATGAAAGCACTGCAGGAGGCCTACTGGCCCCTACAAGGCAGGTACTAGATATTAACTGGTAATTCGAAAGAAGGAGCACTGCAGGAGGCCTACAGGCCCCTACAAGGCAGGTACTAGATATTAACTGGTAATTTGAAAGAAGGAGCACTGCAGGAGGCCTACTGGCCCCCACATTCCGGTCCTGGATATTAATTTGCATGTTTTACATCCACAGTCACCACATCCTGCCCATAGTGATGGGTGCTCATCCTGACGACTACGCTAGACAAGCACCTCTCAAATCCTACATCCACGTGGATGACTTTGAATCACCCAAACAACTGGCTAACTATCTTCACCTACTAGATCAAAATGATGACCTGTTTAATGAATATTTTAGGTGAGTAGTGTTATAATGAATATTATAGGTGAGTACTGATATAATGAATATTATAGGTGAGTACTGATATAATGAATATTATAGGTGAGTAGTGTTATAATGAATATTATAGGTGAGTAGTGTTATAATGAATATTATAGGTGAGTAGTGTTATAATGAATATTATAGGTGAGTACTGATATAATGAATATTATAGGTGAGTACTGATATAATGAATATTATAGGTGAGTCAAGAAATCGTAATGACACGATTGCAAATAAACCATACCCCGGCCGGGATTGAACCCGCGGTCAGAGAGTCTCAAAACTCCAGCCCGTCGCGTTAGCCACTAGACCAGCTAGCCACAATAAGATTCATCCAACTAGGTATATTTCTACACCATAGGAAGGTTAACATAGGCACCTCTGTGACCACAAATGTAGAAATATACCTAGTTGAATGAATCTTATTGTGGCTAGCTGGTCTAGTGGCTAACGCGACGGGCTGGAGTTTTGAGACTCTATGACCGCGGGTTCAATCCCGGCCGGGGGTATGGTTGATTATAGGTGAGTACTGATATAATGAATATTATAGGTGAGTAGTGTTATTTAAGGTCGAGATCTTCCAGTGGGTTATTTAAAGTCGAGATCTTCCAGTGGGTTATTTAAAGTCGAGATCTTCCAGTGGGTTATTTAAAGTCGAGATCTTCCAGTGGGTTATTTAAAGTCGAGATCTTCCAATGGGTTATTTAAAGTCCAGATCTTCCAGTGGGTTATTTAAAGTCCAGATCTTCCAGTGGGTTATTTAAAGTCGAGATCTTCCAGTGGGTTATTTAAGGTCGAGATCTTCCAGTGGGTTATTTAAAGTCCAGATCTTCCAGTGGGTTATTTAAAGTCGAGATCTTCCAATGGGTTATTTAAAGTCGAGATCTTCCAGTGGGTTATTTAAAGTCCAGATCTTCCAGTGGGTTATTTAAAGTCCAGATCTTCCAGTGGGTTATTTAAAGTCCAGATCTTCCAGTGGGTTATTTAAAGTCCAGATCTTCCAGGAGGCCTGGTCACAGACCGGGCCGCGGGGGCGTTGACCCCCCGGAACTCTCTCCAGGTAAACTCCAGGTAAACACAAGGTTTTAGCCTCTATAACTGTACTTGGGAGTTTGTTCCACTCATCCACAACTCTATTACCAAACCAGTACTTTCCTATATCCTTCCTGAATCTGAATTTTTCCAACTTAAAACCACTGCTGCGAGTCCTGTCTTGGCTGGATGTTTTCACAACGTTATTTACATCCCCTTTATTTATTCCTGTCTTCCATTTATACACCTCAATCATATCTCCCCTAATTCTACGTCTTTCTAGAGAGTGCAGATTCAGGGCCTCAGTCTATCCTCATAGTGCAGATTCAGGGCCTCAGTCTATCCTCATAGTGCAGATTCAGGGCCTCAGTCTATCCTCATAGTGCAGATTCAGGGCCTCAGTCTATCCTCATAGTGCAGATTCAGGGCCTCAGTCTATCCTCATAGTGCAGATTCAGGGCCTCAGTCTATCCTCATAGTGCAGATTCAGGTCCTCAGTCTATCCTCATAGTGCAGATTCAGGGCCTCAGTCTATCCTCATAGTGCAGATTCAGGGCCTCAGTCTATCCTCATAGTGCAGATTCAGGGCCTCAGTCTATCCTCATAGTGCAGATTCAGGTCCTCAGTCTATCCTCATAATGCAGATTCAGGGCCTCAGTCTATCCTCATAGTGCAGATTCAGGGCCTCAGTCTATCCTCATAGTGCAGATTCAGGTCCTCAGTCTATCCTCATAGTGCAGATTCAGGGCCTCAGTCTATCCTCATAGTGCAGATTCAGGTCCTCAGTCTATCCTCATAGTGCAGATTCAGGGCCTCAGTCTATCCTCATAGTGCAGATTCAGGTCCTCAGTCTATCCTCATAGTGCAGATTCAGGGCCTCAGTCTATCCTCATAGTGCAGATTCATGGCCTCAGTCTATCCTCATAGTGCAGATTCAGGGCCTCAGTCTATCCTCATAGTGCAGATTCAGGGCCTCAGTCTATCCTCATAGTGCAGATTCAGGTCCTCAGTCTATCCTCATAGTGCAGATTCAGGGCCTCAGTCTATTGTCATAGTGCAGATTCAGGGCCTCAGTCTATCCTCATAATGCAGATTCAGGGCCTCAGTCTATCGTCATAGTGCAGATTCAGGGCCTCAGTCTATCCTCATAGTGCAGATTCAGGTCCTCAGTCTATCCTCATAGTGCAGATTCAGGGCCTCAGTCTATCCTCATAGTGCAGATTCAGGTCCTCAGTCTATCCTCATAATGCAGATTCAGGGCCTCAGTCTATCCTCATAGTGCAGATTCAGGGCCTCAGTCTATCCTCATAGTGCAGATTCAGGTCCTCAGTCTATCCTCATAGTGCAGATTCAGGTCCTCAGTCTATCCTCATAGTGCAGATTCAGGGCCTCAGTCTATCGTCATAGTGCAGATTCAGGGCCTCAGTCTATCCTCATAATGCAGATTCAGGGCCTCAGTCTATCGTCATAGTGCAGATTCAGGGCCTCAGTCTATCCTCATAGTGCAGATTCAGGGCCTCAGTCTATCGTCATAGTGCAGATTCAGGGCCTCAGTCTATCCTCATAATGCAGATTCAGGGCCTCAGTCTATCCTCATAGTGCAGATTCAGGGCCTCGGTCTATCCTCATACTGCAGATTCAGGGCCTCAGTCTATCCTCATAGTGCAGATTCAGGGCCTCAGTCTATCCTCATAGTGCAGATTCAGGGCCTCGGTCTATCCTCATAGTGCAGATTCAGGGCCTCGGTCTATCCTCATAGTGCAGATTCAGGGCCTCAGTCTATCCTCATAGTGCAGATTCAGGGCCTCAGTCTATCGTCATAGTGCAGATTCAGGGCCTCAGTCTATCGTCATAGTGCAGATTCAGGGCCTCAGTCTATCCTCATAGTGCAGATTCAGGGCCTCAGTCTATCGTCATAGTGCAGATTCAGGGCCTCAGTCTATCGTCATGGTGCAGATTCAGGGCCTCAGTCTATCGTCATAGTGCAGATTCAGGGCCTCAGTCTATCGTCATAGTGCAGATTCAGAGCCTCAGTCTATCCTCATAGTGCAGATTCAGGGCCTCAGTCTATCCTCATAGTGCAGATTCAGGGCCTCAGTCTATCCTCATAGTGCAGATCCAGGGCCTCAGTCTATCCTCATAGTGCAGATTCAGGGCCTCAGTCTATCGTCATAGTGCAGATTCAGGGCCTCGGTCTATCCTCATAGTGCAGATTCAGGCCCTCAGTCTATCCTCATAGTGCAGATTCAGGCCCTCAGTCTATCCTCACAGTGCAGATTCAGGCCCTCAGTCTATCCTCACAGTGCAGATTCAGGGCCTCAGTCTATCCTCATAGTGCAGATTCAGGGCCTCAGTCTATCCTCATAGTGCAGATTCAGGCCCTCAGTCTATCCTCATAGTGCAGATTCAGGCCCTCAGTCTATCCTCATAGTGCAGATTCAGGGCCTCAGTCTATCCTCATAGTGCAGATTCAGGCCCTCAGTCTATCCTCATAGTGCAGATTCAGGGCCTCAGTCTATCCTCATAGTGCAGATTCAGGGCCTCAGTCTATCTTCATAGTGCAGATTCAGGGCCTCAGTCTATCCTCATAGTGCAGATTCAGGGCCTCAGTCTATCGTCATAGTTCAGATTCAGGGCCTCAGTCTATCCTCATAGTGCAGATTCAGGGCCTCAGTCTATCCTCATAGTGCAGATTCAGGGCCTCAGTCTATCCTCACAGTGCAGATTCAGGGCCTCAGTCTATCGTCATAGTGCAGATTCAGGGCCTCAGTCTATCCTCATAGTGCAGATTCAGGGCCTCAGTCTATCCTCATAGTGCAGATTCAGGGCCTCAGTCTATCCTCATAGTGCAGATTCAGGGCCTCAGTCTATCGTCATAGTGCAGATTCAGGGCCTCAGTCTATCCTCATAGTGCAGATTCAGGGCCTCAGTCTATCCTCATAGTGCAGATTCAGGGCCTCAGTCTATCCTCATAGTGCAGATTCAGGGCCTCAGTCTATCCTCATAGTGCAGATTCAGGGCCTCAGTCTATCGTCATAGTGCAGATTCAGGGCCTCAGTCTATCCTCATAGTGCAGATTCAGGGCCTCAGTCTATCCTCATAGTGCAGATTCAGGGCCTCAGTCTATCCTCATAGTGCAGATTCAGGGCCTCAGTCTATCCTCATAGTGCAGATTCAGGGCCTCAGTCTATCCTCATAGTGCAGATTCAGGGCCTCAGTCTATCCTCACAGTGCAGATTCAGGGCCTCAGTCTATCCTCATAGTGCAGATTCAGGGCTTCAGTCTATCCTCACAGTGCAGATTCAGGTCCTCAGTCTATCCTCATAGTGCAGATTCAGGGCCTCAGTCTATCCTCATAGTGCAGATTCAGGCCCTCAGTCTATCCTCATAGTGCAGATTCAGGGCCTCAGTCTATCCTCATAGTGCAGATTCAGGCCCTCAGTCTATCCTCATAGTGCAGATTCAGGCCCTCAGTCTATCCTCATAGTGCAGATTCAGGCCCTCAGTCTATCCTCATAGTGCAGATTCAGGCCCTCAGTCTATCCTCATAGTGCAGATTCAGGGCCTCAGTCTATTCTCATAGTGCAGATTCAGGCCCTCAGTCTATCCTCATAGTGCAGATTCAGGGCCTCAGTCTATCCTCATAGTGCAGATTCAGGCCCTCAGTCTATCCTCATAGTGCAGATTCAGGGCCTCAGTCTATCCTCATAGTGCAGATTCAGGGCCTCAGTCTATCCTCATAATGCAGATTCAGGGCCTCAGTCTATCCTCATAGTGCAGATTTCTGATACATGGGATTAACTTCGTCATCCAATTTTACAAACAACACAATATTTTAGCTTCTATGGTGGTACTCGGGAATTTTTTCTAATCCACAACTCTTACCAAACCAGTGCTGTCCTATATGTTTTCCGAATTTAAATTTTTCGAACTCGAAACCACTGCCGTGAGTCCTGTCTCGGTTAGATGTTTTTAGCACATTACGTATTTACATTCACTTTATTTGTTCCTGTTTTCCATTTATACACCTCAGTCAGATCTCCTCTAATTCTACAAAGAAAGTCACTAACATGTCGGGGCATTTCCGGCACTAATATAGTGGACCCCCGCATAACGATTACCTCCGAATGTGACCAATTATGTAAGTGTATTTATGTAAGTGCGTTTGTACGTGTATGTTTGGGGGTCTGAAATGGACTAATCTACTTCACAATATTTCTTATGGGAACAAATTCGGTCAGTACTGGCACCTGAACATACTTCTGGAGTGAAAAAATATCGTTAACCGGGGGTCCACTGTACTTACAAACTACTTAAAACCAGACAGATTAACCCATAAACGGTCCAAACGTATATATACGTTTTTTTTTTTTCTTATACAGTGGACCCCCGGTTAACAATATTATTTCACTCCAGAAGTATGTTCAGGTGCCAGTACTGACCGAATTTGTTCCCATAAGAAATATTGTGAAGTAGATTAGTCCATTTCAGACCCCCAAACATACACGTACAAACGCACTTACATAAATACACTTACATAATTGGTCACATTCGGAGGTAATCGTTATGCTGGGGTCCACTGTATTTGAAAATATGTAAAAAAAACGTAGATCTACTTTTGAAGCGCTACACATGTGAACGTAGATCTGCTTGGACCGTTTACGGGTTAGAGTGGTAAATTTTAACCCTTAAACGGTCCAAACGTATATATACGTTTTTTCAACATCTGAAAGTATGTAAAAACAATGTAATCTTTTTTTTTGTTTTACATTTGAAAACGTGTAAAAAAAACTTTTATACTTTTATTTTTCGTATATTTGAAAATGATAAAAAAAAGTAGATCTATTTTTGTAGAAATACGAATTTGAACGTTGATTTGTTTGGACCGTTTAAAGGTTAATTATTCATTATTTACCTTTATTACTATAGCGAGGTATACCTGGAGACTTTCTGGGGTCAACGCCCCCGCGGCTCGGTCTGAGACCAGGCCTCGTGGTGGATCAGGGTCTAATCAACCAGGCTGTTACTACTGGCCACACACATAGCCAAAGTTGTATAATAAGATTTATGGTAGTGAATGAAGGAGCACTGTAGTAGGCCTACTGTCCCATGTAATAATATTGATAGCATTACCAACTACAGTGGACCCCCGCATAACGATCACCTCCGAATGCGACCAATTATGTAAGTGTATTTATGTAAGTGCGTTTGTACTTGTATGTTTGGGGGTCTGAAATGGACTAATCTACTTCACAATATTTCTTATGGGAACAAATTCGGTCAGTACTGGCACCTGAACATACTTCTGGAGTGAAAAAATATCGTTAACCGGGGGTCCGCTGTATATGATGAATGGGTAGTACAGTGTATGAGTAACATATGTCTCATGGTGTAGCACTATATCATTTGATCAGACATAATAATGCGGTGGTTGGACATGTAGAGAGGATAGAACGAAACAGAATGACTTGGAGAGTATATATATCTGTAGTGGAGGGAAGCAAGGACCCCAATGGAAATAAGTCACTCAGTCTGACTTTTTTGGGTTATCCCAGGTTCTCTACACATATGCTGCTATGTATGATAATTCTATGTAACTGTATTTGTGTATACCTGAATAAACTTACTTACTAAGCCGGGGTAGAGGTTGCCCTAGGAAAGGTTGGAGGGACGGGGTGAAGGAGGCTTTGTGTGTGAGGGGCTTGGACTTACAGCAAGCATGCGTGAGCTTGTTAGATAGGAGTGAATGGAGACAAATGGATTTAAGGATTTGATGTGCTGTTAGAGTGTGAGTAGGGTAATATTTATGAAGGGATTCTGTATGACCCTAGTAGGTCAAGTGCTTCTTTTTGATTATAATAATTATGAAAGGATTCAGGGAAATCTGCAGGCCAGACTTAAGTCCTGGAGGTGGGAAGTACTGCCTGCACTCTAAAGTTTGGGATATTTGCTGTTTGGAGGAACATCTAAACTGTCGTATTTGTGCACCTCTGGCAAGACAGTGATAGTGCGAATGATAGTAAAAGTATTTCTTTTTCGGGAGACAGCCAGCGTGTTTAAAAAAATGTTGATTTTGTTTTTGAATAGAGTAATCCATGAGAGAGCTTACTAACTCTCCAGTTTCAATATTCGGATTTGAGTATTGATTTGTTAATGTAGGTTTTTATTTTACGTAATTTAAGGTTGAACAGATTTGACTAATCACTGTAACTCTCAACAGGTGGAAAGGGACGGGAGAGTTCATCAATACGTACTTCATGTGTCGGCTATGTGCTTTACTTCATGATGAGGGACATCAACATTACTATGAGGATGTCAATGCTTGGTGGCGAGGTACAGGAACGTGTATCAATGGCTCTTGGAGGAAGTACGATAAGTTTAAAGGGGAACCAGAGAAGAAAAAGGCACCGGAAGGGTAAGGGATGTTTCTCGACTAAACTTCTGTACAGTACAAGACTTCATTATAACAAGTTATCTGTTAAAGAAAAGAGGTAAGACTAAACTAAAAAAAAAATCCTAATGAGGCGTGTCGTATGATTTGTGTGTGTGTGTGTGTGTGTGTGTGTATGTGTGTGTGTGTACGTGTGTGTGTGTACGTGTGTGTGTGTACGTGTGTGTGTATGTGTGTGTGTGTATACGTGTGTGTACTCACCTAATTGTGGTTGCAGGGGTCGAGACTCGGCTCCTGGCCCCGCCTCTTCACTGTGTGTGTGTGTGTGTTTTTTTAAAGGGATGATCTGTAAAAATCCCTACACAAAATTGCACATTATATACCAAACTGGGGTACCTAATATAAAAGTTTAGCACACGTACCATGTATATAATAAGTTTTATTTTAACTGCAAGCATATTGCAATAACATTGATCCAGTTATTGTAGTATTGTGAATGCTCAATTTTCCGGCAGAAAATTAAGACAGCGACATAATGAACTTTGTTGGGGTCTGAGAAGATTATAAAGGAAGGGTATAGACATGTTGTGATAGTGCGTTAAGATGGATCAGTATTACTTAACATGCCTGCTAGGGCAATATGCTTTTGAAGTGATATTGTACTATAAATGTGGGATCTTTTATGGAGCAAAATTGTAGTAGATACATAATGTGAGTTTTTTACAAGCTATGTTGTGTTATAATGGGTTGTACAGGCAAGAAATGAGTTCCCCGTTTGCTGTTTTATTGTAGAAATTTAACTTGGATTAAATGTATATATGTACTGTACATATGACTCTTTGTACAGTAAGACTCTCAAGATTTAGACTCTTTAAATATATATTTCATTACTGTACAGTAGATAATGTGAATCTACAATAGAAAATTATTTCAACATGGTATATTGTTACTGGCAAGGTGGAGTTTAGTGCCGGAGGTGGGAAGTACACTGCCTGCACTCTGAACAATGGGTGTTGATATTATAGTTGTTTAACTGTAGTGTAGGCATACCTCTGGCAAGACAGTGATGGAGTGAACGATGATGAAGGTGTTTCTTCTTTTTTCAGGTCAACCTGCCTTGGTGGGAAACAGCCAGTGTGTTAATAAAAAAAAAAGTGCTTACAGTGGATCTCCGGTTTACGATATTATTTCACTCCAGAAGTATGTTCAGGTGCCATTACTGAACAAATTTGTTCCCATAAGGAATATTGTGAAGTAGATTAGTCCATTTCAGACCCCCAAACATACACATACAAACGCACTTACATAAAAACACTTACATAATTGGTTGCATTAGGAACTGATCGTAAAGCGGGGGTCCACTGTATACAGAGATAAGTAACACTTGGGAGAACATTGAAAACCCGTGGTTACGCTTTAAAGATTAAAACATCAACAGTTTCATTTCTTTGCAAAAGTTACAGTGTGTAATTACTATTTTGGTTTGTTAGGTACCAAGACAGTCACTATCATGCCGGGGCATTTACGGCAGACTTACCCTAGTACATAATAACTACTTAAGTCTAGACAAGTATAATTAACTTTTTAATAAATCTTGATTTTACCTTAATATTAATACGAGATAATCAAGGTGGAGGCTTGTAAGAATAATAATCTTCAAAATTGTCCATAATAAAAGGAATATTACAATTAATGGGTCAAACAGTAATATTTTATGGACTGGCAGATGCAGAGTATGAATCAAATTGTTCTTTCACACACATGGTACCTTACCTTTGAAGAGTTTCGAGAGTTTCTCTGAGCCCGGCCATGGGCCAGGCTTGTCTGGAGCTTGCCTGGTCAACCAGGCTGCTGCTGCTGGAGGCCCACTGCCCCACATATCTATCACAGTCTGGTTGATCTGGTACTTGGTGAAGATACTTGTCCAGTTTGGTCTTGAAGACTTCTACACTTGTTCCAGCAGTGTTTCTGATATCTTCTGGTAAGATGTTGAATAGTCTGGGACCCCACATGTTGATACATCCGGGTCCCAGACAAAGAACAGTTTACTTGTCATACACCATCCTTCAGAACAGTTTACTTGTCATACAACATCCTTCAGAACAGTCTACTTGTCATACACCATCCTTCAGAACAGTCTACTTGTCATACACCATCCTTCAGAACAGTCTACTTGTCATACACCATCCTTCAGAACAGTCTACTTGTCATACACCATCCTTCAGAACAGTCTACTTGTCATACACCATCCTTCAGAACAGTCTACTTGTCATACACCATCCTACAGAACAGTCTACTTGTCATACACCATCCTTCAGAACAGTCTACTTGTCATACACCATCCTTCAGAACAGTTTACCTGTCATACACCATCCTTCAGAACAGTCTACTTGTCATACACCATCCTTCAGAACAGTCTACTTGTCATACACCATCCTTCAGAACAGTCTACTTGTCATACACCATCCTTCAGAACAGTCTACTTGTCATACACCATCCTTCAGAACAGTCTACTTGTCATACACCATCCTTCAGAACAGTCTACTTGTCATACACCATCCTTCAGAACAGTCTACTTGTCATACACCATCCTTCAGAACAGTCTACTTGTCATACACCATCCTTCAGAACAGTCTACTTGTCATACACCATCCTTCAGAACAGTCTACTTGTCATACACCATCCTTCAGAACAGTCTACTTGTCATACACCATCCTTCAGAACAGTCTACTTGTCATACACCATCCTTCAGAACAGTCTACTTGTCATACACCATCCTTCAGAACAGTCTACTTGTCATACACCATCCTTCAGAACATTCTACTTGTCATACACCATCCTTCAGAACAGTCTACTTGTCATACACCATCCTTCAGAACAGTCTACTTGTCATACACCATCCTTCAGAACAGTCTACTCGTCATACACCATCCTTCAGAACAGTTTACTTGTCATACACCATCCTTCAGAACAGTCTACTTGTCATACACCATCCTTCAGAACAGTTTACTTGTCATACACCATCCTTCAGAACAGTTTACCTGTCATACACCATCCTTCAGAACAGTCTGCTTGTCATACACCATCCTTCAGAACAGTCTACCTGTCATACACCATCCTTCAGAACAGTCTACTTGTCATACACCATCCTTCAGAACAGTCTACTTGTCATACACCATCCTTCAGAACAGTCTACTTGTCATACACCATCCTTCAGAACAATTTACTCGTCACATTCCATACAAAAGAGGTTAACCTATTTGTACACCATCACATAGAAAGGGTTGTCTAATAAGCTGATGAAAACTGTCAACCATAGAAAACTAACAGTAGTAGTGGTAAACTATTACAAATTGAGAATATCACAGATACAAATCTGTGTCTATGAATTGAGGAGTTGTGAGCCCAGCTTAAGATAATGAACCATAGGAGACAAAGCTCATTAACTGGCACATGCCAGTCTTGTGATTACTAGGCAGTAGATGAAATAAAAGGTCTGGATTATGAGTCTTACTGTATGTTTGGTATAATTTGGGGAGTTATTTGTTTGCATACATATATTAATAGCAGTGACTTAACCAGAAAAGGAAAATGTACAGTACAGGTCGGCCATCACAAATCCGGCATCATTGGGACCAGTGGTGTGCCGGATTAGTGAGTTTGCCAGATTACTGATGGAACCGGATAACTGATTGCCGAATTAGTGATGGCCGACCTGTACTTAATTTTCAAAAATAAAAATGGGGAATCGTCTCTTCTGTAATCCTTCCCTTAATAAATATCAGTAGGGGAACTTCCATTGCATACTTCTTCTGTGATGACTTTGTAAACATAATCTACTTTAAGCTTAAGGATCTAAATGTAAAAACTAATGCCAGCGAGTATATTTAAATTTCTGATACATTCCACCATAGCAAGCAGTCACTTTATAGAACCTTGAGCTTCACATGCTACTTCATGGTAATGATTTACCTGCCGCCCTCTTTGTAATTGTTCAGCCATGTGTGAGTATAGCAATAATAGCCCAAGTTCTCTTTAGATTTTAAATGCACCATTAGTCGGGCTGGACAGATATTGGGTCATGAACAGCTAACAGAGGATCAAGTCACTACTGCTCCTTGCACAATGATCCTGCACAGGTTTAGGGGTTTGTGATATAAAAAAACAAATTCAATAGTGTGACTACCGAGAACGTACAATACATGTAGCAGTGTCATTTGGGTTGATTGGAACGATGGTCTGAGATAATTGCCAACAACTTAGCACACTGTTTTAGGCAGCAGACTGCCTCATGACAATATTTGATAGTGAATATTATTTCTCATCAGAATATTGAGATGTTGCACAAAGAGGATATGAGTTTTACAACATTTTGGGCACTTGTTATCACTATACCATATCACTGGGTGCAAATTTTAATTGTCATATTTTGAATGCACAAATTTATTAATGACTAATCCTCTGTACAGTAATAGTTCTATGAAAGTGAAGGTTCTTATGGAGTAAACCAAAGACCAACTTGTATCAGTTTACTTTGCTTACATACAGTATTTTTTCATTGATTTATTAATATTTACCATGCCTTTTACTATTTAATAAAAATATGTTGCCTTCCACAGAAATATATCCAGGATCTTTAGGTGCAACGATAAGGCAGAACATTGTACATAATAATTTTGTGGTACTTACTCAAATAAAAACTGCATATTACTGTCAGGCACATTATAAAATGCATTTTATTTATTTATAATGCATTAGATATTTGTTGCATACATTTCTATAATGAGTAGCATAATTTTTTTTAAGGCATTGGACCAATATTAAATATAGGTATATTGAGGGAGATTTTTCACTTTGCGTCATGCACGCCCTCCACATGCTGAAGGTCTTATTTACGTTGGAATGATTCTGTTCAACAATTGAGTTAATTCAGTGTTCCTTGTATTAGTATGTTACGCAGGTTCCAAGAACACAAATGTCTGTGTAGGAGGTTGGAAGTAATGTACACATTCTTAAGTGAACTTCGCATAGTTCTTAAATCTGCTACTTATTTATGGTTTGGTTTTATTCCATGTACTGTGATATGACTCTTAGTTAGCAGAGACTATAGCTGTAAGATGCTGACATGGTTCATGGCATCCTTTAAGTTGTTCATTTTGCTTATGAATTTCCTTGCTGTCATGAGCATTTAATGTCGGTATATCTTATGCTGTACGACAGTGTTGTGTTTTTCCTACATTGTGAAACATTCTAGTGTTGTCTCTTGTGTGATAATCATAGTTAATTTTTTGATGCATATGTTTGCGTTTTGAGTTCCCTATTTATATTGTGTGTGTGTGTGCGTGTGTTTCAGTGTGTATATTCATGATTTATATATTTTGTCTGGAATTTGGTTAATGAGCTCTTCCTTGCAGTCAAGAGTAGTGTGTATATCATTACCCGTTTGATAAAAGGGTCGACTCGTGAAATGTAAACACTAGTTACCTATACATGTAAAAAAAATTGTGTACTATATGTTTTATGTAATGAATTTTCACTGTGGGTAATAATTGTGATAAAGGAAATGTATATAGACCATCATCAGAGTGCAACTGCACTCATTAACAAAAATTCATTATTATAAGTTTTAACATAACATCAAATTGTTAATTGGCAAGTTTTAAAACATTCTATATATTTGTAATAAAGTGCATAAGTTTGTTGGTTGAAGAATTGATATACAGTGGAACCTCAAATATCGAACTTTCTTCAGTCCAGAAGGCTGTCCAAGTGCCATCAGGAATAATGTAAATTAGTCCATTTCAAACCTTCAAAAATACACTTACAAAAGCACTTACAAAAATACACTTACAAAAGCACTTACAAAAATACACTTACATAATTGGTTGAGTTGGGAGCAGTTCGATTTTTGAGGTTCCACTGTATAGTGGTAATTGTCTCACTAAGACAGTTAACTTTTTAGAACAGTAAGTGCTCTTGGATTGCAGCTGTTCACTTAATTATTCCATGTTTGGTTGCCCTGTAGATTTACTTTCAAAACGTCATTATATAATGATATGCAAATGATATGCAGTGCTATTGACACAGCTCATTTTCTTTTGCTATTGTGTATGTTCTTTCTCCACCATTTGTTTGACATATAGCATCCTTGGAGTATTGTGCTGTGCTCACTCTCCCTTGAATCTTCGTTTGCTAATACGTAGTTACAAATTCTATATTATCGTTGGAAATGAAGGAATTCACAGATGCTTAAAGAACTACATTCATTTAAGGATAAGAAACGTAATGACTCACGAAATCGTAATGACACGATTGCAAACAAACCATACCCCGGCCGGGATTGAACCCGCGGTCATAGAGTCTCAAAACTCCAGCCCGTCGCGTTAGCCACTAGACCAGCTAGCCACAACAAGATTTGTGGCTAGCTGGTCTAGTGGCTAACACGACGGGCTGGAGTTTTGAGACTCTATGACCGCGGGTTCAATCCCGGCCGGGGTATGGTTTGGTTAAGAAACGTAATGTCTGATGCAGCTTTAATGAAAGTGATTTTGAGTTAGTTTTTTTGGGGGTAGGTGGAGGTAGCCACAAGTAAGTTTACAAGTACAGTGGACCCCCGGTTAACGATATTTTTTCATTCCAGAAGTATATTCAGGTGCCAGTACTGACCAAATTTGTTCCCATAAGGAATATTGTGAAGTAGATTAGTCCATTTCAGACCCCCAAACATACATGTACAAACGCACTTACATAATTGGTCGCATTCGGAGGTGATCGTTATGTGGGGGTCCACTGTAATAATGTAAACTTTCTTACTTTTACTAGGAAGGGGAGTATTCGTCATGATTTAAAAAAAAATATTAAGTTTACTCAGGCTTTTAGAATGCCTTGTATTACGGTAAAATTAATTTCTAAGTAGTATTGAGTATTTGTGGTAATTGTTGACCCTTATGGATTTACCACTTAGATTTGATTATAATAATGTGGTAATTTGTCAATCTGTAACAGGTACATCAATGTGATTTTTTTATTAATTATTTTGAGATTGTCTTTATAAGGCATTGAAGCACGTTTGATAAATGAATAATTATGACACAAGTAGGAAAAATTATTTATAGTTTAGTCAAGTATTTTTATTGATTTCTCTTACCCTTATTCCCTTCAAAGGTATCTTGGTGCCAGTAAAGGGCTCTTGATCCAAAGAATCAAACTATGTTTTATTTCCGTAGATTGAATCTAACATTCTTATATTGTTTGATACTGAATTAGTACTTCTCTAATGAATGTAATAACATTCATTGAGGAAGCTAGCACTTCCCCAATGATAATACCTATGTTGCTATTATTGGTATTACGGAGTCCTGGTTGTATGTTTCTTGCCAAAATTTACATGATCAAAATGGGCAACTCTTAAAATTCTGCAAAAAAAAAAAAAAAAAAGGCAAGGCCAATTTTAGTTTAATAACGTTTAAGCTCTCTCTTTAATTTTACATTTGTGATATCCAATATGACTCACGAAATCGTAATGACACGCTAGCTGGAGATTCGTCTGTAAAAACTTGCATTTGTGGTCACAGAGGTGCCTATGCTAACCTTCCTATGGTGTATAAATATACCTAGTTGGATGAATCTTATTGTAGCCATCTGGTCCAGTGGCTGACATGTCAGTCTAGAGTTTTGAGACTCTCTGATCGTGGGTTCTAACCCCGCCTGTGGTATGGTTTGATAGCCAGTAGTGATGATATATGGAAATACAGTGGACCCTCGAATTTAGTCGTGCCTTTTCTGTATGCAAAACTATTTTTATTATCTATAAAATGTATTTTTTGTTAATATTTCCCATAGGAAATAATGTAAATCCAATTAAACCATTCCAGACACCCAAAAATATTAACAAAAAATACATTTTATAGATAAAAATAGTTTTGCATACAGAAAAGGCACGACTAAATTCGAGGGTCTACTTCAGTCACATTAGTTAGTGAAGTATCCCACTAACTGATATTACTTTATTTTATTAACAAACTTTGTAAAATACATAATTCTGGGTCTAGCATAATTATTGACTTTTTTTTTATTTGCTAATGAACATTGTTAGGACAATTACTTCACAAAACTCAACTCAAAAATTTATAATATGAATGATGGATTATGAAATTATAGTGAGTGAGATCAGTCATGGCTGTGTACATTTTCCTTCTTTATGTATACTATCACCAATATCAAATTTCTAAGTGGAACTAATTTTTGAATTAGGTTGTTTACTTGTTAAATTTTTGTTGATTTTATGCAGAAATTTGTGAGTATCAAAAAAATTATTGTAGAAGAAAATTATTTTCCATTTTCGAAACTATCATTCCGATAATTTATTTCAAATATACGAAAATACAATACAGGTCGGCCATCACTAATCCAGCAGTCAGTAATCCGGTACTAATTTCGGCAAGCATAATTTTAAATTTCTGGGGTTGCCACACCAACCTACCGCTACTGTTTGGTGGCGCTACTTGCCACATAAATCATTCCAGTTTCTTTTTCTCTATTTATTGTTATAATCTGCTTACTTTTAGCCCTAGCCATGGTTCCAATGAATAAAAGAAATGCTTCTTGCTGTGTAAAACACTGCCGGTCGCCATGAGCTTGGCTCACTCAGATCAGCTGTGTACGGTAAATTTGGGCCTACATATGAGAGGATAGGTCTGTGGTAAGTGTGCGCAGTATAAAAAAAATCTTGCAGCACGCAATGAGAAAAGACTGCGACCTTGTTTTTCGTGTAAAACCGATTTTGGGTTGTATTTTCACGTGTTTTTTATGGTTGTATTTTTTTTTTTTTTTGTCTTATTTGATAGAATGGAAAATATATTACCGAAATAGATATGATTTTGATTGATTTCATGACAAAAAGTACCTTGAAATTGAGCTCAAAGCAGCGGAAATGTTCGATTTTTGTCGATGTTCAAGAGTAAACAAATGTCTAATACGTGTCCAACTGGCTGGTCTAATACTCAGTCACGAACGGGTTGACATTATGTATTACAATAATGCAATAGTCTGCATAACAGTAAATCTATTTTTTTGTGTGAATAAAAATTCAAAATGGAAAGCAAGAGTAATATAAGAGAGGCCTTGAGACGTGACTAATGAACAGAGATGATGATGTTTTAGTGCCAGGAATGTCTGTGTTATTTATTCTGGACCCTATTTTGAAACTGGCATCTCTTGAAATTTGTGTGAAATTGGCCAAATTACCAATTTCTGACTATTGGGTAGTTGAAATAGGTAAATGGGCAGTTTCTTGTACTGAATAGAAGGAATACTAGTGAAATAGCTATGAGTTTGGTAGACTGGAACAGTGGAATAGGCCAAAAATAGGGCATAAAGTGGGTGAAATCACCAGTGCATAAATATCGCCGTTGGGTTAAGAGTATTCTAACCTAACCGCTCTGTAATCTGGCAAAAATCACTAACCTGTCACCCTACACGTCCCAATGATGCCAAATTAGTGATGGTCAACCTGTACAATGATTTGAAAGCCTATGGTATGTACAACATTTTGAGCAGACTAAAATTAAGGCAATAAATGTTACATTGAAGAACAGCCAGTAACATTGATAAAAAAAAATGTGAAATCAGTTTGTAATCTTTAGAAAAATGTTAAACATCTTTATAAAGGTGTTTTTTCTTAGTTGTTCTGTTTAAGCTCTATTTTTCTTAAAATGTGTACAGTAGACGGTGTTTAAACTGGCATTACCAGTATGAACAGTTTGAGTCTTGCTGTATATGGTTATGTGATGTTTACTGTACCATTCCATAGATTAAGGAACAGATGTAGTTCACAGCTCATTATTGAAATTTCCTTCTTAATAAATAATTATTTTTATATAGTTTGTTCCAAGGAAACATGTAAAACATTTTGCATATTTTCGTCAGTAAAGTTCAGAAAATTCTAGGTCAAACTTGCAACTTAAAAAATGTTATAAGCTGCTCTGTGATTTTTGCATTTAAAAAAACTGGAATCATTCTTGGTATTAAGAATGTAAAATACAGTGGACCCCCGCTTTACGATCAGCTCCCATTGCGACCAATTATGTAAGTGTATTTATGTAAGTGCGTTTGTACATGTATGTTTGGGGGTCTGAAATGGACTAATCTAATTCACAATATTCCTTATGGGAACAAATTCGTTCAGTACTGGCACCTGAACATACTTCTGGAATGAAATAATGTCGTAAACCGGGGGTCCACTGTATATATACAGTGGACCCCCGGTTTACAACATTATTTTATTCCAGAAGTATGTTCAGGTGCCAGTACTGAACGAATTTGTTCCCATGAGGAATATTGTGAATTAGATTAGTCCATTTCAGACCCCCAAACATACACGAACAAATGCACTTGCATAAATACACTTACACAATTGGTCGCATTGGGAGGTGATCGTAAACCGGGGGTCCACTGTATATATATATATATATATATATACGTCTTTAAAAAATCCAAAGAGCATTGTTTTTACTTGACTGATGTAGGAAGTGAAACTGATTTGGATGATTGTACGGCTCAAGTTGTTGATTAATTTTGTATTGACTCGGGCTTTTCAGTAGCACCTTTAGTTGAACTTGCATTCTCTTATAATAGTTTGTAAAAGAAAAAGAATTTAAACCATTATCATGACTAGAATAAGCACCAAAGATATTCCATATGATTTCAGACTGATGTATGGTTTGAGATATTTTTTATTCCTTTGCAGACTGTTTTTGAAAGTGTGAGTTTAATTCCATCAGTATTCATTTTCTGAAGTTTAATTTTAGTTAAATATATACGTATATCTTTTTATGTACAGTTTATGATCTTGTCAGTTTTTTAGACATACAGAAGCACAGTCTGAAATTTTAAAACTTATTGCATTTATTTTGTAATTAATGTGATGCACAAGGGTTATTATTTGCCAGGAAAAGGATTTCAGTTGGAGTTACATGTACAGTACTGGTTGTGGATATGTTTTGCAGTTTAGTGAATGTTTAAGTCTTGTGTAGTTTTAGGCTCCATCGGTAATTCATGCCATTCCTACATTCTCATTTGCACATGTAAATGATGCATGTAAGAACGGCAAGATGTTGAGGCTTAACGTGTAGACAGTGTGTTTGCTAGTCGGAGTAGTCCATTTGCTGAATTAAAAGGCTCTGTCCTGTAAGGCACAATGCAGTGCATTCCAAGTTTTTGGTAAAGGAAAAAAAGTAGTTTAAAAAAAAGGTCTTTGTTTTTAGGTCAGGGATTATTTAAAAGGCACAAATGTGAATACATTAGCACATATCAAATGAGATTATGAATCCCCTCCAGCTCTGAAGCTGGACATGAGCCAAGTATCCAGTAAACATTTACCCTCTGGATGGCCATGCTGGGACACAAAAGCAGCCACCCTTGGTCCCTAGTAGGGTCAATGAGCTGGAACCCAGTTCTTTCAAGAAACATGGGGCATACGCTCCCCCAGGGTTTCCAAACCCACTGGGACAAATTGGTACTGATGATCTTGTACTCCTCCCTGTGATCTGCAGCACCTCCCCAATGCTGTGGTGGACGTAGGTGTTGTCACCCAAGAGTTGACATACGGGTATAGCCCATTCTTCCATGGATAGATAGTGATCCCACCTGGGTGGTTTGTAGGATTGAGAATTACAATGGGTTTTGGTACGGTTGCGAGAGTCTCTTGCTTGGTAATGGCACTGGTACAGCTTGGATTCTGTATTCATGTGTGGATGTATTCCTCTGTAAAATCAGTGCATCTCTGTAGTAAGGTCATATTAACTACCATAAACTGAGGATGGCATTTTTTTTACACGTACAACACATGTATGTGCATATTATGACACCGAATGGAACTTGTACCCATAATTTTTTTTTAAGCTATCTCTGACTTAAAAATTGCTTTTAAACTCTTTCACAATTTTGTACCAAATTGATCTTTTGGAAAATTGATAATAGTTGTTATATTTTAGAATGTTTGAATGTTTTATTACATAATTTGTAAATTGTAACTGATGTACCATTTAGACATTTGTACAATAACAGTCGATTCGTTTTACCGAAATTTGGTACACTGCATTGTTCATGAGGAAAATGAAGGTTTTTTTCCACGCTTCTCCACTTGATTTGTAGCTTTGTATCAGCATTAATAGATGTAGATATTTGTTAATTATTTTTACTCTAAAATAGTATTTCCCGTAAAACAAATTTCAATGTGTAATGAGGCATAATAATAACGGTAATGATAAATTTATTCAAAAGTGCGGTATCCATGCTGCAAGTAAGTACTTACTTATCCATGCTGCAAGTAAGTACTTACTTATGCATGCTGTAAGTAAGTGCTTACTTATGCATGCTGTAAGTACTTACTTATCCATGCTGTACTAGCATATGTTAAATAAGGCAAAATTAATTGATGTTAAACTACATTATAGTAGTGATAATTAAAAATCCTGAAGCTACGAAGATAATAACTTCTCTGGAGTTGCCATGGAAACCTAAAGTAAATACAAACGCATAATGTCTTCTGTTTAGTGATATTTCTTATATGTGTGGCACTGGTGGTGATTTTTTGGGTATGTTTTTTATATTAAAAGGTTAATAAGATTAAAATACATCGATGCTATTTTTTGCGAGAAAAGGAATTATGTACTGTATCAGTTCATATAAATTTGTGGCAGGGGCATTATTTTTTGTTTTAAGTTTATAAGTTCTGTAATTACAGTATGGATTTGTTTTGTGGTATTGTATTGACCTGTCTGAATGTATGATTTGTATATAATAAAATCTAGTGCAAGAAATTGACTCATTTTTTTTTTCCAGTGTTTTTTGGACATTAAACTGAGAGAAGGGCGAGTGTTCCTGTAATAAGACTACTGTTTAAGTGGGTTTTTTAAAAAGGTTTTCATAGAAAATGGGAAATTTCTTCATTGTAGAGAATGGGAAATTTTCCATCAGAGAAAATGGGAAACAATTTCCATTATACAAAATGGAAAAATTCTTCATAGAAAATGGGAAGATTTATGGCAGCAATAAAAGCTGACATTCCCATATGAACTAGCAAATATGACCAAGACAAAAAGAATGGTCATCGCAGTACAGTGGACTCTCGGTTATCGGCTGCAATCTGTTCCAGAAGGTCGACCTAAATCCGAAAAGGCCGAAAACCGAAATAACATTTCCTATAGGAAATGGGAAGTACAATGCCTGCACTCTAAAGGAGGGGTTTGGGATATTTACAGTTTGGAGGGATATATTGTGTATTTTTATACGTATATACTTCTAAACTGTTGTATTCTGAGCACCTCTGCAAAAGCAGTGATAATGTGTGAGTGTGGTGAAAGTGTTGAATGATGATGAAAGTATTTTCTTTTTGGGGATTTTCTTTCTTTTTTGGGCCACCCTGCCTCGGTGGGAGACGGCCGACTTGTTGAAAAACAAAAACAATTAATCTGTTTCAGACACCCAAAAATATTATAAAATAATTTTTTTAAAGATTAACTATAGTTTCACATACACAAAACAATGAGAACTAAATAAAATGACTAATGAAATGGATATTATTATTATTATAATCAAGGGGGAAGCGCTAAACCCGTAGGATTATACAGCGCCCAGGGGGGATGTGGAAGGCATTCAGGCTTAATTCGGGGAACTGGAGCACAGATTCAATTCCCTAAATCAAGAGCCCCTCACCAACATCAAGGAACCTTCCATGAGGGGAATGAAATGGATAAATGAACATTTAACATCGCTTTTACCTTTATCGAAGACTTGTTGGTGCTATCAACTCTATGGCTTATTTATCTATCACTAGTCATCTAATATGACATAATAAACAATATTAATAACATAGAAATATATACTCTAGAGTGAATAAAATACGTACATCATTACGTATGTGACTAGTGGTGGTGGTGTTGGGGTTATCAGGGCCACTGACAGCATAAGCCGTATAGTGGCGGCAGCAGCGGCCACTACCACTAGTCACACTGAAACAATGTACGTAATTTATAAATAAGAAATACTGTATAAAAACATAACAGAGAATGTAAAGAAAAACTGGTTATCGTGGAGAATGCAAAGAAATAGTGGTTATCATGATGCTGGCAGAGGTTTAGGGTGGTGGAAGATACACAAGGTGACATATGTTGTCAGTGTCCCTATGTACCTCCAACAACATTGGACGAGTTTCATGTTGTCCTTTTTCTATTGCTTAACTTACTTGCTACACGTGATCTCTGGTTGGCTCTATAGCCTTCATTGACTCCTGCTGCTCTAGTATCGTACATATCGTAGATTCACTGAAGGCACATTCTCCCCTCTCTCTCTCAGCCCTTTACCAAAGGGCTGGCACTAAGAACTTTCTTTGGTCCCGTGGTGGCTTATTTCGCAGTCGCCCTCAATAAACAACCACAAAAAAACAATGGATTATAACGAAATGTTTGGATGAATGTGCAGAGTGTTGCTCACTCACCGAGAGACAGCCAGACTGACTCATGCATGCGGTGGCTGGATGAATACGGCTGATTTCCGAGTTTCCAGCCGAAATTCAGGATAGAATTTCAGCCAAAAAAGTGGCCAAAATCTGATTTGGCCAATATCTGGAATGGCTGATATCCGAGGGTCCACTGTACTTTGACCTCCACCGAGGTCTCAGCAGATATAAAAGACTGAGACCATGTATATACAGGGGGTAGGGAGAGTGGGCAGGTCCTTGCGAGTTGAGCATCAGGGTAGAGCTTAAGTCAAGGTATTTAATGACATTTCATAGGCTATCATGTTAGGCTGGCCTTTTAGAATGGGTAGCGACATAAAATGCATGCCTAATTTAACCCCGCGCTGGGATGTTTTTATGTACATATTTGGTAATCACATCTGATTTGAAATGGGGAAAGTTTGGTAAGGCTTCAATCACTGCAACTGATTTCTTTTTGGATTTTCTATCAAATTCCAGCTATGTGGCATTAATTTTCAATATGTTGGAAGAGTGAAGAACTTAACCATACCTGACGAACTACACTGTGCCATGTTAAAAACTTACAGCACACAAATGGGATGGCACTAATATCATTTGTAAGATGGAAGACCCATGCAAATCAAAATCAATTACTGCCTGATGTGATTACCAAATATGCACTATAAGACATATCGCAGTGTTGAATTTAGATCACACATCAGACCAGACCTCACACTGAAATATAAGCTGCCTTTTTAAGTGTGAAGGATATTATCAGCCTAACATAGATCAGGCCTGTTATTGAGCTCCATTCTTTGGTTAAGTTCAAAGTATCTCCAGCAACACATCAATTACCCAAAATCTCTACCCTAAAGGACAGCCTAACATTTGATGTCATCCAAACACCTTCACATATATAAAACTGGTAGCCTGTTATAAAGCACCATGAGAACTCAAGAAACTCTGCTCCAATAATATGACACTACACTCAACTGGCAAGGAGCTCCTCTCCTTATCCCTATACATACCTACTTTCTCAGTCCATTTTATCTACTGAAGAGGAACCTGGCTGGAGGTAAAAATATGCAACCATTTCTCCTTTTGTCTCTTGTGGGTTGCATCAACACACACGGTCGAGCCCATATAACATGCTGGTTACATTCCTGAAAACCAGAGTTTTATATCAAAGTGTGCTGTATGACCAGTGTGCATTTAGCGCTTCGTTTTGATTATAATATATGAAAGTGTTCTGCCTGGACTGAAGAATGTATTGGAAAATAGGATTACATTCTTGAGACCTCTAAAAAAAAAAAAAGGGGGTCAGTGTTTTAAATAGGCTAAAAGCATAAAAAAAACATTTTATTATAGATATATATTTTTTCTTTCTTTTTTTGGGTCACCCTGCCTCGGTGGGAGACGGCCGACTTGAAAAAAAAAAAAAAAAAAAAAAAAATATATTTTTTTAACGCATCGGCTGTTTCCCACCAAGGCAGGGTGGCCACCAAGGCAGGGTGGTCACCAAGGCAGGGTGGCCAGAAAAAGAAAAACTTTCATCATTCACTCCATCACTGTCTTGCCAGTGGTGCACTTACACTAGTTATAAAACTCCAACATCTCCAGGACTCAAGTCCGGCCTGCCAATTTCCCTGAATCCCTTCATAAATATTATCCTGCTCACACTCCAACAGCACGTCAAGTCCTAAAAACTATTTGTCTCCATTCACTCCAAACACACTCGTGCATGCTTGCATGAGCTTTACCCCCTACCTCTAACCTTCCCTAGGCCGACCCCTACCCCTCCTTTCCTTCACTACAGATTTACCCACTCTTGAAGTGGGTAAATCTCAGCCCTCTGGATAATAGTTTTGGTAATCCCAAACCTCCTAATTTCCAAACTATGAATTCTTTGCATTATATTCACACAACACATTGCCCTCAGACACGACATCTCCACTGCCTCCAGCCTTCTCCTTGTCGCAACATTCACCACCCATGCTTCACACCCATATAAGTGTTGGTATAACTATACTCTCATACATTCCCCTCTTTGCTTCCATTGACAAAATTCCTTGTCTCCACAGACTCCTCATTACACCACTCACCTTTTTCCCCTCGTCAATTCTATGATTCATCTCGTCTTTTGTAGACCCATCTGCTGACACGTTTACTCCTAAATATCTGAATACATTCACCTCCTCCATACTCTCTCCCTCCAATCTGATATCCAATCTTTCTTTACCTAATTTTTTTATCATCACCTTACTCTTTCCTATATTCACTTTTAATTTTCTTCTTTTACATATCCTACCAAACTCATCCACCAACTTCTACAACCTCTGTTCAGAATTTCCCAAAAGCACAGTGTCATCAGCAAAGAGCAACTGTGACAACCCCTACTTTGTATTTGATTCTTTATATTTTAACCTCACACCTCTTGCCAACACCTGAGCATTCACTACTCTTACAACCTCAACTATAAATATATTGAGCAACAATGGTGATATCACACATCCTTGTCTAAGGCCTACTTTTACTGGGATATAATCTCCCTCTCTCCTACATACTCTAACTTAAGTCTCACTATCCTCGTAAAAACTCTTCACTGGTTTCAAGAACCTACCTCCTATTCCATACATTTGCAACATCTTCCATATTGCCCCCTTATCCACCCTGTTATATGTCTTTTCCAAATCCATAAATGCCATAACCTTTATACCCTTACCTAAATAGTACTGTTCACCCATATGTTTCACTGTAAACACCTGGTCCACACACCCCCTACCTTTCCTAAAGCCTCCTTGTTCATCTGCTATCCTGCTCTCCGTCGTACTCTTAATTCTTTCAATAATAACTCTACCATACACTTTACCAGGTATACCGAACACACTTATTCCCATATAATTTTTACACTCACTTTTATCCCCTTTGCCTTTATACAAAGGAACTATGCATGCTGTCTGCCAATCCCTCGGTACCTTACCCTCTTCCATACATTTATTAAATAACTGCACATCTAACTTAAAATTATGAGAGGGTTAATGTAGCTCTGCACAATATTTGTACAAACATATGGCAGGCAGTAGCTACAAACACCATATCTAAGGCCTGGGAAAAGCCAGTTGATTCAATTTAGTGTGTATTCCTTACACAGAAATTGTAGAGTAGGGTTAAGTACAGCACTATCATGGTGGATCTTGAAACTCGACGATAGCAACTGCTGTGACGGTGAATATCTGTACTTCACTACTCAACTTCCTTGTTAATAATCTTTTGCCTATCAATCAACAACATATTCAACATTTGTATACAGTTAAGGTTGGTAAATAGCTGTTAAAGTCACAGGAATATCCAGCTGTGTGTTATAAGACCTTCAATACACGCCTCCAATACAGTGGACCCCTGCTTTACGATCACCTCCCAATGCGACCAATTATGTAAGTGTATTTATGTAAGTGCGTTTGTATGTGTATGTTTGGGGGTCTGAAATGGACTAATCTAATTCACAATATTCCTTATGGGAACAAATTCGGTCAGTAATGGCACCTGAACATACTTCTGGAATGAAAAAATATCGTAAACCGGGGGTCCACTGTACTTCAATTTTCTTACTGTCAGAGTTCTTCTTGTTCTTCTTTCAACACACCGGCAGTATCCCACCAAGGCAGGGTGGCCCAAAAAGAAAAACAAAAGTTTTTCTTTTTAACTTTAGTAATGTATACAGGAGAAGGGGTTACTAGAGCCTTGCTCCCGGCATTTTAGTCGCCTCTTACAACACGCATGGCTTACGGAGGAAGAATTCTGTTCCACTTCCTCATGGAGACTGTCAGAGTTATCTTTTTTAATTTTCTTTTTTTGGCATATTTAACAAAACAAACACACACACACAGGGGCTATGTCTCGACCCCTGCAACCACAAATAGGCGAGTACACACACACACACGCACACACACACACACAGGAGCTATGTCTTGACCCCTGCAACCACAAACAGGTGAGTACACACACACACACACACACACACAGGGGCTATGTCTTGACCCCTGCAACCACAAACAGGCGAGTACACACACACACACACACACACACACAGTAGCCATGTAAACTGAAAAGTGTACACACTTTTAATGTAATGTGTAATGGAGAACCCATCACAATGGCACCTTCAGTAAAAATGTCATGTAGATTATTTTGGTTCTTCATAAGATAAGATAAGATAAGATTTCGTTCGGATTTTTAACCCCGGAGGGTTAGCCACCCAGGATAACCCAAGAAAGTCAGTGCGTCATCGAGGACTGTCTAACTTATTTCCATTGGGGTCCTTAATCTTGTCCCCCAGGATGCGACCCACACCAGTCGACTAACACCCAGGTACCTATTTGCTGCTAGGTGAACAGGACAACAGGTGTAAGGAAACGTGTCGAAATGTTTCCACCCGCTGGGAATCGAACCCGGGCCCTCCGTGTGTGAAGCGGGAGCTTTACCCACCAGGCCACCGGGCCACAAAAAGACTGAAAAAAACTCCAAATTATCCAGAATAAGATGGTGAGAATCATCCTGGACCCGGGTACAAGAAAACATGTAGGCCAAGAACTGCAACTGAATGCTGAATTTAGGTTACAGAAGCTGAGACTAAATCACATTTACAGCTAAACAAATGAACCTCCTCTCTAAATCACTCAAACAGTAGACCAAATAACTTCTAAATAAAACACCAAACCTGGAGGGCAAAATCCTTACCCAAGTCAAAGATAATGTTATCTCACTGACAGTTACCCAAACTCTGTATACCAATCCTCAACTAATTTTACAGAGGTATACCTGGAAAAGGTTTCGGGGGTCAACGCCCCTGCGGCCCGGTCTGTGACCAGGTATTTCAATAATAAATTTGATAAACACAAGGAAGATATACCAATATGAACACATTACACAAGAAAGCTGCTCATGGGTCATCATTATGGCAGCACCGTTCAATTAATAGAAATCATAATTCCTAACATACCAGTGCTAACATACCAACCCTTGTGGGTTTAGCATTTAATTATGATTATAATTACAATCAATTCCCTAACATAAGATAAAAATGGTTACATTGAACTACAAAAGCAGTGATTCAACAAAAATTAATAATTATAAGCCCCTCGCACACAAAACCTCCTTTACCCCCTCCCTCCGACCTTTCCTAGGCGGGGTAGGGGTCGGCCTAGGAAAGGTTGGAGGGAGGGGGTAAAGGAGGTTTTGTGTGCGAGGGGCTTGGACTTCCAGCAGGCATGCGTGAGCGTGTTTGATAGGAGTGAATGGAGACAAATGGTTTTTAATACTTGACGTGCTGTTGGAGTGTGAGCAAAGTAACATTTATGAAGGGATTCAGGGAAACCGGCAGGCCGGACTTGAGTCCTGGAGATGGGAAGTACAGTGCCTGCACTCTGAAGGAGGGGTGTTAATGTTGCAGTTTAAAAACTGTAGTGTAAAGCACCCTTCTGGCAAGACAGTGATGGAGTGAATGATGGTGAAAGTTTTTCTTTTTCGGGCCACCCTGCCTTGGTGGGAATCGGCCAGTGTGATAATAAATAAAAAAAAAGAGGTGTATTCCTCAAAACAATGTTAATGATGAACAAAAATTTTTATTTTGATGATAAGCAACAAACTCTCAATACTGACAAGATTTTCTACATAAATGTTTGGAACAAAGCTAAAAGTATTCAGCTTAACATGAAGGTAAACAATACCCGTACGTAAAGACACGATGAAGGGAAAATTGCTGGGTATAGTATGCCTCCTGACAGCCAACTTAAAGTCAATGCTCACATCCACCACATACCTAAGAAAATTTCCAAAACGGTGCACATACTTGAAATAAAAAAAAAAACGTTATCTCAAACACAGCAACACACATTATACTACACTCTAATTCATCATCACCTCATCTATGGTATATGTGCATTGAGATCTATAACAGGAAAAACCTAAAACACAACCAAACTCAATTAAAATTTGCTGTTAGAATAATCACTCAATCAGGTTCCAGATAACACACACTTGATGAGATTTCTTTCAGATTTTTAACCCTGCAGGGTTAGCCACCCAGGATAACTCAAGAAAGGCAGTGCGTCATCGAGGACTGTCTGTCTTATTTCCATTGGGGTCCTCAATCTTGTCCCCCAGGATGCAACCCACACCAGTCAACTAACACCCAGGTACAGTGGACCCTCCCATTTCGTTAGGCTCTGTTTTTGTGAATTTCAGTTATCGCCGATTTTTTCGTAAAAGTATTGGCTCAGTTTTCGTTACTTTCCTCCATTCTCGTTGGTGGTACGGAACATGTCTGAGTGCCCGCACGCACACAACCTCCCACACATGCATTCTGAGGCGGGTATCACTTTGTTTCCCATTGAATGAACATTATCCTGCGAGGTCATAGGAAACATTTTGTAATAATTCATTGTTTATTCTGTGTGACTGCTAAATAAGCCACCATGGGCCCAAAGAAAGCTGCTAGTGCCAGCCCTTTGGTAAAGAAGATGAGAAACATGACAGAATTAAAGAAAGAAATAATAGAAAAATACGAAAGTGGCTTACGTGAGGCCGACATTGCCAGGATGTACGCCAAGCCTGCATCAACCATTAGTTCCATCGTGGTGAAGAAAAAAGAAATCGAGGGGTAAAAGTGATAACGAAACAGAGATCACAAACACTCAAAGATGTTGAGAAATTGTTGGTATGGATCAATCAAAAACAATTAGCAGGAGACAGTGTTGTGACGTTGATACGTAATTTGCAAAAAGGAAAGGCAGTTGCGTGCCAATCTCGTAAAGAAAATGCCTGGAATGAGTGCTGATGTTAGTGAATTTAAGGCCAGCAAAGGCTGGTTCGAAAAATTCAAGAAGCGTAATGGCATACACAGTGTTGTAAGGCATGGTGAGGCTGCAATTTCAGACAAATATGCAGCTGAAAAATTTGTGCATGAATTCAAGGAGTACATAAAGGCTGAAGGATTCCTCTCCCAACACGTGTTCAATTGTGACAAAACAGGCCTCTTTTGGAAGAAAATGCCAGAGGACCTACATCATGCAGAAGGAAAAGGCACTCCCAGGACACAAGTCTATGAAAGACAGGTCAACTCTCTTGTTGTGTGGTAATGCTAGTGGGGACTTAAAAGTGAAGCCTTTACTGGTGTATCACTCTGAAAATCCCAGAGTTCAAGAAAAACATTGTTGTTAAGAGTAAATTGTGTGTGATGTGGAAGGCTAACAGTAGGGCATGGGTCACCAGGTAAATTTTCCTTGATTGGTTCAATGAAGTGTTTGGCCCAAGTGTGAAGAAATACCTCCTGGAAAATCAAGTGCCTCCTGTTAATGGACAATGCTCCTGCTCATCCTCCAGGCTTGGATGACCAATTGTGTGAGGAGTTTAGTTTCATTACAGTGAAGTTCTTGCCCCCTAAAACCACTCCTCTCATCCAGCCCATAGACCAGCAGATTATTTCACACTTCAAAAAACTCTACACCAAAGCAATGTTTCAAAGGTGCTTTGATGTGACCTCGGACACTGAATTGACCCTAAGAGAATTCTGGAAGGATCACTTCAATATCCTCAATTGCATAAGCCTTACAGATAAGTCTTGGCAGGGAGTGACTTCCAGGACAATGAATTCTGCTTGGAGAAAACTGTGGCCAGAACATGTCCAAGAGAAGGATTTTGAAGGGTTTGAGGCTGACCCTGTCGACCCTCTGCTTGTTGTGAAATCTATAGTGTCTGTGGGGAAGTCCATGGGATTGGATGCGAGTGGCTGTTATGGGGCTATAGGACCCAACATGTATTTATAAGTAACAGTTACTCTGGAATACCTAATTATATTGAATTGATGGAGACTCAGTTCTAAATGTCATAAGGGCTGATCAACCTTATGACTGAGAGGCAGCTGGGTCAAGCCTATTTTTCTCAATATAATAGGTTATACTATAGACACATAAACACACAATTTAAATAAGTAGTTTATAAAGTTGTATTTCTTTTTGTAAAAGTAAAATTAAGGTGTGGTAGAATTGTGGTAACTGGAGAATTGTGCTTGGCAACAGTCTTTTGTTTTGGTGGGAGGAGCTTAGCTAGGCTCCTCCCTCTCTCTGTGGCTGACCTTCAACCTGGCAGGACCTCTGGGTCCTCCTTCTATCTTCTTTTGGGGCAGTATGTGTGCTCCAGGGGTGAGTTTTTATAATTTAAGTTGTGGCCACAATACCCAGGGTGACTAAAGTGTGTCAAAACACTGGTTAGTCCAGAGTTATGTTAAGAAGAGAGAAGGACAAAAGTTGTTGGAATACACCATGTGGGAGAACAGCTATGGAGTGTGTAGATCTTTGTTTTTAAAGTGTGAGGCTTTAATTGTATATTCTGTACATATCTATTGAGAATACAGTTATATTTTTATAGTAGTAGTTTACTTAACGTGTGAAGAGGGCTGGTGAGAGGATATCAGAGACACTCAGGATGATCAGCCATGATGTAAGTATTACCCCTAGACAGATACGGCCATTAAGTAAAAAGCTACCCCACACTAGAACATGTAGTGAGAACCTTACTATCAAAGTAATAAGGGACAACCAACGTAACAGTGGCCAGGATGTGGAAGAATTGGTGGAGGACCACAGTGAAGAGCTAACCACTGAAGAGCTGCAAGACCTTCATCTGGAACAGCAACTGACCACAGCTGAGGAAATTGCTCCAGAGGAGGAGGGAGAGGGGAGAGGTCTTCTTCAGTGATTAAGGACATTTGTGCAAAGTGAAATGAGGTGCAAACATTTGTGGAGGAAGATCACCCTAACAAAGCTGTTGCAAGCCACGTCAGCAACATGTGCAACGAAAATGCCGTGTCCCATTCTAGGCAAATCTTAGAGATGCCAGAAACTATGGAAATATTTTTAGTGCGACAGGGGTCCAGTGACTCTCAAGTTGGTCCTAGTGCCATTAACCCTTTCAGGGTCCAAGGCCCAAATCTGGAGTCACGCACCAGTGTCCAAGAATTTAAAAAAAAAAAATTTGTTATTTTTTCTTATGAAATCGTAGAGAATCTTTTTGTGAAGGTAATAAAACAAAAAGTACGAAATTTGGTGGAAAATTGACGAAATTATGCTCTCGCGAATTTTGATGTGTCAGCGATATTTACGAATTGGCGATTTTGCCGACTTTGACTCCCATTTTAGGCCAATTACATTATTCCAATCAACCAAATTCTTAGCTATTTCACTAGTATTACTTCTATTCTATCGATTGAGCACAAGAAATTGCCAAGTCAACTGTTTCAACTACAAAATAAAGTGATCGGAAATTGTTAATTTGGCCAATTTAACACAAAGTTCAAAATATTCCAATTTCAAAATAGGGTCCAGAATGAACAATGTAGGTATTCCTGGCACTAAACTAACATTTCCTCTGTTCATTAGTTATGTTTTGAGGCTTTACAAATAAATTCCATTTTGATTTTTTATTCACATAATGAATTTTTATTCACACCAAAAAATAGAAGATTTACTGTTATGCAATACTGTAATGATTGTATAAATATCATCACCATATTTGTGAATGTATATTAGACCCACCAGCTGACGTGTATTAGACGTGTGAGGTCGTTTGTTTACTCTTGAATATCGGCAAAAATTTAACATTTCTGCTACTTTGAGCTCAGTTTCAAGCCATTTCCAGTGCTAAAACCAATCAAAATCATCTCTATTTCTGTAATATGTCTTCCATTCTATCAAATGAGACCAAGAAATCGCAAATACATCTATAAAAAACATACGAAAAAACACTGCAAAGTTGCTGTTTTAATCGAAAAATCATGATTTCATTTTTTTTCTCTCATTATACACAGTGTGCTGCAGGATCTGTTTTATGTGGTGCACACATACCACATAGATGTATTCTCTCATATCTAGGCCCAAATGTACCACTCACAGTTTATCAGAGTGAGCTGAGCTCATGGCGTAGATCTACGGTTTGGACCCTGAACGTAAAGCCGTAGATCTACGGGAAGGACCCTGAAAGGGTTAAAACACAAAGAAGGGAAGTAACCCAGGATAAGGACTTGGTACCTGAAGTCTTTATGGAAGGGGATTCCCCTTCCAAACAATAATCAGTCCTCCCTCTTCCCTGTCTTCCATACACTAACACGAGTCTTCAATAAAGATAAGTGTGATGTTAAATACTCATTTATACATTTTATTAGTGCTTTATAATATATTTGTCATTCTTTTCTGTATGTAAATCTATATTTAATCTCTAAAAAAATTTTTTTTTTGTTAATAGTTTTGGAAGTCTGGAATGGATTAATTGGATTTACATTATTTCTAATTAGGAAAATGGTTAGTTTTCATGAATTTCACATTTCGTCAGACTCTCTGGAATGGATTAATCATGAAAAGGGGGGGGGGCCACTGTACCTACTTACGGTAGGTGAACAGGACGACAGGGCCACTGTACCTACTTACTGTAGGTGAACAGGATGACAGGTGTAAGGAAACGTGTTGAAATGTTTCTACCCCGCCAGGAATCAAACCCGGGCCCTCCGTGTGTGAAGCGAGAGCTTTACCAGCCAGGCCATGGGGTCACCTGATGTTCAAAACTGTGAATTTACTCAGCATACTAAATTTACATCCGCACACACTACAGTGCACACTGTTTATACAGATCACTTAACACAAATACAAACCCTGACCTGAAGCTCTTCTTAGAAAGCAACAAAAGAATGCATACACAAAACAACAGAATTCTTTTTACAATTGCTTATGTAAAATTTGAAACGATATAAAATTAGTGTGAAATACAGTGGACCCCCGCTTAACGATCACCTCCGAATGCGACCAATTATGTAAGTGTATTTATGTAAGTGCGTTTGTACATGTATGTTTGGGGGTCTGAAATGGACTAATCTACTTCACAATATTCCTTATGGGAACAAATTCGGTCAGTACTGGCACCTGAACATACTTCTGGAATTAAAAAATATCGTTAACCGGGGGTCCACTGCACAGTATAAAAATGCACCGTCCAACTGTTTTTAACAACTTCACAATCCACATTTTTATTTCACTACTATTACAAATGTTATATACCAAAGCGATATATAAAATCGTGTCATTACAATTTCGTGAGTCATCTTATAAAATGTCAAAATATTGTATACTGTAAGTAATGTGTAAAGTGACATTTACAACACTAGGAATCAAGTCAATAAAGAAATATAGCTGTGTAAATGTGTCTTATCTATCTGTTAGTAATGTATACCATTTATAAGGTAAACCATGGGATTCCAGTAAACTCAGTTTAATAATTATCCATTAGTTATAAGATATAGAGCTGCCTGAAATATTCTCTATAATCCGGGGATTATTGTTCAGTCTGTTAACACGTTATTAATTCCTACATCAGTTGTGTATTCTACTGTACAAAAATGAAGATTCTGATTTTTATTTTATACCTTATATCAATACTATTGGCTGCCAAATGTCTTACCTAGTTCATGTAAATCCTCAATTAGGTACAATATCGATACAGTACTGGCAGAGTACCTGGATGAAGGGGAGGTGCTATGTAACCTTTACAGGTTCTGAACTTTCTGCCGATTATAATAATAATTCCTGAAAATATTAAATTTAAATGTTATCATAGGCATAATATAAAGACAAAGAAGTTTAGTGTAATATAAAGAAATTTATTTTGCAAAATGCATACATGATTCAATTATTTTTCCGTAAATGATAAATGTTATAAATTCACCTTGAGACTGCAGACGAGCTGGAATATCATATTTTGCCGACTCCAGCTTTTCTAAATCTACTCAGCACTTTTTTTTTAAATATAAATTGTAAGTGATCACTCCTGGTACATAGTGAAAAGACCAGTGTGGGAAAGTGTCAATGGTCGGCAATCGAAAATAAGGTCCTGTTTGTTATGATGTCTCTTACCTTCATGCAGCAAAGAGTTTATACACTATCAATCTAATCGATGCTCATTGGAACCCTAATTGATTTAGTGACGATGGCTTGATTTGTTATAATGCTTATTGTTCAAACTGTTCAGCATGTATTATATTCTTTACCAATTGTTGTTACTATGATGTTATATATCTCACAAGTAGGGATGGGACAATACAAAAATGTTTGCTGATACCAATACCAGCACTCTATTTTTGGCCAAACTGATATTATCAAAATTATCTGGTACCCACTGATACTAATATCAAAATTAACCGATACTTACCAATACAAATACTCAACTTTACGTTGATACCAATACTCAACTTTAGGTCAACACTGACACCATCAAAATCAGTCGATACCAATACTTTGGAACATCCCTACATATAAGAGAAGAGAAAATTATGTGAAATAACTATGATTTTTACAAATATACAGCAGATTTTCGTGCAGAAAATTTTCATCAAATAATTAATTTAGCGCTAAAGATTATCTTAATTTTCTCCTTGCACTTACGTTAATTTCATTAATGAATGTGAAGAATTTTTAATAAAAAATATATATGTATTTCATTCTCATATTTATAGACTTTTTCTAACATTTATCCAATTGCTGATCATTTAGTTTCCATTTATTTAATCTCACACACACGCACACACTGTATTTACACAAGAGAATAACACAAGCTATAATACGAATACGACAGTAGAAGAACTAATACCTTCACAACTATAAACTTTCCTTAGATCAAACGAAGTGTTTTTTGTATAGGCCGCCTGTTATTACAAGAAAAGTTATTCTTCAGAATTTGAAAATTTCACATAATTAACTTATGTTACAATACAGTAGTCCCCCCTGTATCCGCAGGTGATACTTTCCAAGACTCGTTAAATCATAATGACGTGATTGCAAACAAACCATACCACGGGAGGGGATAGAACCCGCGATCAGAGAGTCACAAAACTCCAGCTGGCCCGGGTTCTATCCCCGCCCATGGTATAGTTTGATACTTTCCAAGACCTACCATGCTTGAAACCATGAATAGTAGCAAACTCTATATAAGTTTTTTTTTTTCATTTACATACATACCTATGATATTTTAATTGATACATTATGCATAATAAGACATTACCAGCATTAAATAAAAAAATACATTGCACATTGTTATATTTATGTTCTCTCTCAAGGAACGATGAAGCAATTTAAAATGTCTCGTACACACACAATTTAAATATACAGTACAGTGAACCCCCGGTTAACGAACTTTTTTCACTCCAGAAGTATGTTCAGGTGCCAGTACTGACCGAATTTGTTCCCATAAGGAATATTGTGAAGTAGATTAGTCCATTTCAGACCCCCAAACATACACGTACAAACGCACTTACATAAATACACTTACATAATTGGTCGCATTGGGAGGTGATCGTTAAGTGGGGGTCCACTGTATTTGAAACCTACGAATCTTTTATTTTTGGAATTTTCCGATATACAATTTTAGGCCGCAGTAAACTGTGGATAACTGAAACTGTGGAAACCAAATCAGTAGATATGGGGGTATACTGTACAGTGGACCCCCGCTTTACGATCACCTCCCAATGCAACCAATTATGTAAGTGTATTTATGTAAGTGCGTTTGTACATGTATGTTTGGGGGTCTGAAATGGACTAATCTACTTCACAATATTCCTTATGGGAACAAATTCGGTCAGTACTGGCACCTGAACATACATCTGGAATGAAATAATATCATTAACGGGGGTCCGCTGTATATGCTATGTTACTTGGTTTAACTTACAAAATGATAAGATTTTATGCATCAGTCATTAATGCATATTACAGTGTGTGTTTTAATTAGAGTAAGCGCTCTCATAAAACTATAATATAAAGTGTTATTTTTACGCAAATGTAATTAAAAAAGTGTATCCAAAGTTAAATATTAATCTCTATGACGGCCTATTGTTTATGTATCTGAATTTTGTACAGTTTCTATTTATATGCAGTAAGCTCGTCTGTTATGTTTTTTGTAAATGCAACCCAAAAAATTTAATAGCATGGAACATTCTTGTTACTCAATTTGGGATGAACTTTTTAAATCCCAATTTACAAAAAAGAATCACACAATATAGCAGTGATTGTTGAATATGAAATAAAAAATTGTATAAACTTAAAATGCACAAGCAATAAGCTGCAATTAAATAAACTGATGACAATGTCACTTTTCAAAATGACAAGATTGTTGAGTGCACGGGATACTAGCATAAATTAGTTATGCTTCTAGTATAGGAAAAAAAAATCCCAATCTTATAATACAATTTTCTCTGAAAATAATATTTTTGGGGATAAATGTGCAGCTGTCAAGAGAGACAAGCTCAATTTTGTATCATATACTATTTTTCTTAATTATTAAATTCGTCACAAAATCGACTGAGGTAGAACAAAGCTTCAACGCATCCTCGCTGAAAAGTGAATGTTCTCTCTTAGGTAATCTGACACTTACCAGTTTACAGCTACGTATAATTTGTATGAATGTATAGGTCTGTAAACAGGGTGTTTCAACGATAGTTGAATTTCAAATCTGGTCCGTTATTTGGAACATCCTCTAAGTATGTATGCATATATATGTATGTGTGTATGTGTGTATGTGCGTGTGTGTGTGTGTGTGTGTGTGTGTGTGTGTGTGTGTGTGTGTGTGTGTGTGTGTGTGTGTTTGTGTTTTTGTATATATATACTCACCTAGTTGTGGTTGCAGGGATTGAGTCATAGCTCCTGGCCCCGCCTCTTCACTGGCCACTACTGGGTCACTCTCCCTGCACCATGAGCTTTATCATACCTCTGCTTAAAGCTATGAATGGATCCTGCCTCCACTACATCACTTCCCGAACTATTCCACTTCCTGACAACTCTGTGACTGGAGAAATACTTCCTAACATCCCTGTGATTAATCTGTGTCTTCAACTTCCAACTGTGACCCCTTGTTGCTGTGTCCAATCTCTGGAACATTCTGTCTCTGTCCACCTTGTCAATTCCTCTCAGTATTTTATATGTCATTATCATGTCCCCCCTATCTCTCCTGTCCTGTGTGTGTGTGTGTGTGTGTGTGTGTGTGTGTGTGTCGGCCATCAGTTATCTGGTTCCATCAGTAATCCGGCACTAATTTCGGCTAGCATAATTTCAAATTTCAACATTATACTGACTCAGAAATTGTGCAGATGGTTGTAAACCCACAGCAGCAAGCCAGTGGAGGAGAAAGCAGTGATGAATATGAGGAAGATGTTGCAGAAAATGTCTCTATTGATAGGTTAATAAAGTGTATTCTAACTTAACCACTCTGTAATCCGGTAAACTCACTAATCCTGCACACTACAGGTCCCACTGATGCCGGATTAGTGATGGCCAACCTGTATATACTGTATATATATGTGGACACTGTACATTAATTGGATAAAGCTTACAGGAGCAAGAAAGCAGTGACGAAAATCAGTTAAACTTGGCCTGAAAGGTGAAGTACAGTGGTCCACGACAGGCTGCGTCGCAGTAAAACACACATTATTTCATCTCCATATCTCACAGTTCAATTCTGCTTCAGGATAAAAAAAAATTAAATTATTCGATATATATTTATAATATATATATATATATATACAGTGTACCAAAATGTGCACATTTTTATAAAATTAAAAAAACTTAGTGAACATAGCAACAGATATGGGGTAACTTTGACGCACAACAGATTCTTAACAGCAAATCATTCAACTTAGCAAGTCTTAACTAACCTACTAAGTGCATCTAACATTACCAAACTCCTAATGCATATAATAAAATTAGGTTTAGTTAGTAAATAATAACAAAATCAGGGTATGCTATTTTTTTTTTTACAAAGGTACTGTACATAGCTCTTCCGTAAATATTCACTGGAAAACAAAATAAAATCTTAATCGGCAACAAATTTCACATAACACTAATTACTGAACTGGGGTATTAGGGCTTATTGGGTAAGCTTACTTATGTCACGTGTCATTTACATTTACATATTATATACAGTACAGTATGTGTGTGTGTGTGTGTGAGTGCAATGATTTTATAATATATATACACGCCTACCATCCGACTTACGACCTGCTCGACATAAAACCACTCAATTTACGACCATGGTTTGTATGCAGATGTTCTGGGAAATAAACAACTGTTTGTGTTGTACACAGTGTTGTACACAGTGTTGTACACAGTGTTGTACACAGTGTTTATCCTGAACCTTACAGTATAAAATACAGTACTAACAGCATAAAAAGTAATAAGTCGGATGGTAGGTGTACACACACATATATATATATATATATATATATATATATATATATATATATATATATATATATATGCATAATACAATCATGGTCAGGCGATCTTACCAATGCAAGACAAGCCAAAGGGAATGAAAATCTTCAGCTCAAGATCGTTCTAGTCTCTGTATATCATCAGGAGCTATGCAATGTTGCAAGAGTAGCAAAAGGTGGAACGAGAGGACATTTCCTCAGAGTAAGGTAACATGGTGACACCAGCCACCTCCTTTCAGAAACACTGAATAGCTCCTGATGATGCAATGAGACATGTGAAAGATTATGAGCTGAAGATTTCCGTACCCCCATGGCTTGTTTTGATATATATACACACACACACACATACATACATATATACATACACACACATACATACATACATACATACACACACACACACACACACACACACACACACACACACACACATGTATATATATATATGCATACAGTGGACCCTCGAGTTTCGGCAGCCTCGACTTTCATGAAATTCGACCTTCGGCGAGTTTTTTTGGCAAAATTTGGCCTCCAGTTTCGTAATTAGACTTGTGTTTTGGTGACCGTCCTGTACCCGTCCGCCCATCACCACGCACACCAAACCAGTCTCCCACGCCATTCACGCTCAGTGTGCCATTGTTTACCAACACGTGACCATCACCCTGCGGGTTCATTCAATACATTTCATAATAATCCATTGTTTTTTGTGCTTGCAACTGCTAAATAAAGTCATCATGGACCCAAGGAAAGCTAGTGCAAGCCCTTTGGTAAATAAAGTGAGGAACACGATCCAGAGGGATTTTGAAGGGTTTGAGGCAGACCCTGTCCCTGCCGACCCTCTGCCTGTTGTGGAAGGTGTTGTGGCATTGGGCAAGTCCATGGGGTTGGAGGTGAGTGACGGGGATGTGGAAGAGTTGGTGGAGGACCACAGGGAAGAGCTAACCACTGACAAACTGCAAGAGCTCCAACTGGAACAGCATCAGACCATAGCCGAGGAACTTGCTTCAGAGGAGGAAGAGGGAGTGGATGAGGTGCCTTCTTCAAAGATTAAGGAGATTTGTGCCAAGTGGAATGAGTTGCAAAGTTTTGTTGTAAAGTATCACCCTGACCAAGCTGAAACAAGCCATATCTGCAACATGTACAATGACAGTGTTGTGTCCCACTTCAGGAAAATCTTAAAGAAATGCCAGAAAAAGACCTCTCTGGACAGATATTTTGTGTGACAGGGGTCCAGCAACTCTTAAGTTGTTCCCAGTGGCATTAAAAGAAGAAGGGAAGTAACTCCAGATAAGGACTTGCTATCTAAAGTCCTAATGGAAGGAGATTCTCCTTCCAAACAATAGTGTACACCTTCCTCCTATCCCCTCCTCCCGTCTTCCATCCACCCAGAAGTCTTCAGTAAAGGTAAGTGTAATGTTATTATTTTTTATATGCATGTACTTGATTTCTCATGGATTTCAGTATATAAATCTTTATTTAATTTGAAAAAATATTTTATTTTAATATTTTTGGGTGTCTGGAACGGATTAATTTTATTTCCATTATTTCTGATGGGGAAAATGGTTTTGAGTTTCGTGAATTTCGACTTTCGGCAGGCTCTCTGGAGCGGATTAATCACGAAACTCGGGGATCCACTGTATATATACATGTATATATATGTATATATATATATATATATATATATATATATATATATATATATATATATATATATTATATATATATATATATACATGTATATGTATATATATATAGTATATATATATATATATATACATATACATATACATGTATATATATACATGTATATATATATATATATATAGTATATATATATATATATATACATATACATATACATGTATATATATACATGTATATGTATATATATATAGTATATATATATATATATACATATACATATACATGTATATATATACATGTATATATATATATATATATATATATATATATATATATATATATATATATATATATATATATATATATATATATACATGTATATGTATATATATATAGTATATATATATATATATATATATATATATATATATATATATATATATATATATACATGTATATGTATATATATATATAGTATATATATATATATATATATATATATATATATATATATATATATATATATATATATATATATATATATATATATATATATATATATATATATACATATACATATACATGTATATATATACATGTATATGTATATATATATAGTATATATATAGGTATATATATATATATATATATATATGTATATATATATATATATATATATATATATATATATATATATATATATATATATATATATATATGTATATATATATATATATATATATATGTATATATATATATATATATAGGTATATATATATAGGTATATATAGTATATATATAGGTATATATTATAGGTAGTAGGTTGGTAGACAGCAACCACCCAGGGAGGTACTACCGTCCTGCCAAGTGAGTGTAAAACGAAGCCTGTGATTGTTTTACATGATGGTAGGATTGCTGATGTCTTTTGTCTGTCTCATAAATATGCAAGATTACAGGCATGTCTTGCTACTTCTACTTACACTTAGGTCACACTACACATACATGTACACATTTATTTATACACACTCATCTGAGTTTTCTTTGATTTTATCTTAATAGTTCTTGGTCTTATTAATTTTCCTTTTATATCCATGGGGAAGTGGAATAAGAATCTTTCCTCCGTAAGCCATGCGTGTTGTAGAAGTCAACTAAAATGCCGGGAACAATGGGCTAGTAACCCCTTTTCCTGTAAAGATTACTAAAAAGAATAAGAAGAAGAAAATTGTCAAAGTGGGAAGTCTGAATGTGCGTGGATGTTGTGCAGATGATAAGAAAGAGATGATTGTGGATGTTATGAATGAGAAGAAGCTGGATGTCCTGGCTTTAAGTGAAACAAAGCTGAAGGGGGTGGGAGAGTTTCAGTGGAGAGGAATAAATGGGATTAGGTCAGGGGTTTCAAATAGAGTTAGAGCTAAAGAAGGAGTAGCAATAATGTTGAAGGATAAGCTATGGCAGGAAAAGAGGGACTATAAATGTATTAATTCAAGGATTATGTGGAGTAAAATAAAGATTGGATGTGAAAAGTGGGTTATAATAAGCGTGTATGCACCTGGAGAAGAGAGAAGTGTAGAGGAGAGAGAGAGATTTTGGGAAATGTTGAGTGAATGCGTGGGGAGTTTTGAATCAAGTGTGAGAGTAATGGTGGTTGGGGATTTTAATGCTAAAGTGGGTAAAAATGTTATGGAGGGAGTAGTAGGTAAATTTGGGGTGCCAGGGGTAAATGTAAATGGGGAGCCTTTAATTGAGCTATGTGTAGAAAGAAATTTGGTAATAAGTAATACATATTTTATGAAAAAGAGGATAAATAAATATACAAGGTATGATGTAGCACGTAATGAAAGTAGTTTATTAGATTATGTATTGGTGGATAAAAGGTTGATGGGTAGGCTCCAGGATGTACATGTTTATAGAGGGGCAACTGATATATCGGATCATTATTTAGTTGTAGCTACAGTTAGAGTAAGAGGTAGATGGGAAAAGAGGAAGGTGGCAACAACAAGTAAGAGGGAAGTGAAAGTGTATAAACTAAGGGAGGAGGAAGTTCGGGTGAGATATAAGCGACTATTGGCAGAAAGGTGGGCTAGTGCAAAGATGAGTAGTGGGGGGGTTGAAGAGGGTTGGAATAGTTTTAAAAATGCAGTATTAGAATGTGGGGCAGAAGTTTGTGGTTATAGGAGGGTGGGGGCAGGAGGAAAGAGGAGTGATTGGTGGAATGATGAAGTAAAGGGTGTGATAAAAGAGAAAAAGGTAGCTTATGAGAGGTTTTTACAAAGCAGAAGTGTTATAAGAAGAGCAGAGTATATGGAGAGTAAAAGAAAGGTAAAGAGAGTGGTGAGAGAGTGCAAAAGGAGAGCAGATGATAGAGTGGGAGAGGCACTGTCAAGAAATTTTAATGAAAATAAGAAAAAATTTTGGAGTGAGTTAAACAAGTTAAGAAAGCCTAGGGAAAATATGGATTTGTCAGTTAAAAACAGAGTAGGGGAGTTAGTAGATGGGGAGATGGAGGTATTGGGTAGATGGCGAGAATATTTTGAGGAACTTTTAAATGTTAAGGAAGAAACAGAGGCAGTAATTTCATGCACTGGTCAGGGAGGTATACCATCTTTTAGGAGTGAAGAAGAGCAGAATGTAAGTGTGGGGGAGGTACGTGAGGCATTACGTAAAATGAAAGGGGGTAAAGCAGCTGGAACTGATGGGATCATGACAGAAATGTTAAAAGCAGGGGGGGATATAGTGTTGGAGTGGTTGGTACTTTTGTTTAATAAATGTATGAAAGAGGGGAAGGTACCTAGGGATTGGCAGAGAGCATGTATAGTCCCTTTATATAAAGGGAAAGGGGACAAAAGAGACTGTAAAAATTATAGAGGAATAAGCTTACTGAGTATACCAGGAAAAGTGTACGGTAGGGTTATAATTGAAAGAATTAGAGGTAAGACAGAATGTAGGATTGCGGATGAGCAAGGAGGTTTTAGAGTGGGTAGGGGATGTGTAGATCAGGTGTTTACATTGAAGCATATATGTGAACAGTATTTAGATAAAGATAGGGAAGTTTTTATTGCATTTATGGATTTAGAAAAGGCATATGATAGAGTGGATAGAGGAGCAATGTGGCAGATGTTGCAAGTATATGGAATAGGTGGTAAGTTATTAAATGCTGTAAAGAGTTTTTATGAGGATAGTGAGGCTCAGGTTAGGGTGTGTAGAAGAGAGGGAGACTACTTCCCGGTAAAAGTAGGTCTTAGACAGGGATGTGTAATGTCACCATGGTTGTTTAATATATTTATAGATGGGGTTGTAAAGGAAGTAAATGCTAGGGTGTTTGGGAGAGGGGTGGGATTAAATTATGGGGAATCAAATTCAAAATGGGAATTGACACAGTTACTTTTTGCTGATGATACTGTGCTTATGGGAGATTCTAAAGAAAAATTGCAAAGGTTAGTGGATGAGTTTGGGAATGTGTGTAAAGGTAGAAAGTTGAAAGTGAACATAGAAAAGAGTAAGGTGATGAGGGTGTCAAATGATTTAGATAAAGAAAAATTGGATATCAAATTGGGGAGGAGGAGTATGGAAGAAGTGAATGTTTTCAGATACTTGGGAGTTGACGTGTCGGCGGATGGATTTATGAAGGATGAGGTTAATCATAGAATTGATGAGGGAAAAAAGGTGAGTGGTGCGTTGAGGTATATGTGGAGTCAAAAAACGTTATCTATGGAGGCAAAGAAGGGAATGTATGAAAGTATAGTAGTACCAACACTCTTATATGGGTGTGAAGCTTGGGTGGTAAATGCAGCAGCGAGGAGACGGTTGGAGGCAGCGGAGATGTCCTGTTTAAGGGCAATGTGTGGTGTAAATATTATGCAGAAAATTCGGAGTGTGGAAATTAGGAGAAGGTGTGGAGTTAATAAAAGTATTAGTCAGAGGGCAGAAGAGGGGTTGTTGAGGTGGTTTGGTCATTTAGAGAGAATGGATCACAGTAGAATGACATGGAAAGCATATAAATCTATAGGGGAAGGAAGGCGGGGTAGGGGTCGTCCTCGAAAGGGTTGGAGAGAGGGGGTAAAGGAGGTTTTGTGGGTAAGGGGCTTGGACTTCCAGCAAGCGTGCGTGAGCGTGTTAGATAGGAGTGAATGGAGACGAATGGTACTTGGGACCTGACGATCTGTTGGAGTGTGAGCAGGGTAATATTTAGTGAAGGGATTCAGGGAAACCGGTTATTTTCATATAGTCGGACTTGAGTCCTGGAAATGGGAAGTACAATGCCTGCACTTTAAAGGAGGGGTTTGGGATATTGGCAGTTTGGAGGGATATGTTGTGTATCTTTATATGTTTATGCTTCTAGACTGTTGTATTCTGAGCACCTCTGCAAAAACAGTGATAATGTGCGAGTGTGGTGAAAGTGTTGAATGATGATGAAAGTATTTTCTTTTTGGGGATTTTCTTTCTTTTTTGGGTCACCCTGCCTCGGTGGGAGACGGCCGACTTGTTGAAAAAAAAAAAAAAAAAAAAAAAAAAAAATATACATATACATATACATGTATATATATACATGTATATATATATATATATATATATATATATATATATATATATATATATATATATATATATATACACATGTATATGTATATATATATAGTATATATATATATATATATATATATATATATATATATATATATATATATATATATACATATACATATACATATACATGCATATATATACATGTATATATATATATATATATATATATATATATATATATATATATATATATATATATATATTATATAGTATATATATATATATATATATATATATATATATATATATATATATATATATATATACATATATATATATATACAGTGGACCCCCGCTTAACGATCACCTCCAAATGCGACCAATTATGTAAGTGTATTTATGTAAGTGCGTTTGTACGTGTATGTTTGGGGGTCTGAAATGGACTAATCTACTTCACAATATTCCTTATGGGAAAAAATTCGGTCAGTACTGGCACCTGAACATACTACTGGAATGAAAAAAGTTCGTTAACCGGGGGTCCACTGTATATATATATATATATATACAGTGGACCCCCGCATAACGATCACCTCCGAATGCGACCAATTATGTAAGTGTATTTATGTAAGTGCGTTTGTACGTGTATGTTTGGGGGTCTGAAATGGACTAATCTACTTCACAATATTCCTTATGGGAACAAATTCGGTCAGTACTGGCACCTGAACATACTTCTGGAGTGAAAAAATATCGTTAACCGGGGGTCCACTGTATGTATGTATGTATGTATATATATATATATATATATATATATATATATATATATATATATATATATATATATATATATATATATATATATATATATATATATATATATATACAGGTCTCCCTCAACATTCGCGAGGGTTAGGGGATCAAGAGCCTTGCGAATGTTGAAAAAACGTGAATGTTTGGTGCCCCAATATATTGTTTACCTGGAGTTTACCTGGAGAGAGTTCCGGGGGTCAACGCCCCCGCGGCCCGGTCTGTGACCAGGCCTCCTGGTGGATCAGAGCCTGATCAACCAGGCTGTTGCTGCTGGCTGCATGCAAACCAACGTACGAGCCACAGCCCGGCTGATCAGGAACTGACTTTAGGTGCTTGTCCAGTGCCAGCTTGAAGACTGCCAGGGGTCTGTTGGTAATCCCCCTTATGTGTGCTGGGAGGCAGTTGAACAGTCTCAGGCCCCTGACACTTATTGTATTACCTGGAGTTTACCTGGAGAGAGTTCCGGGGGTCAACGCCCCCGCGGTCTCTTAACGTGCTAGTGACACCCCTGCTTTTCATTGGGGGGATGGTGCATCGTCTGCCAAGTCTTTTGCTTTCGTAGTGAGTGATTTTCGTGTGCAAGTTCGGTACTAGTCCCTCTAGGATTTTCCAGGTGTATATAATCATGTATCTCTCCCTCCTGCGTTCCAGGGAATACAGGTTTAGGAACCTCAAGCGCTCCCAGTAATTGAGGTGTTTTATCTCCGTTATGCGCGCCGTGAAAGTTCTCTGTACATTTTCTAGGTCAGCAATTTCACCTGCCTTGAAAGGTGCTGTTAGTGTGCAGCAATATTCCAGCCTAGATAGTACAAGTGACCTGAAGAGTGTCATCATGGGCTTGGCCTCCCTAGTTTTGAAGGTTCTCATTATCCATCCTGTCATTTTTCTAGCAGATGCGATTGATACAATGTTATGGTCCTTGAAGGTGAGATCCTCCGACATAATCACTCCCAGGTCTTTGACGTTGGTGTTTCGCTCTATTTTGTGGCCAGAATTTGTTTTGTACTCTGATGAAGATTTAATTTCCTCATGTTTACCATATCTGAGTAATTGAAATTTCTCATCGTTGAACTTCATATTGTTTTCTGCAGCCCACTGAAAGATTTGGTTGATGTCCGCCTGGAGCCTTGCAGTGTCTGCAATGGAAGACACTGTTATGCAGATTCGGGTGTCATCTGCAAAGGAAGACACGGTGCTGTGGCTGACATCCTTGTCTATGTCGGATATGAGGATGAGGAACAAGATGGGAGCGAGTACTGTGCCTTGTGGAACAGAGCTTTTCACCGTAGCTGCCTCGGACTTTACTCTGTTGACGACTACTCTCTGTGTTCTGTTAGTGAGGAAATTATAGATCCATCGACCGACTTTTCCTGTTATTCCTTTAGCACGCATTTTGTGCGCTATTACGCCATGGTCACACTTGTCGAAGGCTTTTGCAAAGTCTGTATATATTACATCTGCATTCTTTTTGTCTTCTAGTGCATTTAGGACCTTGTCGTAGTGATCCAATAGTTGAGACAGACAGGAGCGACCTGTTCTAAACCCATGTTGCCCTGGGTTGTGTAACTGATGGGTTTCTAGATGGGTGGTGATCTTGCTTCTTAGGACCCTTTCAAAGATTTTTATGATATGGGATGTTAGTGCTATTGGTCTGTAGTTCTTTGCTGTTGCTTTACTGCCCCCTTTGTGGAGTGGGGCTATGTCTGTTGTTTTTAGTAACTGTGGGAGGACCCCCGTGTCCATGCTCCCTCTCCATAGGATGGAAAAGGCTCGTGATAGGGGCTTCTTGCAGTTCTTGATGAACACAGAGTTCCATGAGTCTGGCCCTGGGGCAGAATGCATGGGCATGTCATTTATCGCCTGTTCGAAGTCATTTGGTGTCAGGATAACATCGGATAGGCTTGTGCTAATCAAATTTTGTGGCTCTCATAAAAAATTCATTTTGATCTTCGACTCTCAGTCTGGATAGCGGCTTGCTAAAAACTGAGTCATATTGGGACTTGAGTAGCTCACTCATTTCCTTGCTGTCATCTGTGTAGGACCCATCTTGTTTAAGTAGGGGCCCAATACTGGACGTTCTCGATTTTGATTTAGCATAGGAGAAGAAATACTTTGGGTTTCTTTCGATTTCATTTATGGCTTTTAGTTCTTCCCGCGATTCCTGACTCCTAAAGGATTCTTTTAGCTTAAGTTCGATGCTTGCTATTTCTCTGACCAGTGTCTCCCTACGCATTTCAGATATATTGACCTCTTTTAGCCGCTCTGTTATTCTTTTCCGTCGCCTGTAAAGGGAGCGCCTGTCTCTTTCTATTTTACATCTACTCCTCCTTTTTCTTAGAGGAATAAGCCTTGTGCATACATCGAGTGCCACCGAGTTAATCTGTTCTAGGCATAAGTTGGGGTCTGTGTTGCTTAGTATATCTTCCCAGCTTATATCGGTTAGGACTTGGTTTACTTGGTCCCACTTTATGTTTTTGTTATTGAAGTTGAATTTGGTGAATGCTCCCTCGTGACTAGTCTCATTATGTCGGTCTGGGGCTCCACGCATACATGTCTGAACCTCAATTATGTTGTGATCTGAGTATATTGTTTTTGATATGGTGACATTTCTTATCAGATCATCATTGTTAGTGAAGATGAGGTCTAGTGTATTCTCCAGTCTAGTAGGCTCTATTATTTGCTGGTTTAAATTGAATTTTGTACAGAGATTTAAAAGCTCGTGTGAGTGTGAGTTTTCATCAGAGCTGCCTCCTGGTGTTATTACTGCAACAATATTATTTGCTATATTCCTCCATTTTAGGTGCCTTAAGGTGAAATCCCCCAGGAGCAAGATGTTGGGTGCAGGAGCTGGAAGATTTTCCAGACAGTGGTCAATTTTTAACAGCTGTTCCTGGAATTGCTGGGATGCTGCATCCGGAGGCTTGTAGACTACCACAATGACTAGGTTTTGGTTCTCGACCTTTACTGCTAAAACTTCCACTACATCATTTGAGGCATTAAGCAGTTCTGTGCAAACAAGTGACTCTGCAATGTACAGGCCAACCCCCCCCCCCCTTTTGCCTGTTCACTCTGTCACATCTGTAAAGGTTGTAACCTGGGATCCATATTTCGTTGTCCAAGTGATCCTTTATGTGGGTCTCAGTGAAAGCCGCGAACATTGTAGGGAAATATATTACAATACTGCTTCCTTAACTTGTTAAACCATGAATAATCATAAAATACATGAAAACATCGTAAATTGTAATAAATATATACATGTTATCCTTTAATAACGTATGTTATTTAATAACATGTATGTTAACAACATGTATGTTATTAAATAACACAGACTCCACCAATGCCTCCACCACTGCGAGTCCCTACTACCCTCCCTCCGACCCCCACAACTGGCAGCCAGCCCTCCCACCACTGTGTGGTGAGTGTTTTGTTTGTTCATTATTTGCTATTAAACTACAGAATAAATAATGTAAACTCATCCATGACTGCATATTGGAACGGCTATTAGGAAAGGTATTAGACGGTGACATCATGTGTTTACTCGAACACTGCAAAGAATCGAACATTTCTGCTATTGCTAATAATAACAATAATAATAATAATAATAATAATAATAATAATAATAATAATAATAATAATAATAATAAATAAATAGGATATAATTGAAGAAGGAAATTGTACAAAAATACGAGGGAGTGGTTGACACATCGTCAGTGTGACTTTGTTTATGCTGGAGTGAACATTAGTCTCCCTGCTCTTCCAAACATTTCACAATAATTCAGCGGTTGAGGCAGTGGTATTTAATAACATATATGTTATAAATAATAATAGTACATGTTATTATTAATAACATGTATTATTATTAACATGTATGTATTTAATAACATGTTATAAATAATAATAGTACATATTATTAATAACATGTATTATTATTAACATGTATGTTATTAAATACCATTGCCTCAATCACTGCCTCTACCACTCCAGTCACACTCAATCTACAAGCACCAAACACAATGAATTATTGTGAAATGTTTGGAAGAGCAGGGAGACTAATGTTCACTCCAGCATAAACAAAGTCACACTGACGATGTGTCAACCACTCCCTCGTATTTTTGTACAATTTCCTTCTTCAATTATATCATACTTATTATTATTATTATTATTATTATTATTATTATTACTATTGTTATTATTAGCTGTAGCAGAAATGTTTAATTCTTTGCAGTGTTAAAGAGTAAATGCATGATGTCACCATCTAATACCTATTCTAATAGCCGTTCCAATATGCAGTCATGAATGGGTTTACATTATTTATACTGCAGTTTAATAGCAAATAATGAACAAACAAAACACTCACCACACTGAGTGGTGGGAGGGCTGGCTGCCAGTTGCGGGGGTCGGAGGGAGGGTAGTAGGGACTCGCAGGTGGCGGGAAACTTAAATATGATTTGGCGGCTGGGAATTTGGCGGCTGGGAATTTGGTGGCTGGGAATTTGGCAGTTGGGAATTCGCGAATATGTGAAGCCCGTGAAAGTTGAAAACGTGAATCTTGAGGGAGACCTGTATACATATATATATATGTCGTGCCGAATAGGCAGAACTTGCGATCTTGGTTTAAATAGCAACGGTCATCTTGCCATATAAGACAAGCAAAAATTTGTGTATGCAATAATTTCGCCAAAATCATTCTGAACCTAACGGAAAAAATACATTTCACTCTGTTTGTTTAGTATTAAATTATTGAAAACAAATCTAAAATATATTTAGTTGGGTTAGGCTAAAATAAATTGCGCTTGTTATAATAAGGTTAGGTAAGTTTTCTAAGACTCTTTTGGTGCAAAATTATAAATTTTTACATTAACAATAATGAAAAAATATATCTTTAAACGTATAGGAGAAAATTTTAGAAAGCACTTAATTTAAAATGAGTTCTTGCTAATTGACCAGTTTTACATATTCGGCATATATATATATATATAGAGAGAGAGAGAGAGAGAGAGAGAATGGATCAAAGTAGAATGACATGGAAAGCATATAAATCTATAGGGGAAGGAAGGCGGGGTAGGGGTCATCCTCGAAAGGGTTGGAGAGAGGGGGTAAAGGAGGTTTTGTGGGTAAGGGGCTTGGACTTCCAGCAAGCGTGCGTGAGCGTGTTAGATAGGAGTGAATGGAGACGAATGGTACTTGGGACCTGACGATCTGTTGGAGTGTGAGCAGGGTAATATTTAGTGAAGGGATTCAGGGAAACCGGTTATTTTCATATAGTCGGACTTGAGTCCTGGAAATGGGAAGTACAATGCCTGCACTTTAAAGGAGGGGTTTTGGGATATTGGCAGTTTGGAGGGATATGTTGTGTATCTTTATATGTGTATGCTTCTAGACTGTTGTATTTCTGAGCACCTCTGCAAAAACAGTGATAATGTGCGAGTGTGGTGAAAGTGTTGAATGATGATGAAAGTATTTTCTTTTTGGGGATTTTCTTTCTTTTTTTGGGTCACCCTGCCTCGGTGGGAGACGGCCGACTTGTTGAGAAAAAAAAAAAAAAAAATATACATTTATATATATATATATATATAATTTATTTGATATATATATATAAATATATATATATATATATATATACATATATATTCATATATATACATATATATATATATGTGTGTGTGTGTGTGTGTGTGTGTATATGTCAATCTCTCACACACACCTGGCAGGGCCAGGACCTGAGTCTCGACCCCTGCAACCACAATTAGGTGAGTACACATGCACACACATGCATGCGTGCACATGCACTCACATGCATACATGTGCATGCACACATGCATACGCACGCACACCTATAAAAAAATTACGTAATATGAAATATATATGTGGAAGGGGCCTTGAGAGGTCCACCTGCAAAATCGCAGCTCATTCAAACTAACTCACCTCTTTACGCCCCAGTAATGGTAAAAGTTTCGGTGATACTGGCGGCTGGAATGTTTCAATGTGCCAGGAAACATTTTAATGCCCTCTTGATGGATTTGTACTGATGACATGTTAAAGAATGGTGGTGGTTGGCAACAAACTGGGCCTCTTCAAGGATAGTCTCCTCTCACTGATGAGTGTCTCAAATGACAGCCCTAGTGGAATGAAAAGAGGTTATGACTCCTGGTGCTGGGTGAGCCCATGATGGTGGAGAGAATGGCACAAGTGGAAGCCATAACAGATTAGAACCATGTCTTCATTTATGACCCTGAATGAGACCACGAACCATTCTTCACTCACGGCCCTGAAGGACACCATGAACCATTCTTCACTCATGACCCTGAAGGAGACCATGAACCATTCTTCACTCATGACCCTGAAGGAGACCATGAACCATTCGTCACTCATGACACTGAAGGAGACCATGAACCATTCGTCACTCATGACCCTGAAGGAGACCATGAACCATTCGTCACTCATGACACTGAAGGAGACCATGAACCATTCGTCACTCATGACACTGAAGGAGACCTAGCTGTGGGTGGAAGGACTGTAACCTCTGTTGGAACTAAACTATTACTCTTCTGGAAGATGGCAAGGAGGGGAAGGACCTATACACACAGACAAAAGCAACAGGAAGGATGATGCTGCCCCATAGGTGTGACATGCAGCACTGCAGGACAGGCTGGAGGATCCGTGGATCTCAAAGTTGAAATCGAGCTCCTCTGGTATCTGATGAGGAGGAGGAACAGCCAGAAAACCACAGGCTGCAATATATAGGCTATAAAGTGATGCCACTAGAGAACTATTGTCACACTGGACAGGAGCTGAATGATGGACAGGTGATGTGACAGCCAGTGCAAGAGAAAGGGAACTAACCTAACAGGAAAGATGTCCTGTCCCCTATGGGCAAAAAGAAGACTAAATGAAAGCCCCAATAATATGCAGCCCTTTGTGGGAAAGCCATGACTTATGGCTGGAACAAGAATGCCAAGACCCAGAGTTCCACACAGAAGAACCTCTCACCTCTCAGTACAGTGTAGATACTAGCCTGAAAAATTTTTGCATTACTCCTAGGAAGTGCATGAACATACAAGGGTTGAAGCAGTACTGCATAAATGCTATATTCCACAGTGCACTGCTGGTGTTAATGTTCATTCTCTGCAGCTAAGAAGCTAGCAAGTTATATGGGAACAGAATTTGGGATAAGTGATTGTTGGCTTCAGCATTTCTGTGAATGCTATGGCTTAATTAGCAGAAAAACCTATAGAAAGGATGGCAGTGCATCTACAGAGGAAACTGAGCCCTTCAGATTATCACTAAATGATCTGATGGAGATTGAAGGGCTTCTTGTATCTCAACTCTATAATGCTGATGAAAGCGGTCTGTTTTGGTGCCTGTAATCCTCACATACTAGACTTTCAGCATGGGATCAAAACACACTTCTCAGTATTATGCTTCAGTAATGCTGACAGTGTTTAGTGGTTGTAAATGGCAGTTACTGGCAAATTAGCACATCCACAGTGTTTAAAGGATTGTATGAAAGAGTTGGAGGTCATTTATTACAAGGTTAAGAAAAACTGGTTTGACAGGGACATTTTTTCTGTTTTCATAAGCATTTCATTCCTGAAGTACACAAGTACAAGCTAGACACTTAAACTTGATCTGGTGAAGTCGAGGTCTGTCTCTTGCTTGGTAATATGCCTGTTTACCCATGATCTGAAAACTCAATCAGCAGTGATGATAGAATTAAAGCCATGTTTCTGCCCATTAATACTGCCTCTATGATTCAACCTATGGATCAGAAGATTATTACAGCTTGTAAGAGGTTGTATCAATCAAGATATATAGATGAAATAAGAGTAGGGGTACCATTAGTACACTAAGAGACAATATAGTGTCCAGAGCCCCAAGACTGTTCAACGGCCTCCCACCAGACATAAGGGGAATTACCAATAGACTGCCTTCAAGGAGCTGGACAGACACACAAAGTCAGTACCTGATCAGCTGGGCTGTCTTTTGTACACTGGACTATGTGCAGCCAGCAGAAACAGCCTGGTTGATGAGACCATGATCCACCACCATGCCTGGTCAAGGACTGGGCCACAGGGGTGTTGACATACGGAACACCCTCCAGGAAGTTATCAAGTTAAACCAAGATTTGGAAGACAACAGAGGCCAAAGAAGTATACCCAAAGGTCTGCCATCTTCATCACTGTGGAGTCGTGGAACGAACTGAAAAAGACAACATTAGCTAGTGGTTGTTAAAAACTGTTAAATAAGGTTGATATTGAGTTCGACTCTGAGGTGTTCGAGGCCACAGATTTTCATCAGACACTTCAGAGGGAAGGAGAAACAAACATTGAGGAAAATGTGATTGAATGGCAGGAAGAAAATGGAAATGCTACCAGATGCTGATTGATGTAGAAATTGTAGACGAAGCTATTGGTGGCCCCATAGATGAAGATAGTGGTGATGATGATGATGATGATGATGAAATTGAGAGATTACCAAAACTGTCAACAGTATGAGATGTGACTGATGTTCTCATCATGTATATTAACCTCTCAGACCAAAGAAAAGTTCAGGACTATAATCAAAACTTCTGTACTTTTAGGGAAAATTGTCATAAGGGAGCAGCAGTAGCATACCAGACAAAATAAGCTGGATTCATTCTTTAAACCTGTTCCTCGGTCTAAGTCTCCCAAACTATCTACCAGTAATCCTGATCCATCTGTCTCCCTTCAGTCATCTACATCTGCTGAACCATCTACATCTGCTGAACCATCTACATCTGCTGAACCATCTACATCTGCTGAACCATCTACATCTGCTGAACCATCTACATCTGCTGAACCATCTACATCTGCTGAACCATCTACATCTGCTGAACCATCTACATCTGCTGAACCATCTACATCTGCTGAACCATCTACATCTGCTGAACCATCTACATCTGCTGAACCATCTACATCTGCTGAACCATCTACATCTCTTTCTCACTATCTACATCTGCTGCATCATGTTACACCTGTTACTGCAGATTCTTTACAGTTCCTGCAGCAACAGCTGTAAAGCTCTTGTTGCTGCAGGAATTTTATGCACCTTTGGTGCACCAAATCACTCATCAACAGACTTGTCTTGAAGATGATGTGGGGTCCACAGGTGAGGAGCAGCCCCACTTGTTGCTGGACTTCTAATGAATCCAGCACTGGTAACCCAGCACTGGTAACCCAGCACTGGTAACCCAGCACTGGAAAGCCAAGCCAGCACTTGCTGCTACTAAAGCCCAACATAGGGATAATGGCTACCTCTTTCATAGGTGTCCTTAACCCTTAAACTGTCCAAACGTAGATCTACATTTTATTTTACATGCTTTGAACCTTGGCATGATATGCCGGAGTAGCCTAGACATGAGAGAACGGGTCTGTGCACTCGGTATGCACAGTACGACAAAATTCGGGGATGCTGGGAAAATGCTCTCATTTAAAAAAAATCCCAAAATATTCAAAGCGCTACACAAGTGAACGGTAGATCTACGTTTAGACAGTTTAACCCGTAAACGGTCCAAGCAGATCTATGTTCACATGTGTAGCGCTACAAAAGTAAATCTACTTTTTTTTTTACACATTTTCAAATGTAAAAAAACAAAAAGAAGATCTACTTTTTTTACATACTTTCAAATGTTGAAAAAACGTATATATACGTTTGGACCATTTACGGGTTAAGGGTTAAACATTACTACCTTGCCACATCCCCACCACAGGGCTGACATTAATAAATTCATCATCCTTACTATTGAGACCGATGCTAGGTGATCAGCAGCTCCTTTCACATATTCTTGGACATATTGCATGTGCTGCCTCTACTACAGGTCTGGTGTCACAGAGAACGTTTTATAAACACTCGTTACGTCTTTTTCCTGAAGAATAAACTAACACAATGAGTTTCCTTCACTGTGTGTTTGGACAATATGATTAATGAAGTATGAAGGTGCAAGGATATTAGCGTTTTTCTTATATTTTGCTGCGAAATTTTTGTGTATATGTGCATGTATATGTATGGGTATATGTACATGTATATGTACATATACAGTATGTATATGTATGAATATAAAGGTATGTATGAACGTATAGGGATGTGTGTGTATGTATGGAGGTACGTATGTATGTACTTGGAAAAATTATAACGAATGATCGTAACTAAATTCACATTAAACTGGATAGGAATCGAATGCGAGGATATGCATAACAAAGCCTGTACTTGACCGGTGTACTGTGGTGGCTACAATAGAATGCAGACACCTTCATTGGTATGCTAATATTACCCATGATGGGGTACTCTCTCTCCTATTGTAACCACCACAGTACAGTACAATGGTAAGAGTGTAGGCTCGGCACATGCCTAGCCTTGGTTTCGATTCCTGCCCAGTAATTAAGTACATTTCCTGTACACTACAAGATATTACAAACATACATATTTACAACACTAATTTTCTAATGCGGTAGCTTCATATTAATGCATTTGCAAGTACTGGGAGCTTTAATGAAGAGGAATTAACCCTCAGTATTGACCACAGCTGCACTAAAACAATTTACCCTTAGTGTTAACCACAGCTGCCTTACATTAAGTTAAAACAAAAAAAAAAAAGGAAATCTGATAGTGATTTTTTGTTTCTCATTATCAAAAAATTATACATAAATATACTTTGCCCATACTTTATACACTAGCTGTTAGTATACACTGCCTGTTAGTATTTCTGCCATATGAAGGTTAATCATAACCCATCTGGTGCATTTGATGTACACATCATGTGAAGGTAAACCAAGAATACTTCTGTAATAGGAACAATAGGCTTAAAAACACAGTATCCTCTAATAAATTAAATTTCATTCATTAATGAAAATTGTTATCCATTTGTTTTTTCAATATTCAAACACACTTGAGTGCAGACTGTGTGTGGTTTGTTCAAGAGGTTTAAACAGTTAAACCTATCTCCATATTATTTTAAACAGTTAAACCTGTCTCCATATTACTGTAATCATGTTTTAACACTATGTTCATTTACATTTTGGTTTCAGGTCAGAAATACACGACATCAAAAAATGTTCAAAGCCTTAGTTTGTTCATTCAGGTCGTTAGTGTAGCCAAAACTAGACTATGGGCCAGAGGGTGGAATGACACAGATTTTGTGGTACAGATTACACTTGTGAAAGCAAATTCGGACTAGATGTGGAAAACTAAGGATAAGGTATATATATTTATATACTGGGTAGAATGAACAGACTCACAAAATCGTAATAACACGATTGTAAACAAACCACAGAATGGGTGGGTCTGAGCCCATGGTGAGTGAGTTTTACGACTCACTCTCCATGGGTTCAAATCCCACCAGTTCCATGGTTTATTACTTAAAATTGATCCCACAATATATAAGACATCTTTAGATACAACGCCTTACACTATCTTACTGTATCTGTATACTTTCCTAAAAATCCCAATAACAGCTAGTTTTCCTAGTTACATACATAATGTACTGTATTTCATATAATTTATACTCCGTGAAACCATCACTATAATGAAGCAATTGAAAATTCATTATAAAAACTATAATGCATGATGTAGATGGAATGTTAACTAAATCGTATTATGTATATAAACATATATGGGCTTTTCAGATACAGTAGTATACAGTGCTGAATTTTTTAATAATGGAAAGATAAAAACAGTGCTGGCATCTTCTTTGCTGCCAAATTCTCCTTAGTACTCAAATATTTAATTTTTGATTTGGTAACAAAAAGTATAAAGTAAATACGAAAGTCCATAATTTTAAAACCCTGGAGAATATATTTTAAATGGAATTATCCTAATCTTTATGTGCTTCAGAGTAAAATTAATTAATTTAGATTCTTTGAACATAGTTTTTGGAGAACAGCTTGACCTTATGAAGCTTAAGCTGTCTAACCTTGCTGGGGAATTTTTGAAAACTCTTAAATATCTCCTACAAAGAAAACTGGACACATGAGGTTGTAAAACTTAAGTGAGTGTGTACATGCGAGGTTATGTTGCATAGGGAGTCAGTAGTGAGACTGGAAAAAGGAGATGAAGAAGCTGGAATGTGTCGAGTGTCCTTGTTACACAACTCATTACCGTGGAGCCTCGGTGTTCAAACATACTGGACCTCGAACAAACTGGAGTCCAAACAATTCTGTTCAGAAAAAATTTACCCAGTCTTTGAATGTTTTTCTGGAGTCCAAACGCATTGCCTTGTTTAAAATTTGGCTGTAAAAAAATCTTTACACGAAAGCCGTGTGTCAGAAGTACAGTGGCGCCTCGAGTTTCGAACAGCTTCTAACTCGAACAAATTATGTAAGTGCATTTTTGTAAGTGCTTTTGTAAGTGTATTTTTTGGGGTCTGAAATAGACTAATCTAATTTACATTATTCCTTACGGGAACAAATTTGTTCGGTAATGGCATTCGAACAGCCTTCTGGAACGAATTAAGTTCGTAACTTGAGGTACCACTGTACTTTGAAGTGACCTCTGACACTGACCTAACTCTTTAGAGACTTTTGGAAGAGTCAGTTCGACATTCTCCAGTGTGTGAGGCTGATAATTAAAGCCTGGGAAATACAGTTTCAGACATCAAACTTTTTGTAGTTCAAACACCACCTAGGAACCAATCAAGTTTAAATACCAAGGTTCTACTGTATTATGAAAACAATTACAAACTTGGTCTGGGCTATTAAAATATTAGCTGACAATACAAACAAAGAAGAACCATAACAAATGCACCTTAGTATAGGATCCACATCCTTTGCTTCCACATAAAATTCTTATTACAGCAGGGAGACAATGTACTGAAATATTTTGTAAAACGAGTAATTCTCAAAATATAAATTTCTTATTATGTCGCAGTGACAGATAGCTCGTGGTGTCTGGGAACATGCAAAAATTAAGATACCCAGCAATATGCAGAAATGATGGCAACTCAAAGTACAGCCAATGGACAGATACTAGACCATAATGCACCAAGTTTACAGGTCTGGTCTGTGCATGGTGCAAATATTACTACCCCATAAGTTATGCATTACTTAGCTATTACCTAATTCATACTAGTGTCACTATGAGTATGGCCAATATTAACACTGAGACAATTCAAAAAACATATAATGTGCTTAATTACATGAGTAGCAACAATTTCTTTTGCTTATTTGCCTATTAGCTGTAAGACAGCTTCGAACCTTGGCTACAGAGGCCACAGTGTCCGAACCTTGTCCGACAGTTGTCCTGTGAGATGACCATAGGAGTAAGCTGGTTGGTATGGCTGGGGAGTGAAGATCTTTCCGGTCTCCTCGTAAGTCACCGTCTTTTCTTCGTTTGGCACTACTGGCACCACCAGGCTGTTCAAATGATTTTTCTGAGGCAGCAGCTTGGCACAGTCCTGAAAATCGAAACCCTTTTTCTCAGTGTGCATGAATCTATGGCTGTTGAGGTGGCTTTCCTGAGTGAATCGCTTCCCACACTCATCGCATTCGTATTTTTTCTCCAGGCTGTGCACGAACCTATGACTGCTGAGGTGAATCTGTTGGGAAAATCGTTTTCCACAGTCCTGGCACTCGTAAAGCTTCTCCTCACTATGCACAAATCTATGGCTGTTAAGATGACTCTTTTGTGTAAATCTTTTGCCACATTCGAGACACTCATATTTTCTTTCCTCACTGTGCACAAACTTATGGCTGTTCAAATGGCTTTTCAACATAAATCTCTTGCCGCATTTGTCGCATTCGTATCTTTTTAGTTCGTTGTGGATAATCCTATGCCCATTTATGTGATTTTCCTGTGCAAATCGTTTCCCCCAATCTTGATTTTCAAATTTTTTCTCATCACTGTGCACAAACCTGTGGCTATTTAGGTGAACTTCCTGGGTGAAACGCTTGCCGCACTCCTTACACTCGTACATTTTCTCTTCACTATGAACAAATCGATGGCTGTTCAGATGACTTTTCTGGGCAAATCGCTTCCCACATCCTTCACACTCAAACCTTTTCTCTTCAGTGTGAACAATTCTGTGGCTATTGAGGTGGCTCTCTTGTGAGAACCTCTTACAACACACCTCACATTCAAACCTCTTCTCCTCACTATGCACAAACCTGTGGCTATTCAGGTGACTTCGCTGAATGAACCTTTTACCGCAGACCTCACACTCAAATTTTTTTTCACAGTGTACGAGCATGTGGCTGTTGAGGTGACTCTTGTGAGTGTATCTTTTATTGCACAATTCACATGCAAACTTTTTCTCACTATGCACCAGCATGTGGCTATTGAGATGACTCTCCAGGATGAATCTCTTGCCGCATATTTCACAACCAAACTTTTTCTCACTGTGGACGAGCATGTGGCCATTGAGATGACTCTTCTGTACGAACTGTTTTCCACACACCTCACAATCGTACTTTTTCTCGGTGTTATGCACTAGCATATGCCCATTCAGGTGACTTTCCATTGTGAATTTCTTCCCACATAAGTCACATTCAAACTTCTTCTCACCAGTGTGAACTAGCATATGGCTGTTAAGATGGCTTTTCTGCGCAAACCTTTTATTACACCCATCACACTCGTAAGGCTTCTCGCCAGACTGAAGCCACATCTCAATTTGGGTGCGCAATTTGTTCTGTTCCTTCACGAAGGAGTTGTCCTCGAAATGTACATTACCATACACATTGCCAGTGGTGTGGTGGAGCAGTTGTGGCCCATCGAAGCTCGTCTGGGTTACTTTGTGAATCTTGTTGGGGTACTGTGGGTGAGGTTCAGCCATGATGGTGGCGTTGCTGGTTACTCTTATACTAGACCCAATGTGTTATCTTCATATTCCCCGCTGCGGCTGGTAGGCTCAAGTCCAACTTAACGAAAGATCTGGACTCGAGAATATATGTCAGTCTTGTGCCTGAAATACCAGGAGTGTCTATAAGAGGTATATTATGACGGCATTTTTAGAAAAAAGAATTAAGATTTATTTTTTACATTTTGTCCATGCAAAGTGAATAATAATAACCATAAATACAGAACTAATAGCCAATATTAAAATCCAAAATCAAATTAATATCAAATTCATTTGGAGTGACCAATGTCCCAGGACTAAAACAAGCTTTTAGCCTTAGTAAAAGGTTATTAGTCCCTTAGCCTGAAGCAAAAGCATGACAAGGGAGACGTATACTGGAGCCAGGCGAGATGCAGTAGTTGGAGACAAAATCACAGGTGGACAGAGACAACTAAAGAAAGTAGGTTATGCCAATACACTTTTTAGCAATATAATTGTAGAAGATATCCTAGCTACTATTGAGATTAGGTCCTTGCCAGAATTCAGCCATTTTATTTACTAAATTACAAGCAGGCTATGCACCAGATGAACCTGCCCCATGGCTGGGCTCAGAGAGTAAAGAAGCTCTCGAAACTCTTCAAATGTATATCAAAGGTACCTGGGTAAAAATAATTATTGCTCATTTTAGTTTTAGTTTGGGAAACAATTAAAAAATTATACATGTACAGTGGACCCCCGGTTTATGACATTTTTTCATTCCAGAAGTATGTTCAGGTGCCAGTACTGACCGAATTTGTTCCCATAAGAAATATTGTGAAGTAGATTAGTCCATTTCGGACCCCCAAACATACACGTACAAATGCACTTACATAAATACACTTACATAATTGGTCGCATTGGGAGGTGATCGTTAAGCGGGGGTCCACTGTATTTGAAAATATGTATTTTGGCATGAGGTGCATATCAAAGCCAGTCAATGGTGCCTGTGGCCTGGTCAGCAACGCTCTCGCTTCACACACTATTTGTCCGGGGTTCGATCCCAGCCAGATAGAAATATTGGGAGTGTTTCCTTATACCTGCTGTCCCTGTTCACCTAGCAGTAAGTAGGTACCTGGGTGTGTCACCTAACACCTGCTGTTAGTGTTCACTTAGCAGTAAGTAGGTATCTGGGTGTTAGGTGACTGGTGTGGGTGGCATTCTGGGTGACAAAATTGAAGGACCACAATGGAAATAAGACAGACAGCACTTTCTAGGGTTATTCTGGGTGGCTAACCCTCCCTTCCCTGGGTTATCCTGGGTGGCTAACCCTCCCTTCCCTGGGTTATCCTGGGTGGCTAACCCTCCCTACCCTGGGTTATCCTGGGTGGCTAACCCTCCCTACCCTGGGTTATCCTGGGTGGCTAACCCTCCCTACCCTGGGTTATCCTGGGTGGCTAACCCTCCCTACCCTGGGTTATCCTGGGTGGCTAACCCTCCCTACCCTGGGTTATCCTGGGTGGTTAACCCTCCCTACCCTGGGTTATCCTGGGTGGCTAACCCTCCCTACCCTGGGTTATCCTGGGTGGCTAACCCTCCCTACCCTGGGTTATCCTGGGTGGCTAACCCTCCCTACCCTGGGTTATCCTGGGTGGCTAACCCTCCCTACCCTGGGTGGCTAACCCTCCCTACCCTGGGTTATCCTGGGTGGCTAACCCTCCCTACCCTGGGTGGCTAACCCTCCCTACCCTGGGTTATCCTGGGTGGCTATCCCTCCCTACCCTGGGTTATCCTGGGTGGCTAACCCTCCCTTCCCTGGGTTATCCTGGGTGGCTATCCCTCCCTACCCTGGGTTATCCTGGGTGGCTAACCCTCCCTTCCCTGGGTTATCCTGAGTGGCTATCCCTCCCTGCCCTGGGTTATCCTGGGTGGCTATCCCTCCCTTCCCTGGGTTATCCTGGGTGGCTATCCCTCCCTACCCTGGGTTATCCTGGGTGGCTAACTCTTCCTACCCTGGGTTATCCTACGTAGTTAACACTCTGGGTTTAAAAATACCAACAAACTCTCATCTTAAAGGCTCATGTCATATCATGTAATTCACCTAACTAATCACAGCAGCACAGACACACCATTCCTATTTCCACCTTGTCACAGTATAATTCATTAGGTTACTTTAGGCTGGGTTTCCCTATGTTTAAGTTTCTGGCCATTTCCATAAAATAATGTCTATGGTATGACCTACCTAATATACATTTTAAGGAATAGATATTTATTATTGACCAATTGGGACCAGGACCTAAACTCAATACAGTCTTTCCTCACTTAACGACGTACTTGTTTGCCAACAACTCTGACTTACGACCGGCTCTCTGACCAGTATGCATACCTATGCAGTGGACCCCCGCTTAACGATTACCTCCGAATGCGACCAATTATGTAAGTGTATTTATGTAAGTGCGTTTGTACGTGTATGTTTGGGGGTCTGAAATGGACTAATCTACTTCACAATATTCCTTATGGGAAAAAATTCGGTCAGTACTGGCACCTGAACATACTACTGGAATGAAAAAAGTTCGTTAACCGGGGGTCCACTGTATAATGTATATTAGAGCTAATTTCCTCTATTCTGTTTATTACAATATACAGTACACACTGCATTAACATTTAAGAATCTACCAGAAATGTTATAAATGGTACAAAGGCAATATTAAAACAATATCAAAGATGGGTGACAAACCCACTACCATTATAGTATGCTCCTCACTTAGGGAAAACACCATAAGTGTCCGGGGCCCAAGACTGTTCAACAGCCTCCCATCAAGCATTAGGGGAATTGCCAATAAACCCCTGGCTGCCTTCAAGAGAGCGCTTGACAGATACCTAAAGTCAGTGCCGGATCAGCCGGGCTGTGGCTCGTACGTTGGACTGCGTGCGTCCAGCAGTAACAGCCTAGTTGATCAGGCCCTGATCCATCGGGAGGCCTGGTCATGGACCGGGCCGCGGGGGCGTTAATCCCCGAATAACCTCCAGGTAGTGACGGATTCATTTAATGATGAGGTCTTAGGAATGGAACTCCGTCGTTAAGTGAGGAGAGGCGGTATTAGTCACTTCTCTGTGCCGAGATACAGTAAGTCCCAGACTTGCAAACACATTGGCAACCTCTGGAATTGCGTGTAATATTCATAATATGGGAAGTTTTCAACTTACTAACACACATTAATAATAATAGTAATATACAGAATACAAAATGTTCCCAACGTGTAAGTCGAGGACTCGCTGTACAATAGTGCTGCCATGTCAATTATTACAATCATAAGTAAGCACTAAACTCTCATGGGTCATTCAGTACCGACTCTGCTGTGTCAAACATATCATTAATAAAGATCTCCAAATATTGTACGCGTCTCATTCACCCTGGCATTATATACTATAAATAATATGATATATGTCTGACACGGCAACACCAGGTTATCCTCTACAACTTTATTGCTGAAGAACGTACTGCTATGACCTACATCCACTAGTGGGCCCCACCCACCTGTGGTGCAGCCTCCAGCTGCTGCACCTCGCCTCTGGCTCCGGTATATTAAGTTTATTTTCGTGTCTCTTTGTTGTAGGCTAAAGGAGTAAGCATATTATTATCATAATAATCACAACTATGCGCTAAAAGGCATAAATACAAATGACGGCTTAGGCAACGATTACCTTAAATTACCTCTCCATATTTTCCATTGTATATAGATTATATAATTATATTTATTATTCTAGCTATTATTATTACATTTATGGGGTGCGCTAAACCCGTATGGGTTAATCAGCACCAAGGGAGAAATGGAAGGCATTCAGGTTTGATCCAAGGGAAAGGTGGGTCTAATTCCTTGGATCAAGAGCCCTTCACACACCCTTGAGGGCTAATTATTATAACCAAAAAGAAGCGCTAAACCTACAAGTGAGGGCCAAAATAACAATAAATTAGAGTATTTAATACACGATATATCCAGTGTCCATTATATAGGACCATATATATCTCGTTATTAAACTACATTAATACTGAATATAATACTATAATAACCATATTATAATAAAACTAAGCGCTAAACCCACAAGGATCATTTAATAACCACAAACCATAGAAATATTTTGCAATGTTAGCATAACAGAAACAGAAAACAGTAATAAAACAGTCAAACAGGAAGACTTAACAGAAATGGTGTTAATGGCAGCTCTGCCTTATTTTTTTTCCTCTCTCTCTTCCCAGTTTCATAAAATTTCATTTTAATTCACTAGAAGACAACTGTCGAATTTGGCGGCCATTTTGTTGTCCTGGAGGACTATAGGGCCACTGACACCTGGAGCCGTAACGAACCCTGCCATCCGGGCGGACAATTTGGTCCATATTTAGTTATTTATTATTATTATCATGGGAAGTGCTAAACCTGTAGGGGTTATACAGCGCCTGTGTGGTGGGAGAGATGGAAGGCATCCAGGATTAATTCATGGAACTGGAATAATTCCTAGATCAGGAGAAGTGAGGTTAGAAAAGGTTTGTCAGGAAACAGGATAAGTGTTTCCTGACGCTGGTCTTGGTTATATGACCCACAGATGGAGCTTTTGGTCATCTGACCGAGGCCTTCCACTGGCTTACTCTTCCATCACTTTAAAAGTTATGATTATGATTATTAGATCAAGAGCCCCTCACCTGCATCAAGGAACCCTCCTTGAAGGGACCCAAACTGGAACTTGATTTGCAGGAGATATATAAGTGTAAGTAGAGAAGTATTGGCGTTAGTAAGTTACTTAAACAGGTAGAAAATCATTAAATAAGTTAGCAAGCAAACAAGTTAATAAACAAATAAACGAGTTAATTAAATAAGCAGATAATTAAATAAATCAGTAAGTAACTAAGTCTACTTAGGTACAATTTTACACAATTTCTGGATGATTATAATTGTCTTACACATTAAGATTTATGTATTATTATTATTATTATTATTATCAAGGGGGAAGCGCTAAACCCGGAGGATTATACAGCAAGATTTATGTAAATTCGGATAATCCCTATAAAGAGTCAAGTGATACTTCTATTGGGAGTTAATAAGGGCCACCAAACATTACGTTTTATTGTGTCCTGCTTCTCAGGAAAATATATACTAAAATATAGGGAGCGAAATATATATATACAGGGTGTTTCAAAGAGATGGACCTAATTTCAAAGCATACTGCTTATGTATCACCCTGTATATTTTCCTCTGAAAAGAGAACTGGGAATAAAATGTTCTCAAACTCGACAGAGGAGAACATCCAGTCAAGAGACGGTCCACCTGACTTACCTTTGATGAACTTCGAAAGCTTTCCTGCTAAAGAAAACAAATAACTATTTCTATAAATTGGAGTACAGAATATAACTGACAATGGAGTAATTGTCACGTATAAATTACCTTATAAAAAGCTTTTTGTTTCTATTTGCAAAAGGGTTACTCATTCCCATACCTTTCATTGTTTACAAGAACCCTTATGGACATAAGTCAATCTAATTTTCTGGGTTATCTTAGGTAAATTACACTATGGGTGGTGGTTGTACTTATGTATACATGTACCTAAATAAACTTACACTTTTGGGAAATATTTCTTCTCTGGACATCGGAAAGCAGAGCCAAACACCCACTCACACACCACCTGAGTCAACAAGAACAAGCTTGCTTTAGACCCCAGAAGTAGCTGGTGAATGAAGCCTCGACCAATTACCCGGAGGACATAATAAGGACATAGATCCCGGGAAAAGTTGTGGAGAGAGTAAATTTAATTAGGTACAGGTACACATAAGTACAATTATAATACCTAGTAGGCCTACTGATACACAAAAATGCGAGAAAGCATGATCTCTTACACCTGCTGTCAGTCTGAAATGCTGTGCATACTAATGGTGGCCCGTGGCCCGGTGGGTAAAGCTCTCGCCTCACACGGCGAGGGTCTGGGTTCGATTCCTAGCGAGGGTAGAAACATTGGACGTGTTTCCTTACATCGCATGTCTATATTCACCCATCAGTAAAATGGGTACCTGGGTGTTAGTGGACTGGTGTGGGTGGCATCCTGGGTGTTAGTGGACTGGTGTGGGTGGCATCCTGGGTGTTAGTGGACTGGTGTGGGTGGCATCCTGGGTGTTAGTGGACTGGTGTGGGTGGCATCCTGGGTGTTAGTGGACTGGTGTGGGTGGCATCCTGGGTGTTAGTGGACTGGTGTGGGTGGCATCCTGGGTGTTAGTGGACTGGTGTGGGTGGCATCCTGGGTGTTAGTGGACTGGTGTGGGTGGCATCCTGGGTGTTAGTGGACTGGTGTGGGTGGCATCCTGGGTGTTAGTGGACTGGTGTGGGTGGCATCCTGGGGACAAAATTAACCTAAGTTGTGGGAAACGCTCTACATAACCAGGGACTTTCTATATAGTTTGTCATAGGTGTGAGCTATGGTCTGTATAAGTTGTACCATGTACTGCTAGAAATAAACATTATTAATAAGAAAGAACTAGATAAATTCCTCAAGTTAGTTCCTGATAACCTGGCTGTGGAACACACGTTGAGTTGCAGGCAGTGGGCACTAAGTCTGATCGATCAGACCAAGCAATCAGGAAGCCTGGTCTTGGACCAGGGGCAGTAAACCCTGGAAGCGACTCCAGGTAACTTATCCCTAAACCCTTCCCCCTCCATTGTGTAGTTTCCTCCCACCAAAAGATCATGGCAAGCCATAGACAACTTATCAAGAGACCACGTCCTTGATCTACCTAGCAATACTCTCCTTGGTGTACCTAGTTCCCAAATAATGTCTTGTACACACACTAGGTACCTGACCTTACCATAACTCACATACTGATGGTAGGTAAGACACATAGGCAACTCTGTTCCAAAACGTTTCGGAATAAAGTTGCCTAACTGTTGGCCATGTCTTACCTACAAACCTGTCGGTATTGTATACCATTTTAATATTCACTCTGTCAGACACTGCAACACAATGGTATCTTGGTACAGAAAACACCTTGGACAACTCTTTCAAGTGAGAAGTGTTTGATCTGAGAGGGACATGACCTCTCAGTGACTACACTCTCACTACTACCACCTTGTACCTCTCCTTCCGACAGTATATAAACCCCAACACTGTCGCTTGATCTTCAGATAGTTCCAGACTATGGAACAGAACTCTTCTCCAGGCTGAGGGACTGACACCGAAACGTTTCGGAATAAAGTTGACTAACTGTTGCCTACCTGGAGTTTACCTGGAGAGACTTCCGGGGGTCAACGCCCCCGCGGCCCGGCCTGTGACCAGGCCTCCTGGTGGATCAGAGCCTGATCAACCAGGCTGTTGCTGCTGGCTGCACGCAAACCAACGTACGAGCCACAGCCCGGCTGGTCAAGAACCGACTTTAGGTGCTTGTCCAGTGCCAGCTTGAAGACTGCCAGGGGTCTGTTGGTAATCCCCCTTATGTATGCTGGGAGGCAGTTGAACAGTCTCGGGCCCCTGACACTTATTGTATGCCTTATCTACCAACCTGTCGGTAGTGTTTATAATATTGATATTCACATACAGATGCAAATAATGCCTTCAACACACCCACTAGATCCCTGACCTTCCCATAACTCACCTACTTCGTTCAACGTATTGGAAGTAGACGGCACACTGTACTTGCTAGTATAATAAGTGTACTTAATAAGTTTATTTAGACACAGGTAGACATAAGTACACTTATCTCACATAGGAGGGAGGGAGAGATACATGATTATATACACCTGGAAAATCCTAGAGGGACTAGTACCGAACTTGCACACGAAAATCACTCACTACGAAAGCAAAAGACTTGGCAGACGATGCGCCATCCCCCCAATGAAAAGCAGGGGTGTCACTAGCACGTTAAGAGACCATACAATAAGTGTCAGGGGCCCGAGACTGTTCAACTGCCTCCCAGCACACATAAGGGGGATTACCAACAGACCCCTGGCAGTCTTCAAGCTGGCACTGGACAAGCACCTAAAGTCGGTTCCTGACCAGCCGGGCTGTGGCTCGTACGTTGGTTTGCGTGCAGCCAGCAGCAACAGCCTGGTTGATCAGGCTCTGATCCACCAGGAGGCCTGGTCACAGACCGGGCCGCGGGGGCGTTGACCCCCGGAACTCTCTCCGGGTAAACTCCAGGTAGTGTAAATTACCCCTGACTTATTGCTTGGGTTACCGCAGTAGTCTTGCTGTTGAGGTGGTGGAAGAGGGTGGTATACCTTTGGTACACCTTTGGTGAGTTTCCAGAGCCTTTCTACTCCCGGAGCCCGACCAAGGACCAGGCTCGTTTGGTGCTAGCCTGTTCAGTCAGGCTAGCACCTAAATATCCACCACAGCCTCGTTGATCTGGTACCTGGTGAAGATACTTGCCTAGTTTCCTTTGGTGGTACTCACCTAACTGTGGTTGCAGGGGTCGAGTCATAGTAGATATGATAGCCCGTGGTGGTAGCTCTCGCTTCACACGGTGAGTGTCCGGGTTCGATTCCCGGAAAAGGGTAGAAACATTGGGTGTTAGTGGACTGGTGTGGGTCACATCCTGGGTGTTAGTGGACTGGTGGGGGTCACATCCTGGGACAAAACTGACCTAATTTGAGGGAAATGTTCAGCATAACAAGGGACTTTCTATGTAGTAGTATGTCACTGATGTCAGCTATGGTCTGTATACCTTGTACATGTATTGATATACCTTGTATATGTATTGATATACCTTGTATATGTACTGGTATACCTTGTACATGTATTTATATACCTTGTATATGTACTGGTAGAAATATTATTATTATTATTATTATTATGTATCTGTTATGGTTCAAATGTTAATGTTCAGCCAGGTTAGTGCACTCCGTAACAACACTTCAGAGAGTGAGAGGATCTGGTTCCAAACTTAGAAATGTAAGGCACAAATAATAGTTACTCAGTCTTTTCAAGTTTCTTTTTATTTAAAAGCTTAAATACTTTAGATATTCATAAATATCTATTAAATATCACTGTCAGAAACTCTCCTTCACACAAGAAAACTCTTAAATAGAATGTACATGTCAATATGGTAGCTACACTTGATAATGATCAGAGGAATATTACCGCTTCCTCAATAGTAACATTACTTGTGTGTAAGTACATATATTGATAATTAACACTTTCACTGAGTAACTCCCTGGCATAAGGAATATATCACGAAGTTCTAAGCTTGACACTGGTCGTCACATCGTAACCTGAAGATAACAGTATATGCTTGTCAGAAGACTTCTGAATAACCCACAAGCTGGATCAGGAGTTTCTATAACACAATTCTCTATCCAAGTGAGAATAAGGAGGAGTACTAGGAGGGTAGCTCAGTCAAGAGTACTAGGAGGGTAGCTCAGTCAAGAGTACTAGGAGGGTAGCTCAGTCAAGAGTACTAGGAGGGTAGCTCAGTCAAGAGTACTAGGAGGGTAGCTCAGTCAAGAGTACTAGGAGGGTAGCTCAGTCAAGAGTACTAGGAGGGTAGCTCAGTCAAGAGTACTAGGAGGGTAGCTCAGTCAAGAGTACTAGGAGGGTAGCTCAGTCAAGAGTACTAGGAGGGTAGCTCAGTCAAGAGTACTAGGAGGGTAGCTCAGTCAAGAGTACTAGGAGGGTAGCTCAGTCAAGAGTACTAGGAGGGTAGCTCAGTCAAGACTACTAGGAGGGTAGCTCAGTCAATGCACACTGAGTCAGCAGAGAGAGTGAACTGCCATAGACAGTAAATTCCTTCGTGACATCAACTCGTCAAAAGGGGCAGAGGGTAGAGTGGTACAAACTACCCACCAATGGAGATACCTTGTTATAGACCTTACCCAGGTGTACCTACCTAACACATTACTCGATATATATATATATATATATATATATATATATACATCATACCCGGGTATATTCCTAAATCAGATATTATAAACTAGTGGAATCTTTAATTTAGCTAATATTAAAGAAACCCAGAGTATAATATTAAGTGGATAATACATATAAATTAATCACATTATGACCTTGGTCATAAGTATCTGTCTCGCCTGCGCTCCAGGGAGTACAAGTGTTCCCAGTAGTTAAGGTGTTTGATGGAAGTTATATGTGCAGTGAAGGTTCTCTGTACATTCTCTAGATCTAGATGTGGGGGTGGTGGTGCGACTGTGGGAGTGGTGGTGCGACTGTAGGGGTGGTGGTGCGACTGTGGGAGTGGTGGTGCGACTGTGGGAGTGGTGGTGTTGGTGGGTGAGACGGGGTTGGGTGGGTTGGGGCCGGGATGAGAGGAAGGGGAAGACAGGCCGGTCGGAAAAAGTGGGAGGGATGGGGAGAAGGGGAGGGGAAGCAGGGGGAACAGGGGAAGCAGGGGAAGCAGGGGAAGCAGGGGAAGCAGGGGAAGCAGGGGGAACAGGGGAAGCAGGGGAAGCAAGGGAAGCATTGGAAGCAGGGGAAGCAGGGGGAACAGGGGAAGCAGGGAGTAGTTAGGGTGAGAGTAACATTATCTACTGGTCAAGGAAGTACACTCGTGTACGTGTATCGTGTAAATTTGTACGTACGCACGTACGTGTACTCACCTATTTATGGTTGCAGGGGTCGAGTCCTAGCTCCTGTGTGCTTACGTATTTGGGGTTGCCTAGGTCGAATCTCAGCTCATGGTCCCACTCTAACCGCTACTGTCTCTCCCCTCTAGTAGCTACACGAGCCCTATCGTACCTCTCCTTAAAACTACGTATGAAATCTGCCTCTACCACTATTATTAAGGTCGTTCCTGACAACTAAGAAGGTTTTACCTAATATCCCTGTGACCCTTTTGTGACCTTTTCTAGCGTCTAGCTGTGCCCTCCAGTACCTGATTCCCGCCTCTCAAACTCAAACATCGTGATCATGTCAGCTCGTTTAACCCATAGATTTTTCTGGCGAGCTACACCTCTTAGCTCTGGGACTAGTCTCGTTGCAAACCTTTGTAATATTTCCGGTTTGTTGACTTAGGTGACTTGGACCTGGCTGACCTAGGCCTGTGGGTGACTTGGTCCTGGCTGACCTAGGCCAGTGGGTGACTTGGTCCTGGCTGACCTAGGCCAGTGGGTGACTTGGACCTGGCTGACCTAGGCCAGTGGGTGACTTGGACCTGGCTGACCTAGGCCAGTGGGTGACTTGGACCTGGCTGACCTAGGCCAGTGGGTGACTTGGACCTGGCTGACCTAGGCCAGTGGGTGACTTGGACCTGGCTGACCTAGGCCAGTGGGTGACTTGGTCCTGGCTGACCTAGGCCAGTGGGTGACTTGGACCTGGCTGACCTAGGCCAGTGGGTGATTTGCCATGACTGACCTAGGCCAGTGGGTGACTTGGTCCTGGCTGACCTAGGCCAGTGGGTGACTTGGACCTGGCTGACCTAGGCCAGTGGGTGATTTGCCATGACTGACCTAGGCCAGTGGGTGACTTGGTCCTGGCTGACCTAGGCCAGTGGGTGACTTGGTCCTGGCTGACCTAGGCCAGTGGGTGACTTGGACCTGGCTGACCTAGGCCAGTGGGTGACTTGGTCCTGGCTGACCTAGGCCAGTGGGTGACTTGGTCCTGGCTGACCTAGGCCAGTGGGTGACTTGGACCTGGCTGACCTAGGCCAGTGGGTGACTTGGACCTGGCTGACCTAGGCCAGTGGGTGACTTGGTCCTGGCTGACCTAGGCCAGTGGGTGACTTGGACCTGGCTGACCTAGGCCAGTGGGTGACTTGGACCTGGCTGACCTAGGCCAGTGGGTGACTTGGACCTGGCTGACCTAGGCCAGTGGGTGACTTGGTCCTGGCTGACCTAGGCCAGTGGGTGACTTGGACCTGCCTCTCATGGGCCAGTAGACTTGCTGCAGTGATTCTTTAATAACAATATTAGTAATATAAATACAGTGTTGTGGATGATTTCTGGAAGATCCTACAAGACGACGTTAATCTTCGTGTTTGTTGTAGATATGAGTCTAGATGTACTCTTGTAAACCCTTGTTGGGGACTAGTTCCTGGGCCTTTTGTGTATCCATATGCTCTTGTGCTACCATCCACAGGATGTCTTAAAATTTGAATGTGTAGCAGCAATTTAGCTGATGTGTGCCTCAGGTGATATCCTCGGAGATATGCTCACCTTCTAGTCCTTTTTCAAGGTCGTTTGCAGCCTTGGTCCCCTGGAGCATCTACTCTTCTGCAGGTCGCCTTTATCCTTACGTAATTCTCATAACTTTTGCTGGGGTTAAACTCCAGTAGCCACTTGTTAGACCAATCCTATAGTTTGTCCAGGATTGTTTGTAGTATCTCCTGCACTAGTGGTGTTCCACAGGGATGTGTTTTAGGCCCTTTCTTGTTTATAATTTACATTAATGAGCAAATTTGCTGATAATACAAAGATAGGCCGTATGATTCATTCTGAGGAGGATATCAATGAACTCCAGGACGATTTGAACAAATTAATGTCTTGGTCTGAGAAATGGCAGATGAAGTTTAATGTGGATAAGTGTAAGGTACTTGCCCTTGGTAATGAAAATAACCCTCGAAGCTATAATCTAGGTGAAGTAGAGCTTGGTCATACAGAATGTGAAAAAGACTTGGGAGTCATGGACAGCAGTGCCTCAGTGTGCGCAACAAGGCCAACAGATTACTTGGATTTATCTCAAGAAGTATAAGTAACAGAAGTCCAAAAGTTATTTTACAGCTCTATACATCACTAGTGAGGCCTCATTTAGATTATGCTGCTCAGTTTTGGTCCCTTTACTACAGGATGGACATAGACTCATTAGAGAACATACAGAGAAGAATGACTAAAATGATTTACTGTGTAAGGAACCTCCCGTATGAAGATAGACTTAAAGCCTTAAATCTCCACTCTCTGGAGAGGCGTAGAATGAGGGGAGATATCATTGAAGTGTATAAGTGGATGACGGGCATAAACAAGGGAGATATTAATAAAGTAACGAAGGTGTCGAACCAGGTAAGAACCAGAAATAATGGATTTAAGTTATATAAATTTAGATTTCGAAAGGACATAGGTAAGTACTGGTTTTCTAACAGAGTTGTGGATGCCTGGAACAGTCTTCCGAGTAGGGTGATCGAGGCTAGGACCTTGGGTAGCTTTAAAAAGATCTTGGACAAATATATGAGTGGGAGGGGCTGGGTTTGATTGGTGTGGTGGGTACGGGAGTAAATTCTTGGGTAGTTTAGGGTAGGGGTAGTTTTGATAAAGACCTGCCTTGTAAATGCCAGTAGACCTGCATTGTTCCTCCATTCTTATGGTCTTATGTCTGTATTTTTTTCATTACTTTTAAGTCATCTGCGAAGAGGAACACCTCTGACCAGGCCTCCTCCACCAGGCCTGGTCAAGGACTGGGCCGCGGGAGCGTTGACCCCCAGAACACCCTCCAGGTATGTCATTTACGTACACAAGAAACAGTGCTTGCCCCTGTAATTATCCTTGTGGAACCCCACTCGTGACATTGTCCCATACCAACATTTCTTCCCGGGCAAAAACTCGTTGTTTCCTTCCTGTTAAGTATTCCTTGATCCACTTTAGTGCACTCTTGATCTAGCTCCTGTCCCTGTCTTCTGTCGAGATAAATGGTATAAAATACCAATGCGATGGATAGATAAACACAAGTGAAATATAATGTGATCCTTTATTGACAACGTTTCGCCCACACAGTGGTCTTTGTCAAGTCACAAACACATCTACCTGGGTGAATAGTACATGTGTGTCTATAGAGTGGAAAATCATGTACAAGTACATGTACAAGGTATACAAGTACATGTACAAGGTATACAAGTACATGTACAAGGTATACAAGTACATGTACAAGGTATACAGACCATAGCTGACATCAGTGACATACTACTATATAGAAAGTCCCTTGTTATGCTGAGCATTTCCCGCAAATTAGGTCAGTTTTGTCCCAGGATGTGACCCACACCAGTCCACTAACACCCAGGATGTGACCCACACCAGTCCACTAACACCCAGGATGTGACCCACACCAGTCCACTAACACCCAGGATGTGACCCACACCAGTCCACTAACACTCAGGATGCCACCCACACCAGTCCACTAACACCCAGAATGTGACCCACACCAGTCCACTAACACCCAGGATGCCACCCACACCAGTCCACTAACACCCAGGATGCCACCCACACCAGTCCACTAACACCCAGGATACCACCCACACCAGTCCACTAACACCCAGGATGCCACCCACACCAGTCCACTAACACCCAGGATGTGACCCACACCAGTCCACTAACACCCAGGTACCCATTTTACTGATGGGTGAACAGAGACAACCGGTGTAAGGAAACAAGCCCATTGTTTCTACCCTCGCTGGGAACCGAACCCAGACCCTCGCCGTGTGAAGCGAGAGCCTTAGTGGTGGTTCACAATTTCTGATAGAGGTGATATGCTAGGCACTGTGTTTACTCCCAGGTTCTTCTCTTTGAGTGAGGTTTGCAGGCTTTGTCTCCACAAAATACTCGTGTCTGGTCCTCTGGTCACTTCCCTAATCTACATAAACTTGGATTTGCTGTGGTTGAATTCAAACAACCACTTACCTGACCAGCCCTTCACTCCTGACCAAGTCCTCATCAGCCTATATTCCCCTCGTTTGTGTGTACTCATTTATATATGGTCGTAGGGGTCAATTCACAGCTCCTGGCCCCGCCTCTTCACTGGCTACTAGATCCACCCTCTCCCTGATCCATGAGCTTTATCATACTTCTTCTTGAAGCTATGTATGGATCCTGCCTCTGCTACATCACTCTCCAGATTGTTCCACTTCCTGACAACTCGGTGACTGAAAAAATGCTTCCTAACATCCCTGTGACTCGCCTGAGTCTTCAACTTCCAGTTGTGTCACCTTGTTGCTGTGTCCCCTTGTTGTTGTGTCCCCTTGTTGTTGTGTCCCCTTGTTGTTGTGTCCCCTTGTTGTTGTGTCCCCTTGTTGCTGTGTCCCCTTGTTGCTGTGTCACCTTGTTGCTGTGTCCCCTTGTTGTTGTGTCCCCTTGTTGTTGTGTCCCCTTGTTGTTGTGTCCCCTTGTTGTTGTGTCCCCTTGTTGTTGTGTCCCCTTGTTGCTGTGTCCCCTTGTTGCTGTGTCACCTTGTTGCTGTGTCCCCTTGTTGTTGTGTCCCCTTGTTGCTGTGTCCCCTTGTTGTTGTGTCCCCTTGTTGCTGTGTCCCCTTGTTGCTGTGTCACCTTGTTGCTGTGTCCCCTTGTTGTTGTGTCCCCTTGTTGCTGTGTCCCCTTGTTGTTGTGTCCCCTTGTTGTTGTGTCCCCTTGTTGCTGTGTCCCCTTGTTGCTGTGTCACCTTGTTGCTGTGTCCCCTTGTTGTTGTGTCCCCTTGTTGCTGTGTCCCCTTGTTGTTGTGTCCCCTTGTTGCTGTGTCCCCTTGCTGTTGTGTCCCCTTGTTGCTGTGTCCCCTTGTTGCTGTGTCCCCTTGTTGTTGTGTCCCCTTGTTGCTGTGTCCCCTTGTTGTTGTGTCCCCTTGTTGCTGTGTCCCCTTGTTGTTGTGTCCCCTTGTTGCTGTGTCCCCTTGTTGCTGTGTCCCCTTGTTGTTGTGTCCCCTTGTTGCTGTGTCCCCTTGTTGCTGTGTCCCCTTGTTGCTGTGTCACCTTGTTGCTGTGTCCCCTTGTTGTTGTGTCCCCTTGTTGCTGTGTCCCCTTGTTGCTGTGTCCCCTTGTTGTTGTGTCCCCTTGTTGCTGTGTCACCTTGTTGCTGTGTCCCCTTGTTGCTGTGTCCCCTTGTTGCTGTGTCCCCTTGTTGCTGTGTCCCCTTGTTGCTGTGTCCCCTTGTTGCTGTGTCCCCTTGTTGCTGTGTCCCCTTGTTGCTGTGTCCCCTTGTTGCTGTGTCCCCTTGTTGTTGTGTCCCCTTGTTGCTGTGTCACCTTGTTGCTGTGTCCCCTTGTTGCTGTGTCCCCTTGTTGCTGTGTCCCCTTGTTGCTGTCTCCCCTTGTTGCTATGTCTCCTTGTCGCTGTGTCCCCTTGTTGCTGTGTCCCCTTGTTGCTGTGTCCCCTTGTTGCAGTCTCCCCTTGTTGCTATGTCTCCTTGTCGCTGTGTCCCCTTGTCGCTGTGTCCCCTTGTTGCTGTGTCCCCTTGTTGCTGTGTCCCCTTGTTGCAGTCTCCCCTTGTTGCTATGTCTCCTCGTCGCTGTGTCCCCTTGTTGCTGTGTCCCCTTGTTGCTGTGTCCTCTTGTTGGTGCTTCCCCTTGTTGCTGTGTCCCCTTGTTGCTGTGTCCCCTTGTTGCTGTGTCCCCTTGTTACTGTGTCCCCTTGTTGCTATGTCTCCTCGTCGCTGTGTCCCCTTGTTGCTGTGTCCCCTTGTTACTGTGTCCTCTTGTTGCTGTGTCCCCTTGCTCCTGTGTCCCCTTGTTCCTGTGTCCCCTTGTTACTGTGTCCCCTTGTTGCTATGTCTCCTTGTTGCTGTGTCCTCTTGTTGCTATGTTTCCTTGTTGCTATGTCTCCTTGTTACTGTGTCCTCTTGTTGCTGTGTCCCCTTGTTCCTGTGTCCCCTTGTTACTGTGTCCCCTTGTTGCTATGTCTCTTGTTGCTGTGTCCTCTTGTTGCTATGTCTCCTTGTTACTGTGTCCTCTTGTTCCTGTGTCCCCTTGTTCCTGTGTCCCCTTGTTGCTGTGTCCCCTTGTTGCTATGTCTCCTTGTTGCTGTGTCCCCTTGTTCCTGTGTCCCCTTGTTGCTGTGTCCCCTTGTTGCTATGTCTCCTTGTTGCTATGTCCTCTTGTTGCTGTGTCCCCTTGTTCCTGTGTCCCCTTGTTCCTGTGTCCCCTTGTTCCTGTGTCCCCTTGTTACTGTGTCCCCTTGTTGGTGATTCCCCTTGTTGCTGTGTCCCCTAGTTGCTGTGTCACCCTGTTGCTGTGTCTCCTTGTTGCTGTGTTCCCTTGTTGCTGTGTCCCCTTGTTGCTGTGTCCCTTTATTGCTGTGTCTCCTTGTTGCTGTGACCCCTTGCTGCTGTGTCACCTTGTTGCTGTGTTCCCTTGTTGCTGTGACCCCTTGTTGCTGTGTCCCCTTGTTGCTGTGTCCCCTTGTTGCTGTGTCCCCTTGTTCCTGTGTCCCCTTGTTCCTGTGTCCCCTTGTTGCTATGTCTCCTTGTTGCTATGTCCTCTTGTTGCTGTGTCCCCTTGTTCCTGTGTCCCCTTGTTACTGTGTCCCCTTGTTGGTGCTTCCCCTTGTTGCTGTGTCCCCTAGTTGCTGTGTCACCCTGTTGCTGTGTCTCCTTGTTGCTGTGTTCCCTTGTTGCTGTGTCCCCTTGTTGCTGTGTCCCTTTATTGCTGTGTCTCCTTGTTGCTGTGACCCCTTGCTGCTGTGTCCCCTTGTTGCTGTGTCACCTTGTTGCTGTGTCCCCTTGTTGCAGTGACCCCTTGTTGCTGTGTCCCCTTGTTGCTGTGTCCCCTTGTTGTTGTGACCCCTTGTTGTAATATCACCTTGTTGCTGTGTCCCCTTGTTGCTGTGTCCCCTTGTTGCTGTGTCCCCTTGTTGTTGTGTCCCCTTGTTGCTGTGACCCCTTGTTGTAATGTCACCTTGTTGCTGTGTTCCATTGTTGCTGTGTCCCCTTGTTGCTGTGTCCCCTTGTTGCTGTGTCCTTTTATTGCTGTGTCTCCTTGTTGCTGTGACCCCTTGTTGCTGTGTCCTCTTATTGCTGTGTCCCCTTGTTGCTGTGTCCCCTTGTTGCTGTGTCCCCTTGTTGCTGTGTCCTCTTATTGCTGTGTCTCCTTGTTGCTGTGTCACCTTGTTGCTGGGTCTCCTTGTTGCTGTGTTCCCCTGTTGCTGTGTCCCCTTGTTGCTGTGTCCCCTTATTGCTGTGCCTCCTTGTTGCTGTGTCCCCTTGTTGCTGTGACCTCTTGTTGTAATGTCCCCTTGTTGCTGTGTCCCCTTGTTGCTGTGTCCCCTTGTTGCTGTGTCCCCTTGTTGTTATGTCCCCTTGTTGCTGTGACCCCTTTTTGTAATGTCACCTTGTTGCTGTGTCCCATTGTTGCTGTGTCCCCTTGTTGTTGTGTCCCCTTGTTGTTATGTCACCTTGTTGCTGTGTCCCCTTGTTGTTGTGTCCCCTTGTTGCTGTGTCCCCTTGTTGCTGTGTCCCCTTGTTGCTGTGTCCCCTTGTTGCTGTGTCACCTTGTTGCTGTGTCCCCTTGTTGTTGTGTCCCCTTGTTGCTGTGTCCCCTTGTTGCTCTGTCCCCTTGTTGTTGTGTCCCCTTGTTGCTGTGTCCCCTTGTTGCTGTGTCCCCTTGTTGCTGTGTCCCCTTGTTGTAATGTCACCTTGTTGCTGTGTCCCCTTGTTGTTGTGTCCCCTTGTTGTTGTGTCCCCTTGTTGCTGTGTCCCCTTGTTGCTGTGTCCCCTTGTTATGTCACCTTGTTGCTGTGTCCCCTTGTTGCTGTGTCCCCTTGTTGCTGTGTCACCTTGTTGCTGTGTCCCCTTGTTGCTGTGACCTCTTGTTGTTGTGTCCCCTTGTTGCTGTATCCCCTTGTTGCTGTGTCCCCTTGTTGCTGTGTCCCCTTGTTGTTGTGTCCCCTTGTTGCTGTCTCCCCTTGTTGCTGTGTCCCCTTGTTGTTGTGTCCCCTTGTTGTTGTGTCCCCTTGTTGCTGTGTCCCCTTGTTGTTATGTCACCTTGTTGCTGTGTCCCCTTGTTGCTGTGTCCCCTTGTTGCTGTGTCACCTTGTTGCTGTGTCCCCTTGTTGCTGTGTTCCCTTGTTGCTGTGTCCCCTTGTTGTTGTGTCCCCTTGTTGTTGTCTCCCCTTGTTGCTGTGTCCCCTTGTTGCTGTGTTCCCTTGTTGCTGTGTCCCCTTGTTGCTGTGTCCCCTTGTTATGTCACCTTGTTGTTGTGACCCCTTGTTGCTGTCTTCTCTTGTTGTTGTGTCCCCTTGTTGCTGTGTCCCATTGTTGCTGTGTCCCTTTGTTGCTGTGTCCCTTTGTTGCTGTGTCCCCTTGTTGCTGTGTTCCCTTGTTGCTGTGTCCCCTTGTTGTTATGTCCCCTTGTTGTTGTGACCCCTTGTTGCTGTCTTCTCTTGTTGTTGTGTCCCCTTGTTGCTGTGTCCCATTGTTGCTGTGTCCCTTTGTTGCTGTGTCCCCTTGTTGCTGTGTTCCCTTGTTGCTGTGTCCCCTTGTTGTTATGTCACCTTGTTGCTGTGTCCCCTTGTTGCTGTGTCCCCTTGTTGTTGTGTCTCCTTGTTGTTGTGTCCCCTTGTTGCTGTGTCCCCTTGTTGTTGTGTCACCTTGTTGCTGTGTCCCATTGTTGCTGTGTCCCCTTGTTGCTGTGTCCCCTTGTTGCTGTGTCCCCTTGTTGTTGTGTCTCCTTGTTGTTGTGTCCCCTTGTTGCTGTGTCACCTTGTTGCTGTGTCCCCTTGTTGCTGTGTCCCCTTGTTGCTGTGTCCCCTTGTTGCTGTGTCCCCTTGTTGCTGTGTCCCCTTGTTGCTGTGTCACCTTGTTGCTGTGTCCCCTTGTTGCTGTGTCCCCTTGTTGCTGTGTCCCCTTGTTGCTGTGTCTTTGTTGCTGTGTCCCCTTGTTGCTGTGTCCCCTTGTTGCTGTGTCCCCTTGTTGCTGTGTCTCTTTGTTGCTGTATCCCCTTGTTGCTGTGTCCCCTTGTTGCTGTGTCCCCTTGTTGCTGTGTCCCCTTGTTGCTGTGTCCCCTTGTTGCTGTGTCCCCTTGTTGCTGTGTCACCTTGTTGCTGTGTCCCCTTGTTGCTGTGTCCCCTTGTTGCTGTGTCCCCTTGTTGCTGTGTCCCCTTGTTGCTGTGTCCCCTTGTTGCTGTGTCCCCTTGTTGCTGTGTCCCCTTGTTGCTGTGTCCCCTTGTTGCTGTGTCCCCTTGTTGCTGTGTCTCTTTGTTGCTGTATCCCCTTGTTGCTGTGTCCCCTTGTTGCTGTGTCCCCTTGTTGCTGTGTCCCCTTGTTGCTGTGTCCCCTTGTTGCTGTGTCCCCTTGTTGCTGTGTCCCCTTGTTGCTGTGTCCCCTTGTTGCTGTGTCCCCTTGTTGCTGTGTCTTTGTTGCTGTGTCCCCTTGTTGCTGTGTCCCCTTGTTGCTGTGTCCCCTTGTTGCTGTGTCCCCTTGTTGCTGTGTCCCCTTGTTGCTGTGTCCCCTTGTTGCTGTGTCCCCTTGTTGCTGTGTCTTTGTTGCTGTGTCCCCTTGTTGCTGTGTCCCCTTGTTGCTGTGTCCCCTTGTTGCTGTGTCCCCTTGTTGCTGTGTCCCCTTGTTGCTGTGTCCCCTTGTTGCTGTGTCCCCTTGTTGCTGTGTCCCCTTGTTGCTGTGTCACCTTGTTGCTGTGTCCCCTTGTTGCTGTGTCCCCTTGTTGCTGTGTCACATCTCTGAAACATTCTGTCCCTATCCACCTTGTCAATTCCTATCAGTATTTTATATGCTGTTATCATGTCTCCCCCCTTATCCTCCTTAGCCGTCAGGACTAGTCTTGTTGCAACCCTTTGCACTTTCTAATTTCTTGACGTGCTTGACCAGGTGTGTGTGTGTGCTCACCTATTTATGGTTGCAGGGGCCAATTCACAGCTCCTGGCCCTGCCTATTAACTTTGCCACTCTTAGCCTCGTGGGCACTATCATACCTGCTCATAAAACTGTGTATGAAGTCTGCCTCCACTAATATATCTCTAGGTAACTGTGCTACATGACCACCCTGAGGCTGAAGAAATACTTCCTAACATCCCCGTGGATCATCTGTCTCTTTAACTCCCAGCTATGTGTGCATAAGAGACAGCAGTATGACAGTTAGGGAGACAGCAGTATGACAGTTAGGGAGACAGCAGTATGACAGTTAGGGAGACAGACAGCAGTATGGCAGTTAGGGAGACAGCAGTATGACAGGGAGACAGGCAGCAGTATGACAGTTAGGGAGACAGACAGCAGTATGACAGTTAGGGAGACATACAGCAGTATGGCAGTTAGGGAGACAGACAGCAGTATGGCAGTTAGGGAGACAGCAGTATGACAGGGAGACAGGCAGCAGTATGACAGTTAGGGAGACACACAGCAGTATGGCAGTTAGGGAGACAGACAGCAGTATGGCAGTTAGGGAGACAGCAGTATGACAGGGAGACAGACAGCAGTATGACAGTTAGGGAGACAGACAGCAGTATGGCAGTTAGGGAGACAGACAGCAGTATGGCAGTTAGGGAGACAGACAGCAGTATGGCAGTTAGGGTGACAGACAGCAGTATGGCAGTTAGGGAGACAGACAGCAGTATGGCAGTTAGGGAGACAGCAGTATGACAGGGAGACAGACAGCAGTATGACAGTTAGGGAGACAGACAGCAGTATGGCAGTTAGGGAGACAGACAGCAGTATGGCAGTTAGGGAGACAGACAGCAGTATGGCAGTTAGGGAGACAGGGAGACAGACAGCAGTATGACTGGGAGACAGCAGTATGACAGGGAGACAGACAGCAGTATGACAATTAAGGAGACAGACAGCAGTATGACAGGGAGACAGACAGCAGTATGACAGTTAGGGAGACAGACAGCAGTATGGCAGTTAAGGAGACAGCAGTATGACAGTTAAGGAGACAGCAGTATGACAGTTAGGGAGACAGACAGCAGTATGACAGGGAGACAGACAGCAGTATGACAGGGAGACAGACAGCAGTATGACAGGGAGGCAGACAGCAGTATATCAGGGAGACAGACAGTAGTATGATAGGGAGACAGACAGCAGTATGACAGGGAGACAGACAGCAGTATGACAGGGAGACAGACAGCAGTATGACAGGGAGACAGACAGCAGTATGACAGGGAGACAGACAGCAGTATGACAGGGAGACAGACAGCAGTATGACAGGGAGACAGACAGCAGTATGACAGGGAGACAGACAGCAGTATGACAGCGAGACAGACAGCAATATGACAGGTAAACAGACAGCAGTATGACAGGGAGACAGACAGCAGTATGACAGGGAGACAGACAGCAGTATGACAGGGAGACAGACAGCAGTATGACAGGGAAACAGCAGCATGACAGGGAAACAGACAGCAATATGACAGGGAGACAGACAGCAGCATGACAGGGAGACAGACAGCAGTATGACAGGGAGACAGACAGCAGTGTGACAGGGAAACAGCAGTATGACAGGGAAACAGACAGCAATATGACAGGGAGACAGACAGCAGCATGACAGGGAGACAGACAGCAGCATGACAGGGAGACAGACAGCAGTATGACAGGGAGACAAACAGCAGTATGGCAGGGAGACAGACAGCAGTATGACAGGGAGACAGACAGCAGTATGACAGGGAGACAGACAGCAGTATGACAGGGAAACAGACAGCAATATGACAGGGAGACAGACAGCAGTATGACAGGGAAACAGACAGTAGTATGACAGGGAGACAGACAGCAGTATGACAGGGAAACAGACAGCAATATGACAGGGAGACAGACAGCAGTATGACAGAGATACAGACAGCAGTATGACAGGGAGACAGACAGCAGTATGACAGGGAGACAGCAGTATGACAGAGAGACAGAGCAGTATGACAATGAGACAGACAGCAGTATGACAGGGAGACAGACAATAGTATGACAGGGAGACAGACAGCAGTATGACAGGGAAACAGACAGCAGTATGACAGAGAGACAGAGCAGTATGACAGGGAGACAGACAGCAGTATGACAGGGAGACAGACAGCAGTATGACAGCGAGACAGACAGCAGTATGACAGCGAGACAGACAGCAATATGACAGGGAAACAGACAGCAGTATGACAGGGAGACAGACAGCAGTATGACAGGGAGACAGACAGCAGTATGACAGGGAGACAGACAGCAGTATGAGAGGGAGACAGACAGAAGTATGACAGGGAGACAGACAGCAGTATGACAGGGAGACAGACAGCAGTATGACAGGGAGACAGACAGCAGTATGAGAGGGAGACAGACAGCAGTATGACAGGGAGACAGACAGCAGTATGATAGGGAAACAGCAGTATGACAGGGAAACAGACAGCAATATGACAGGGAGACAGACAGCAGCATGACAGGGAGACAGACAGCAGTATGACAGGGAGACAGACAGCAGTATGACAGGGAAACAGCAGTATGACAGGGAAACAGAGAGCAATATGACAGGGAGACAGCAGCATGACAGGGAGACAGACAGCAGCATGACAGGGAGACAGACAGCAGTATGACAGGGAGACAAACAGCAGTATGGCAGGGAGACAGACAGCAGTATGACAGGGAAACAGACAGCAATATGACAGGGAGACAGACAGCAGTATGACAGGGAGACAGACAGCAGTATGACAGGGAAACAGACAGCAATATGACAGGGAGACAGACAGCAGTATGACAGAGATACAGACAGCAGTATGACAGGGAGACAGACAGCAGTATGACAGGGAGACAGCAGTATGACAGAGAGACAGAGCAGTATGACAATGAGACAGACAGCAGTATGACAGGGAGACAGACAATAGTATGACAGGGAGACAGACAGCAGTATGACAGGGAAACAGACAGCAGTATGACAGAGAGACAGAGCAGTATGACAGGGAGACAGACAGCAGTATGACAGGGAGACAGACAGCAGTATGACAGCGAGACAGACAGCAGTATGACAGCGAGACAGACAGCAATATGACAGGGAAACAGACAGCAGTATGACAGGGAGACAGACAGCAGTATGACAGGGAGACAGACAGCAGTATGACAGGGAGACAGACAGCAGTATGAGAGGGAGACAGACAGCAGTATGACAGGGAGACAGACAGCAGTATGACAGGGAGACAGACAGCAGTATGACAGGGAGACAGACAGCAGTATGAGAGGGAGACAGACAGCAGTATGACAGGGAGACAGACAGCAGTATGATAGGGAAACAGCAGTATGACAGGGAAACAGACAGCAATATGACAGGGAGACAGACAGCAGCATGACAGGGAGACAGACAGCAGTATGACAGGGAGACAGACAGCAGTATGACAGGGAAACAGCAGTATGACAGGGAAACAGAGAGCAATATGACAGGGAGACAGCAGCATGACAGGGAGACAGACAGCAGCATGACAGGGAGACAGACAGCAGTATGACAGGGAGACAAACAGCAGTATGGCAGGGAGACAGACAGCAGTATGACAGGGAGACAGACAGCAGTATGACAGGGAAACAGACAGCAATATGACAGGGAGACAGACAGCAGTATGACAGGGAGACAGCAGTATGACAGGGAGACAGACAGCAGTATGACAGTTAGGGAGACAGACAGCAGTATGACAGGGAGACAGACAGCAATATGACAGGGAGACAGACAGCAGTATGACAGAGATACAGACAGCAGTATGACAGGGAGACAGACAGCAGTATGACAGGGAGACAGCAGTATGACAGAGAGACAGAGCAGTATGACAGGGAGACAGACAGCAGTATGACAGTGATACAGACAGCAGTATGACAGGGAGACAGACAGTAGTATGACAGGGAAACAGACAGCAATATGACAGGGAGACAGACAGCAGTATGACAGGGAGACAGACAGCAGTATGGCAGGGAGACAGACAGCAGTATGACAGGGAAACATACAGCAGTATGACAGGGAGACAGACAATAGTATGACAGGGAAACATACAGCAGTATGACAGAGAGACAGACAGCAGTATGACAGGGAGACAGCAGTATGACAGAGAGACAGAGCAGTATGACAGGGAGACAGCAGTATGACAGGGAGACAGACAGCAGTATGACAGGGAGACAGCAGTATGACAGAGAGACAGAGCAGTATGACAGGGAGACAGACAGCAGTATGACAGGGAGACAGACAGCAGTATGACAGGGAAACAGACAGCAGTATGACAGGGAAACAGACAGCAGTATGACAGGGAGACAGACAGCAGTATGACAGGGAGACAGACAGCAGTATGACAGGGAAACAGACAGCAATATGACAGGGAGACAGACAGCAGTATGACAGGGAGACAGACAGCAGTATGACAGGGAGACAGACAGCAGTATGACAGGGAAACAGACAGCAATATGACAGGGAGACAGACAGCAGTATGACAGGGATACAGACAGCAGTATGACAGGGAAACAGACAGCAGTATGACAGGGAGACATACAGCAGTATGACAGGGAAACAGACAGCAGTATGACAGGGAAACAGACAGCAATATGACAGGGAGACAGACAGCAGTATGACAGGGAAACAGACAGCAGTATGACAGGGAGACAGACAGCAGTATGACAGGGAGACAGCAGTATGACAGAGAGACAGAGCAGTAAGACAGGGATACAGACAGCAGTATGACAGGGAGACAGACAGCAGTATGACAAGGAAACAGACAGCAGTATGACAGGGAGACAGACAGCAGTATGACAGGGATACAGACAGCAGTATGACAGGGAGACAGACAGCAGTATGACAGGGAGACAGACACCAGTATGACAGGGATACAGACAGCAGTATGACAGGGATACAGACAGCAGTATGACAAGGAGATAGACAGAAATATTAAGAGGCAGGGGATGGCAGGCAGGGAGAGACAGTAGGTGGGTGGTGACAGTAGGTGGGTGGTGACAGTAGGTGGGTGGTGACAGCAGGTGGGTGGTGACAGTAGGTGGGTGGTGACAGTAGGTGGGTGGTGACAGTAGGTGGGTGGTGACAGCAGGTGGGTGGTGACAGTAGGTGGGTGGTGACAGTAGGTGGGTGGTGACAGTAGGTGGGTGGTGACAGCAGGTGGGGGTGACGGCAGGTGGGGGTGACAGCAGGTGGGGGTGACGGCAGGTGGGGGTGACAGCAGGTGGGGGGTGACAGGGTGAAGATGAGGGGGGGTGAGGGTGTAATGGCGGCAGGATAAGGTGATGGAATGGCGGCAGGAAGGAGGGGGGAATTATTGGGGGGTGAGGTGGTGGCAGGGGAGAGGGGGAGTAAGGGGACGTCTATTGTTGTTGGGTAGGGGGTAAGGGGAAGGGGGTAAGGGGAAGGGGGTAAGGGGGAGGGGGTTAGGGGAAGGGGGAGGAACATCGAGCATCTGGCAGTGGTCAGTGTTACCAACTCAGGAGAGGGGCGTCACTACCCCCTCCCAACACCCCCCTCCTCCTTTCCCCACCCCCCCACATCTCATCCAACCCCCTCCCTCTCATCTCCCTCACCTCCAACATCTCCCTCACCAACCTCCCTCGCCAACACCCCCAAAAAACCAACCTTCCAGTAATAAAATAACCCAGTAAACCCAACCCCCCAAAAAAAACCCTCCTCCTCGACCCTCTCAAACCCACCATGGCTTGCCTTAGCCCTTTTACACAGATTTCAGCCTCTCACAGCCTACCTGTTGGTCAGGTCAAGGGTGCCACGGTCAGGATGCCACGGTGTTGACCCTCTGGTAGACATTGTCTGCCCTGGAGGTCAGGTTGGGGCGCTAATTCAGGGAGAAATATAGTCAGCTTGATCAAGACTTCCTTCACACACTGTCACCAACACCACCACCGCCGCCTCTACCACCACTTGGCAACACTGCCTCCTCCTGGTGCCGTTTTCTGTTGCTTCCCACTTTCTCGTTCCTTCAAGTGGGGGACTAAAAAAAACCTGATTTAATGCATAACTCGTCTATTTTTTCCCTGAAATAACTTTGATTTGTAGATTTTAAATCGTTTCTTTAATGCATATTATACTCATTGTATAATATTTGTAAAATCCGTTTTCTGTTGCTTCCCACTTTCTCTGTTCCCTCAAGTGGGGGACTAAAAAAACCTGATTTAATGCACAACTCGTCTATTTTTCCCTGAAATAACTTTGAATTGGGGATGTTAAATGATTTATTTAAGACACATTATTATAAATAACATTATTATACTTATTGTATATCAATTATAACCTTCGTTTTCTGTTGCTTCCCACTTTCTTGTTCCTTCAAGTGGGGGACTAACACAAACCTGATTTAATGCACAATTCGACTCTCTCTTCCTTGAAATAACTTTGATTTGTAGATTTTAAATCGTTTCTTTAATGCACATTATTATACTTATTGTATAATAATTGTAAACTCCGTTTTCTGTTGCTTCCCACTTTCTTATTCCTTCAAGTGGGTGACTAAAACAAACTTAATTTAATAATACCTTGTCTTCCCTGAAGAAGCTCTGACTGGAAATTATCTCAAATTGATTCTTTAAAAAATAGCCTGGTTGATCAGCCTCTGATCCACCAGGAGGCCTGGTCACAGACCGGGCCGCGGGGGCGTTGACGCCCGGAACTCTCTCCAGGTAAACTCCAGGTGTGTCTCGTGGCTGGGTTGGTAGCGCACTCACCTCACACACTGAGGTCCGGGGTTCGATCTCCGGTACGGATAGAAACATTAAAACGTGTTTCTTTTAGATACCTACTGTCCCTGTTCACCTAGCAGTAAGTAGGTGCCTGGGTATTAGTCACCTTACACCTGCTGTCAGTGTTCACCTAGCAGTAAGTAGGTGCCTGGGTATTAGTCACCTTACACCTGCTGTCAGTGTTCACCTAGCAGTAAGTAGGTACCTGGGTATTAGTCACCTTACACCTGCTGTCAGTGTTCACCTAGCAGTAAGTAGGTACCTTGGTGTTAGTTACCTTACACCAGCTGTCAGTGTTCACCTAGCAGTAAGTAGGTACCTGGGTGTTAGTTATCTTACACCTGCTGTCAGTGTTCACCTAGCAGTAAGTAGGTACTTGGGTGTTAGTTACCTTACACCAGCTGTCAGTGTTCACCTAGCAGTAAGCAGGTACCTGGGTGTTAGGTGACTGGTGTGGGTGGCATCCTGGGGGACAAAATTAACCCAAGTTGTGGGAAATACTCTACATAACCAGGAACTTTCTATATATCATAGGTGTGAGCTATGGTCTGTATAAGTTGTATCATGTACTGCTAGAAATAAACAATAGTATTGTTACACTGATTATTACCCTTTTCTGTTGCTTCCCACTTTCTCAGCTCTCCAAGGGTGACTAAAGCAAAACTCACTTAACAAAACAAACTTTCAACAAATTGGCTTTCCTAAAATCACCGATTTATAAGCTACATTAATATTTTGTTTGAAGAACATTATTATGGTAATGGTGGACACTTCCGAGTATTTTTAACCATTATTAAGGTCAATATTATGATATCAAGGTGGACGGCCACGCCCATCTTAGTCTAAAACACCACCTCCTCCAAACTCAGGGAAAATCTACATATTTTCCCTTACCACAGCACTAAATACGTCCGTGTACACTCAGATAGATGTGTACTTGATCGATAGACAGTAGGGGTATATAGTAAAGTCGTATATAACATTCGTGTGGCTGGAGCAAGGACAAGGCCACTAAACCAGGAGATATCGACCGCTGACTTGCTACAGATAACCGACCCCTCAAGGGAGGTTCCTTGACGCTGGTCAGGGGCTCTTGATCTAGGGAATTGGATCTGTGCTTCGGTTCCCTGAATTGACCCTGAATGCCTTCCATCCCCCCCCCCACTTGTGCTGTATAATCCTACGGGTTTAGCGGTCCCCCATGATTATAATAATAATAATACAGATAACCGGACCAGAAGAAATGAAAAATCCTTAGGATAATTAAGTCTCCCCTGAATTGTGTAAAAAATTTCATTTTCTCTATAGGCTCTTTTCGGGTTCCAGAGAGAGGGTTAAACCCGTTGGGATTATACAGCTCTTGTAGGGGGGGGGGGGAGGTGGAAGGTATTTAGGGTCAGTTCAGGGAACTGGAGGACAGATCCAATTCCCTAAATCAAAAGCCCCTGACCAGCATCAAGGTACCTAACTAAAGGGGCTTTTGATTCCCGAAAAAGGCTTTTAATCCACCGAATAGGATCAAAACATAACCCCAGGGCGGAATTAAGGACCTACTAGGCCTAATACTGAGAATTTTTCATAGGCTTTGTCACTAGAGTTAAACACAAATGTTTTATAAGTATATATATATTGTATTTAGGTGACTAACACCCAGGTACCTACTTACTGCTAGGTGAACACTGACAGCAGGTGTAATGTGACTAACACCCAGGTACCTACTTACTGCTAGGTGAACACTGACAGCAGGTGTAAGGTAACTAACACCCAGGTACCTACTTACTGCTAGGTGAACACTGACAGCAGGTGTAAGGTAACTAACACCCAGGTACCTACTTACTGCTAGGTGAACACTGACAGCAGGTGTAAGGTAACTAACACCCAGGTACCTACTTACTGCTAGGTGAACACTGACAGCAGGTGTAAGGTAACTAACACCCAGGTACCTACTTACTGCTAGGTGAACACTGACAGCAGGTGTAAGGTAACTAACACCCAGGTACCTACTTACATGTAACTAAATTTCTCGCTCACCTCACATACACGACATTTCTGGCCAATTTGGACTCCACTCACACATTGGTCCAAGCCGGACCCAAAGATGGTCTTTTGTCCAATGTGCGGGTTATTTATCCATTGTAACACCATTGTCTTGGTATACCAACCTTCTTAGTGTCCCAAATATACAGTAAATTCCAATAAGTATGTCACTCTTGACTTTTTTGGGTTATCCTGGGTTCTCTACCCATATATTTCTATGTATGATAATCTATGTAGTGTATTTGTGTATATCTGAATAAACTCACTAACAACATAATAGAGTGAAAAAAGTAATGTGAGGGACCTGGGAGTGACAAAGTCAGAGGATCTCACCTTGAGAGATCACAACAATGTATCTACCACATCTGCTAAGAAAATGATAGGATGGATAATGAGAACCTTCAAAACTAGGGATGGATAATGAGAACCTTCAAAGCTAGGGATGGATAATGAGAACCTTCAAAACTAGGGATGGATAATGAGAACCTTCAAAACTAGGGATGGATAATGAGAACCTTCAAAACTAGGGATGGATAGTAAGAACCTTCAACACAAGAGATGGATAATGAGAACCTTCAAAACTAGGGATGGGTAATGAGAACCTTCAAAACTAGGGATGGATAATGAGAACCTTCAAAACTAGGGATGGATAGTAAGAACCTTCAACACAAGAGATGGATAATGAGAACCTTCAAAACTAGGGATGGATAGTAAGAACCTTCAACACAAGAGATGGATAATGAGAACCTTCAAAACTAGGGATGCCAGGCCCATGATGATTATCTTCAAATAGCTTGTTCTCTCAAGGCTGGAATATTGCTGTACACTAACAGCCTCCTTTAAGGCCGGTGAAATTACAGACCTGCAGAACTTACACAACTTTCACTGCATGCATAAGTACGAACAAGCACCTAGAATACTGGGAACAGTTGAAGTCCCTTGACTTGTATTCCCTGGAACTCAGGCGAGAAAGATACATGATAATATACACGTGGAAAATCCTAGATGGATTAGTACCAAACTTGTACACGAAAATCACTCCCTATGAGAGCAAGAGACTGGGCAGGAGATGCAACATTCCCCCAGTGATAAGCAGTGGTGCTATGAGTACACTGAGAGACAACACAATAAGTGTTAGGGGCCCAAGACTGTTCATCTGACTCCCAGCATACATAACGGGGATTACCAATTGACCCATGGCTGTCTTCAAGACCCCTGGTTGTCTTCAAGACCCCTGGTTGTCTTCAAGACCCCTGGCTGTCTTCAAGACCCCTGGTTGTCTTCAAGACCCCTGGTTGTCTTCAAGACCCCTGGCTGTCTTCAAGACCCCTGGTTGTCTTCAAGACCCCTGGTTGTCTTCAAGATCCCTGGTTGTCTTCAAGACCCCTGGTTGTCTTCAAGACCCCTGGTTGTCTTCAAGACCCCTGGTTGTCTTCAAGACCCCTGGTTGTCTTCAAGACCCCTGGTTGTCTTCAAGACCCCTGGTTGTCTTCAAGACCCCTGGCTGTCTTCAAGACCCCTGGTTGTCTTCAAGACCCCTGGCTGTCTTCAAGACCCCTGGTTGTCTTCAAGACCCCTGGTTGTCTTCAAGATCCCTGGTTGTCTTCAAGACCCCTGGCTCTCTTCAAGACCCCTGGCTGTCTTTAATTAAAGTCTCTACCCGCCCCAGGATAGAAACCGGACACTTCGGTTGTCAGCCGAAGGTGATACAACTGAAATTCAAATTAAATTATTAATTTTTGATACATTATGAGTGTCAAAATTAATTAAGAAATTGACAAGGGAAAGCGAGCTCAAATAAGGAGTTAAACTGTCTTATATTATGAGAAGACGATCATCGTGCGCCTGGCAGCACGACACTCAACTTGTTGTACTGCCTTAACTATTAATTAGCTATCAGCTGATGACTATCATTACTTTACTGGTTTTACTACAATTATCATTAATATGTCCGGCTAATAATATCATTCTCACATAGAAAATATTTTGAGATAATAATCACATTGTGCGCCTGGCAGCAGCGTAAGGTCAACATCTTGTACTGACATTATTGATTATCGAAACATAAATAACCACCATTATTTCAATATTTTATTATTAAATGTAACCATAATTACATTCCTCACACAGTCTGTCATTTAAGATAATGATAACACATAAATAACACCGTTGTTGCCTGGTGGAAGCTGTGTTGACCTTGGCAACGCTGACAGTGACGTCATACACAGATTTTCAGAGATTTATTATATAAATAAATAAATGTTAGTAACCCAGGATAACCCAGAGTTGGGAGGGTTAGTAACCCAGGATAACCCAGGGTTGGGAGGGTTAGTAACCCAGGATAACCCAGGGTTGGGAGGGTTAGTAACCCAGGATAACCCAGGGTTGGGAGGGTTAGTAACCCAGGATAACCCAGGGTTGGGAGGGTTAGTAACCCAGGATAACCCAGGGTTGGGAGGGTTAGTAACCCAGGATAACCCAGGGTAGGAAGGTTAGTCACCCAGGATAACCCAGGGTAGGGTGTTAGTAACCCAGGATAACCCAGGGTAGGGAGTGTTAGTAACCCAGGATAACCCAGGGTAGGAAGTGTTAGTAACCCAGGATAACCCAGGGTAGGAAGTGTTAGTAACCCAGGATAACCCAGGGTAGGAAGTGTTAGTAACCCAGGATAACCCAGGGTAGGAAGTGTTAGTCACCCAGGATAACCCAGGGTAGGGAGTGTTAGTAACCCAGGATAACCCAGGGTAGGAAGTGTTAGTAACCCAGGATAACCCAGGGTTGGGAGGTGTTAGTAACCCAGGATAACCCAGGGTAGGAAGTGTTAGTAACCCAGGATAACCCAGGGTAGGGAGTGTTAGTAACCCAGGATAACCCAGGGTAGGAAGTGTTAGTAACCCAGGATAACCCAGGGTAGGGAGTGTTAGTAACCCAGGATAACCCAGGGTAGGGAGTGTTAGTAACCCAGGATAACCCAGGGTAGGGAGTGTTAGTAACCCAGGATAACCCAGGGTAGGGAGTGTTAGTAACCCAGGATAACCCAGGGTAGGGAGTGTTAGTAACCCAGGATAACCCAGGGTAGGAAGTGTTAGTAACCCAGGATAACCCAGGGTAGGGAGTGTTAGTAACCCAGGATAACCCAGGGTAGGGAGTGTTAGTAACCCAGGATAACCCAGGGTAGGAAGTGTTAGTAACCCAGGATAACCCAGGGTAGGGAGTGTTAGTAACCCAGGATAACCCAGGGTAGGAAGTGTTAGTAACCCAGGATAACCCAGGGTAGGAAGTGTTAGTAACCCAGGATAACCCAGGGTAGGAAGTGTTAGTAACCCAGGATAACCCAGGGTAGGGAGTGTTAGTAACCCAGGATAACCCAGGGTAGGGAGTGTTAGTAACCCAGGATAACCCAGGGTAGGAAGTGTTAGTAACCCAGGATAACCCAGGGTAGGGAGTGTTAGTAACCCAGGATAACCCAGGGTAGGAAGTGTTAGTAACCCAGGATAACCCAGGGTAGGGAGTGTTAGTAACCCAGGATAACCCAGGGTAGGGAGTGTTAGTAACCCAGGATAACCCAGGGTTGGGAGGGTTAGTAACCCAGGATAACCCAGGGTTGGGAGGGTTAGTAACCCAGGATAACCCAGGGTAGGGAGGGTTAGCAACCTAGGATAACCCAGGGTTGGGAGGGTTAGGAACACAGGATAACCCAGGGTTGGGATTGTTAGTAACCCAGTATAACCCAGGGTTGGGAGGGTTAGCAACCCAGGATAACCCAGGGTTGGGAGGGTTAGTAACCCAAGATAACCCAGGGTTGGGAGGGTTAGCAACCCAGGATAACCAGGGTAGGAAGTGTTAGTAACCCAGGATAACCCAGGGTAGGTAGTGTTAGTAACCCAGGATAACCCAGGGTAGGAAGTGTTAGTAACCCCCAGGGTAGGGAGTGTTAGCAACCCAGGATAACCCAGGGTAGGAAGTGTTAGTAACCCAGGATAACCCAGGGTAGGAAGTGTTAGTAACCCAGGATAACCCAGGGTAGGGAGGGTAACCCAGGATAACCCAGGGTAGGGAGGTTAGTAACCCAGGATAACCCAGGGTAGGAAGTGTTAGTACCCAGGATAACCCAGGGTAGGGAGTGTTAGTAACCCAGGATAACCCAGGGTAGGGAGTGTTAGTAACCTAGGATAACCCAGGGTAGGGAGTGTTAGCAACCCAGGATAACCCAGGGTAGGTAGTGTTAGCAACCCAGGATAACCCAGGGTAGGTACTGTTAGCAACCTAGGATAACCCAGGGTAGGGAGTGTTAGCAACCCAGGATAACCCAGGGTAGGAAGTGTTAGCAACCCAGGATAACCCAGGGTAGGGAGTGTTAGCCACCCAGGATAACCCAGGGTAGGGAGTGTTAGCAACCCAGGATAACCCAGGGTAGGAAGTGTTAGCCACCCAGGATAACCCAGGGTAGTTAGTGTTAGCAACCCAGGATAACCCAGGGTAGGTAGTGTTAGCCACCCAGGATAACCCAGGGTAGGTAGTGTTAGTCACCCAGGATAACCCAGGGTAGGAAGTGTTAGCCACCCAGGATAACCCAGGGTAGGGAGTGTTAGCAACCCAGGATAACCCAGGGTAGGGAGTGTTAGCTACCCAGGATAACCCAGGGTAGGTAGTGTTAGCCACCCAGGATAACCCAGGGTAGGGAGTGTTAGCAACCCAGGATAACCCAGGGTAGGTAGTGTTAGCCACCCAAGGATAACCCAGGGTAGGGAGTGTTAGCCACCCAGGATAACCCAGGGTAGGGAGTGTTAGCAACCCAGGATAACCCAGGGTAGGAGTGTTAGCAACCCAGGATAACCCAGGGTAGGGAGTGTTAGCCACCCAGGATAACCCAGGGTAGGGAGTGTTAGCAACCCAGGATAACCCAGGGTAGGGAGTGTTAGCCACCCAGGATAACCCAGGGTAGGGAGTGTTAGCCACCCAGGATAACCCAGGGTAGGGAGTGTTAGCCACCCAGGATAACCCAGGGTAGGGAATGTTAGCACCCAGGATAACCCAGGGTAGGTAGTGTTAGCCACCCAGGATAACCCAGGGTAGGGAGTGTTAACCCAACCCAGGGTAGGATAACCCAGGGTAGGGAGTGTTAGCACCCAGGATAACCCAGGGTAGGGAGTGTTAGCCACCCAGGATATAACCCAGGGTAGGGAGTGTTAGTCACCCAGATAACCCAGGGTAGGTAGTGTTAGCAACCCAGGATAACCCAGGGTAGGGAGAGTTAGCACCCAGGATAAGCTAGGGTAGGGAGAGTTAGCATCCAGGATAACCCAGGGTAGGGAGAGTTAGCACCCAGGATAACCCAGGGTAGGGACTGTTAGTCACCCAGGATAACCCAGGGTAGGAGTGTTAGTCACCCAGGATAACCCAGGGTAGGGAGTGTTAGTCACCCAGGATAACCCAGGGTAGGAAGTGTTAGTCACCCAGGATAACCCAGGGTAGGAAGTGTTAATAACCCAGGATAACTCAGGGTAGGGAATGTTACCTACCCAGGATAACCCAGGGTAGGGAGTGTTAGTCACCCAGGATAACCAAGGGTAGGAAGTGTTAGTAACCCAGGATAACCCAGGGTAGGAAATGTTACCCACCAAGGATAACCCAGGGTAGGGAGTGTTAGTCGCCCAGGATAACCCAGGGTAGGGAATGTTAGTCACCCAGGATAACCCAGGGTAGGGAGTGTTAGTCACCCAGGATAACCCAGGGTAGGGAGTGTTAGTCACCCAGGATAACCCAGGGTAGGGAGTGTTAGCAACCCAGGATAACCCAGGGTAGGGAGTGTTAGTCACCCAGGATAACTCAGGGTAGTGATTGTAGGTCACCCAGGATAACTCAGGGTAGTGAGTGTTTGTTAGTCACCAAGGATAACCCAGGGTAGGGAGTGTTAGTCACCCAGGATAACAAAGGGTAGGGTATGTTAGCAACCCAGGATAACCTGGGGAAGGGAGTGTTAGTCACCTAGGATAACCCAGTGTAGGGAATGTTAATTACCCAAGATAACCCAGGGTAGGGAGTGTTAGTCACCCAGGATAACCCAGGGAAGGGAATGTTAGTCACCCAGGATAACCCATGGTAGGGAATGTTAGTCACCCAGGATAACCCAGGGTAGGGAGTGTTAGTCACCCAGGATAACCCAGGGTAGGGAGTGTTAGTCACCCAGGATAACCCAGGGTAGGGAGTGTTAGTCACCCAGGATAACCCAGGGTAGGGAGTGTTAGTCACCCAGGATAACCCAGGGTAGGGAATGTTAGTCACCCAGGATAACCCAGGGAAGGGAGTGTTTGTCATGCAGGATAATCCAGAGTAAGGAGTGTTAGTTACCCAGGATAACCCAGGGTAGGGAGTGTTAGCTACCCAGGATAACCCAGGGTAGGGAGGGTTAGCAACCCAGGATAACCCAGGGTAGGGATGGTTAGCAACCCAGGATAACCCAGGGTAGGTAGTGTTAGCCACCCAAGATAACCCAGGGTTGGGAGGGTTAGCAACCCAGGATAACCCAGGGTAGGTAGTGTTAGCCACCCAAGATAACCCAGGGTTGGGAGGGTTAGCAACCCAGGATAACCCAGGGTAGGGAGGGTTAGCAACCCAGGATAACTCAGCATAGGTAGTGTTAGCCACCCAAGATAACCCAGGGTTGGGAGGGTTAGCAACCCAGGATAACCCAGGGTAGGTAGTGTTAGCCACCCAAGATAACCCAGGGTTGGGAGGGTGAGCAACCCAGGATAACCCAGGGTAGGTAGTGTTAGCCACCCAAGATAACCCAGGGTAGGTAGTGTTAGCCACCCAAGATAACCCAGGGTTGGGAGGGTTAGCAACCCAGGATAACCCAGGGTAGGTAGTGTTAGCCACCCAAGATAACCCAGGGTTGGGAGGGTTAGCAACCCAGGATAGCCCAGAGTAGGGAGGGTTAGCCACCCAGGGTAGGTAGTGCTAGCAACCCAGGATAACCCAGGGTAGGTAGTGTTAACCACCCAAGATAACCCAGGGTTGGGAAGGTTAGCAACCCAGGGTAGGTAGTGTTAGCCACCCAAAATAACCAAGGGTTGGGAGTGTTAGCAACCCAGGATAACCCAGGGTAGGTAGTGTTAACCACCCAAAATAACCCAGGGTTGGGAGGGTTAGCAACCCAGGATAACCCAGGGTAAGTAGTGTTAGCCACCCAAAATAACCCAGGGTTGGGAGGGTTAGTAACCCAGGATAACCCAGGGTTGGGAGGGTTAGCAACCCAGGATAACCCAGGGTTGGGAGGGTTAGGAACCCAGGGTTGGGAGGGTTAGGAACCCAGGGTTGGGAGGGTTAGTACCCAGGATAACCCAGGGTTGGGAGGGTTAGCAACCCAGGATAACCCAGGGTTGGGAGGGTTAGGAACCCAGGGTTGGGAGGGTTAGGAACCCAGGGTTGGGAGGGTTAGTACCCAGGATAACCCAGGGTTGGGAGGGTTAGTAACCCAGGATAACCCAGGGTTGGGAGGGTTAGTAACCCAGGATAACCCAGAGTTGGGAGGGTTAGCAACCCAGGATAACCCAGGGTAGGTACTGTTAGCAACCCAGGATAACCCAGGGTAGGTACTGTTAGCAACCCAGGATAACCCAGGGTAGGGAGAGTTAGCAACCCAGGATAACCCAGGGTAGGGAGGGTTAGCAACCCAGGATAACCCAGGATAGGGAGTGTTAGCCACCCAAGATAACCCAGGGTAGGGAGTGTTAGCAACCCAGGATAACCCAGGGTAGGTAGTGTTAGCCACCCAAGATAACCCAGGGTAGATAGTGTTAGCAACCCAGGATAACCCAGGGTAGGTAGTGTTAGCCACCCAAGATAACCCAGGGTAGGTAGTTAGCAACCCAGGATAACCCAGGGTAGGTATTGTTAGCCACCCAAGATAACCCAGGGTAGGGAGTGTTAGCAACCCAGGATAACCCAGGGTTGAGAGAGTTAGCAACCCAGGATAACCAAGGGTAGGTAGTGTTAGCCACCCAAGATAACCCAGGGTAGGGAGTGTTAGCAACCCAGGATAACCCAGGGTAGGTAGTGTTAGCCACCCAAGATAACCCAGGGTAGGTAGTGTTAGCCACCCAGGATAACCCAGGGTAGGGAGTGTTAGCAACCCAGGATAACCCAGGGTTAGGAGGGTTAGCAACCCAGGATAACCCAGGGTAGGTAGTGTTAGCCACCCAAGATAACCCAGGGTTGGGAGGGTTAGCAACCCAGGATAAGCCAGGGTAGGTAGTGTTAGCCACCCAAGATAACCCAGGGTAGGGAGAGTTAGCTACCCAGGATAACCCAGGGTAGGTAGTGTTAGCCACCCAGGATAACCCAGGGTAGGGAGGGTTAGCAACCCAGGATAACCCAGGGTAGGTAGTGTTAGCCACCCAAGATAACTCAGGGTTGGGAGTGTTAACAACCTAGGATAACCCAGGGTAGGTAGTGTTAGCAACCCAGGATAACCCAGGGTAGGTAGTGTTAGCCACCCAATATAACCCAGGGTTGGGAGGGTTAGCAACCCAGGGTAGGTAGTTTTAGCAACCCAGGATAACCCAGGGTAGGGAGGGTTAGCAACCCAGGATAACCCAGGGTAGGGAGGGTTAGCAACCCAGGATAACCCAGGGTAGGTAGTTAGCCACCCAAGATAACCCAGGGAAGGGAGGGTTAGCAACCCAGGATAACCCAGGGTAGGCAGCGTTAGCCACCCAAGATAACCCAGGGTTGGGAGGGTTAGCAACCCAGGATAAGCCAGGGTAGGTAGTGTTAACCACCCAAGATAACCCAGGGTAGGAAGGGTTAGCAACCCAGGATAACCCAGGGTAGGTAGTGTTAGCCAACCAAGATAACCCAGGGTTGGGAGTGTTACCAACCCAGGATAAGCCAGGGTAGGTAGTGTTAGCAACCCAAGATAACCCAGGGTTAGGAGGGTTAGCAACCCAGGATAACCCAGGGTAGGTAGTGTTAGCCACCCAAGATAACCCAGGGTTGGGAGGGTTAGCAACCCAGGGTAGGTAGTTTTAGCAACCCAGGATAACCCAGGGTAGGGAGGGTTAGCAACCCAGGATAACCCAGGGTAGGGAGGGTTAGCAACCCAGGATAACCCAGGGTAGGTAGTTAGCCACCCAAAATAACCCAGGGTAGGGAGTGTTAGCAAACCAGGATAACCCAGGGTAGGCAGTGTTAGCCACCCAAGATAACCCAGGGTTGGGAGGGTTAGCAACCTAGGATAACCCAGGGTAGGGAGGGTTAGCAACCCAGGATAACCCAGGGTAGGTAGTGTTAGCCACCCAAGATAACCCAGGGTTGGGAGGATTAGCAACCTAGGATAACCCAGGGTAGGGAGGGTTGGCAACCTAGGATAACCCAGGGTACGTAGTGTTAGCCACTTAAGATAACCCAGGGTTGGGAGGGTTAGCAACCCAGGATAGGGAGTGTTAGCCACCCAAGATAACCCAGGATTGGGAGGGTTAGCAACCCAGGATAACCCAGGGTTGGTAGTGTTAGCCACCCAAGATAACCCAGGGTAGGGAGTGTTAGCAACCCAGGATAACCCAGGGTAGGGAATGTTAGCCACCCAAGATAACCCAGGGTAGGGAGTGTTAGCCATCCAGGATAACCCAGGGTAGGGAGTGTTAGCAACCCAGGATAACCCAGGGAAGGTAGTGTTAGCCACCCAAGATAACCCAGGGTTGGGAGGGTTAGCAACCCAGGATAACCCAGGGTAGGGATGGTTAGCAACCCAGGATAACCCAGGGTAGGTAGTGTTAGCCACCCAAGATAACCCAGGGTTGGGAGGGTTAGCAACCCAGGATAACCCAGGGTAGGTAGTGTTAGCCACCCAAGATAACCCAGGGTTGGGAGGGTTAGCAACCCAGGATAACCCAGGGTAGGGAGGGTTAGCAACCCAGGATAACTCAGCATAGGTAGTGTTAGCCACCCAAGATAACCCAGGGTTGGGAGGGTTAGCAACCCAGGATAACCCAGGGTAGGTAGTGTTAGCCACCCAAGATAACCCAGGGTTGGGAGGGTGAGCAACCCAGGATAACCCAGGGTAGGTAGTGTTAGCCACCCAAGATAACCCAGGGTAGGTAGTGTTAGCCACCCAAGATAACCCAGGGTTGGGAGGGTTAGCAACCCAGGATAACCCAGGGTAGGTAGTGTTAGCCACCCAAGATAACCCAGGGTTGGGAGGGTTAGCAACCCAGGATAGCCCAGAGTAGGGAGGGTTAGCCACCCAGGGTAGGTAGTGCTAGCAACCCAGGATAACCCAGGGTAGGTAGTGTTAACCACCCAAGATAACCCAGGGTTGGGAAGGTTAGCAACCCAGGGTAGGTAGTGTTAGCCACCCAAAATAACCAAGGGTTGGGAGTGTTAGCAACCCAGGATAACCCAGGGTAGGTAGTGTTAACCACCCAAAATAACCCAGGGTTGGGAGGGTTAGCAACCCAGGATAACCCAGGGTAAGTAGTGTTAGCCACCCAAAATAACCCAGGGTTGGGAGGGTTAGCAACCCAGGATAACCCAGGGTAAGTAGTGTTAGCCACCCAAAATAACCCAGGGTTGGGAGGGTTAGCAACCCAGGATAACCCAGGGTAGGTAGTGTTAGCCACCCAAAATAACCCAGGGTTGGGAGGGTTAGCAACCCAGGATAACCCAGGGTAGGTAGTGTTAGCAACCCAGGATAACCCAGGGTAGGTAGTGTTAGCCACCCAAAATAACCCAGGGTTGGGAGGGTTAGCAACCCAGGATAACCCAGGGTAGGTAGTTAGCCACCCAAAATAACCCAGGGTTGGGAGGGTTAGCAACCCAGGATAACCCAGGGTAGGGGGGGTTAGCCACCCAGGGTAGGTAGTGCTAGCAACCCAGGATAACCCAGGGTAGGTAGTGTTAGCCACCCAAAATAACCCAGGGTTGGGAGGGTTAGCAACCCAGGATAACCCAGGGTAGGGGGGTTAGCCACCCAGGGTAGGTAGTGCTAGCAACCCAGGATAACCCAGGGTAGGTAGTGTTAGCCACCCAAAATAACCCAGGGTTGGGAGGGTTAGCAACCTAGGATAACCCAGGGTAGGTAGTGTTAGCCACCCAAAATAACCCAGGGTTGGGAGGGTTAGCAACACAGGATAACCCAGGGTAGGTAGTGTTAGCCACCCAGGATAACCCAGGGTAGGGAGTGTTAGCCACCCAAGATAACCCAGGGTAGGGAGTGTTAGCCACCCAGGATAACCCAGAGTAGGTAGTGTTAGCAACCCAGGATAACCCAGGGTAGGGAGTGTTAGCCACCCAGGATAACCCAGGGTAGGGAGTGTTAGCCACCCAGGATAACCCAGGGTAGGGAGTGTTAGCCACCCAAGATAACCCAGGGTAGGGAGTGTTAGCCACCCAGGATAACCCAGAGTAGGTAGTGTTAGCAACCCAGGATAACCCAGGGTAGGGAGTGTTAGCCACCCAGGATAACCCAGGGTAGGTAGTGTTAGCCACCCAAGATAACCCAGGGTAGGGAGTGTTAGCAACCCAGGATAACCCAGGGTTGGGAGGGTTAGCAACCCAGGATAACCCAGGGTTGGGAGGGTTAGTAACCCAAGATAACCCAGGGTTGGGAGGGTTAGCAACCCAGGATAACCAAGGGTAGGGAGGGTGAGCAAACTAGGATAACCCAGGGTTGGGAGGGTTAGCAACCCAGGATAACCCAGGGTAGGTAGTGTTAGCCACCCAAGATAACCCAGGGTTGTGAGGGTTAGCAACCCAGGATAACCCAGGGTAGGTAGTGTTAGCCACCCAAGATAACCCAGGGTTGGGAGGGTTAGCAACAGTACACACATTTCTTACCTTAAATTAATTTTATCCACATGTTGAAGGCACCGCTTCTCGTCTGTTCTGTGAAGTTAAGCAACGTTGAGTTTGGTTGGTACTTGGATGGGTGACCACCTGGGAACACTAAATGCTACTCGCATCAAATATGACTGTTTAACTGCCTCCCAGCATACATAAGGGGGATTACCAATAGACCCCCCTGGCTGTCTTCAAGAAGGCTCTCGACAGACACCTAAAATCAGTAGTACCTGACCAGCTCGGCTGTGGCTCGTACAATGGTCTACATGCAACCAGCAGCAATAATCTGGTTGATCAGTCTTTGATTCATCACAAAGCCCTTTCACAGACCAGGCTGTGGGGGCTTTGACCCCTGAAACCCCCTCCAGGTATACTCTGGTATTAACTTATAGTGAGTAATGAATATACTTATTGTAGGAATTTAGTTAGTTTATTCAGGTATACACAAATACAGTTACATAGATTATCATACATAGCAGCATATGTGTAAAGAACCTGGGATAACCCAAAAAAATCAGAGTGACTTACTTCCATTATCCTGAATTAATAAAGAACGGGTGGTGGCCTGGTGGTTAACGCTCTCGCTTCACACGGCGAGGGCCAGGGTACGATTCCCAGCCAGAGTAGAAACATTGGGCCTGTTTCTTTCCACCTGTTGCCTATGTTCCCCATCAGTAAAATAGGTACCTGGGTGTTAGGTGACTGGTGTGGGTCGCATCCTGGGACACTGACTTAATTTGCGGGAAATGCTCAGCATAACAAGGGGTTTTCTATATAGTAGTATGTCATTGATATCAGCTAGGCCTGTATACCTTGTACTTGTAGTAAATAAAGATATTATTATTATTATTATTATTATTATTATAATTAAAAGCTGCTGTATTAGCAAAATGCTGTAAAACAAAGGACTGTAAAGTGGGCTCCACCTGTACCACCATTTTGTAAACATAGAGGAGAAGACCGAACACCTTGTCAAAGGTTCAGACGGACATGTTTTAGGATTCCCTCTTGGCAACAGGTGTTTAAGTGCTGAAAATCCATGCTATGCCTAGGCTGACCATTCTCAGGGACCACTACCATCCTGACACACAATTCATTAGGCTACCTGGTAGTAGTACAGTGGACCCCCGGTTTACGATATTATTTATATTCCAGAAGTATGTTCAGGTGCCAGTACTGACCAAATTTGTTCCCATAAGGAATATTGTGAATTAGATTAGTCCATTTCAGACCCCCAAACATACACGTACAAACGCACTTACATAAATACAGTGGACCCCCGGTTTACGATATTATTTCATTCCAGAAGTATGTTCAGGTGCCAGTACTGACCGAATTTGTTCCCATAAGGAATATTGTGAATTAGATTAGTCCATTTCAGATCCCCAAACATACACATACAAACGCACTTACATAAATACACTTACATAATTGGTCGCATTGGGAGGTGATCGTAAACCAGGAGTCCACTGTATTGATAATTTTATTTCAGCATGATACAATGGCTGTAGAGAGATGGTGACATTTAATTGTTCATATAGAAAGCCTATAGTTATGCAAAGCATTTTGAAAACACATAAGCCTAAATTAAGACTTCAACGGCAGTAACTAATTAATTGTTTATACGTATGTATAACTGCAACTCCTTCTCCTGTATAAATTACTAAATTTAAAAAGAAAATTCGTTCATTTTAGGCCACCCTGTCTCGGTGGGATGTGGTTGGCGTGTTGAAAGAAGAAATACATAACGACACAACACTGTCCACCTCCTGTTTGACCTTCACCTCCAGTTCTTAGGTACTGAGGCAAGTGTACTCACCTATTTGTGATTGCAGGGGTTGAATCATAGCTCCTGGGCCTGCCCCCTTACTGGTCGTTACTAGGTGTGTGGCATCCATGTGGTTTAACACTGGCTGCCAGGTCTCTGGAGAGACAGTACTATCATAGTGTGGATGTTGGGTTCCAAGTGTTTGCAGGGGCACCTGCTGGGACCTACATCATTCTCCTTAAAATAAGAACCTCTGTACTAATTTAGTTTGTCTTTAAGTGGTAAGAAAATAACGCTCAGTATAATATTCTGGAATAAAAAAAATAGTTTAATAGTGATAGTAAGATAAACCTGTACGTTTTGGGTTTTTTTTTGGTCACCCTGCCTTGGTGGGATATGGCTGGTTAGGTTAAGTTAGGTTAGGTAAGGTAAGGTAAGGTAAGGTAAGGTAAGGTTAGGTTAGGTTAGGTTAGGTTAGGTTAGGTTAGGTTAGGTTAGGCAAGGCAAGGCAAGGCAAGGCAAGGCAAGGCAAGGCAAGGCAAGGCAAGGCAAGGCAAGGCAAGGCAAGGCAAGGTAAGGTAAGGTAAGGTAAGGTAAGGTCAGGTTAGGTTAGGTTAGGTTAGGTCAGGTCAGGTCAGGTTAGGTAAGGTTCATCAGGAACAGGACAAGTGTTTCCTGATGTGAGTCTTAGTCAGATGACGACCTACCGTTGGAGCTTCTGGTCATCTGACCGAGGCCTTCTGCTGGCTTACCCCTCCACCCCTTGAAAAATTATGATCATAGTTACAACCATTTTATTAATTAAACGGCCGGTTTGTTGAAAGATGAGAATAAAACTGAACACATACGTACTTGTCTGGAATAAAAAATACAAAGTTCTCTATGTAATATAAAAAGTTTATTCAACATAGGATGTAATATACACAAGTTCAAAGTGACCTATAGATGGGAACTTATCATATTTTGTTTTCGGGAAGTTCACGTATGAATACTTTATTATATTTTGGAAATTTGATGCAAAATAATGGGCACGTTTAGACTTAATTAAATCAATGTCGATTTTACTATCTAGATTTTCACAAAAATTTTGTGCTATACAGTACATGAACATCCTGCAACAAGAGTCAACATTTTTTTTGTGTTTGTAAAGAATATTAACTAGCTATTGTACCTAAATTCTTATTTAAGCATTACTATACGTCCACTTTCTTACTTTACGTAAAAATTAACATATACACAATGTAAGATACCAGAGGTGAAGTCCTAGTACGTAGGTGTAAATATCTAGGTCCGTTTTGGGGGGGACTAAAATTGTCTTGATAAAACACTGCAGGAAGGGACATTAGCTACCCAGTACAGTGGACCCCCGGTTAACAATATTATTTCCCTCCAGAAGTATGTTCAGGTGCCAGTACTGACCGAATTTGTTCCCATAAGGAATATTGTGAAGTAGATTAGTCCATTTCAGACCCCCAAACATACACGTACAAACGCACTTACATAAATACACTTACATAATTGGTCGCATTCGGAGGTGATCGTCATGCGGGGGTCCACTGTACTAGATGCTGAGCAGGTCGTATGTGGTTATTGTTATAGAAAGACATGACTTAGGATCATCGACTGTTATGTCATGTAGGATGATTAACTGTTACAGTGTCACTGTAGTGTAGTGCATGTCACGTAGGACCTTTATGTTACAGTGTCACTGTAGTGCGGTGAATGTCATGTAGGATCTTTATGTTACAGTGCCACTGTAGTGTGGTGCATGTCACGTAGGATCTTCATGTTACAGTGTCACTGTAGTGTAGTGCAAGTCATGTAGGACCTTCATGTTACAGTGTCACTGTAGTGCATGTCACGTAGGACCTTCATGTTACAGTGTCACTGTAGTGCAGTGCATGTCACGTAGGACCTTCATGTTACAGTGTCACTGTAGTGCAGTGCATGTCACGTAGGACCTTCATGTTAGTGTCACTGTAGTGTAGTGCATGTCACGTAGGACCTTCATGTTACAGTGTCACTGTAGTGTAGTGCATGTCATGTAGGACCTTCATGTTACAGTGTCACTGTAGTGCATGTCACGTAGGACCTTCATGTTACAGTGTCACTGTAGTGCAGTGCATGTCACATAGGACCTTCATGTTACAGTGTCACTGTAGTGCATGTCACGTAGGACCTTCATGTTACAGTGTCACTGTAGTGCAGTGTATGTCACATAGGACCTTCATGTTACAGTGTCACTGTAGTGTAGTGCATGTCACATAGGACCTTCATGTTACAGTGTCACTGTAGTGCAGTGCATGTCACATAGGACCTTCATGTTACAGTGTCACTGTAGTGCAGTGCATGTCATGTAGGACCTTCATGTTACAGTGTCACTGTAGTGTAGTGCATGTCACATAGGACCTTCATGTTACAGTGTCACTGTAGTGCAGTGCATGTCATGTAGGACCTTCATGTTACAGTGTCACTGTAGTGTAGTGCATGTCACATAGGACCTTCATGTTACAGTGTCACTGTAGTGCAGTGCATGTCACATAGGACCTTCATGTTACAGTGTCACTGTAGTGCAGTGCATGTCATGTAGGACCTTCATGTTACAGTGTCACTGTAGTGCAGTGCATGTCATGTAGGACCTTCATGTTACAGTGTCACTGTAGTGCAGTGCATGTCATGTAGGACTTTCATGTTACAGTGTCACTGTAGTGTAGTGCATGTCACATAGGACCATGTTACAGTGTCACTGTAGTGCAGTGCATGTCACATAGGACCATGTTACAGTGTCACTGTAGTGCAGTGCATGTCACGTAGGACCATGTTACAGTGTCACTGTAGTGCAGTGCATGTCACGTAGGACCATGTTACAGTGTCACTGTACTGCAGTGCATGTCACGTAGGACCATGTTACAGTGTCACTGTAGTGCAGTGCATGTCACGTAGGACCATGTTACAGTGTCACTGTAGTGCAGTGCATGTCACATAGGACCATGTTACAGTGTCACTGTAGTACAGTGCATGTCACATAGGACCATGTTACAGTGTCACTGTAGTACAGTGCATGTCACGTAGGACCATGTTACAGTGTCACTGTAGTACAGTGCATGTCACATAGGACCATGTTACAGTGTCACTGTTGTACAGTGCATGTCACATAGGACCATGTTACAGTGTCACTGTAGTACAGTGCATGTCACATAGGACCATGTTAGTGTCACTGTAGTACAGTGCATGTCACATAGGACCATGTTACAGTGTCACTGTAGTACAGTGCAATAACCAAACAAAGTTGATTACTTTTTGGACAGACAGTTCCCATATAAGACGCCTCTATTTAGTGATTTTTTTGCAAATGAAAAAAGTACAAGAAAATTATATAGTTCATGGAATGGCCTTCATAGTACGCAATGTTTAATTTTAAATATAATTTCCTAATTACATTTACAAAAAAAAAATCACTATACAGAGTGGTATATAGAAGAGAGATTCCTGTAAATCTGATTTCAATGTTACTAATATTTCTTGACATTTTATGCTGCTAGGGTATAAAAGGCCTACTTACCTGGAGTATACCTTGCGAGGGCTTTGGGGGTCAATGCCCCTGCGGCCCGGTCTGTGACCAGGCTTCATGGTGGATCAGGACCTGATCAACCAGGCTGTTACTGTTGGCCGCACTTAGAATTCAACTAACGTATGGAAACTGAAAAAAAAAACCATCACGGCTCGCACACTATATACCTTCCAACTTTACGAACCGTGTAATTACAAATAAATAATTTCGCAATAGGTATCCAGTTTCATTGACATTTATATTTTACCTCTAACAAAATAATCTTTTGATATACATTAGTCAGTTTTAATAATTTAGTTTTTTTCTTTTAATAAATTTAATAAAGAATTTTCAACTCTTTTTCTTGATGATTAAGACATGTCCAGCAGTTAGCATCTTCACTGATGAACTGCAAATTTCTTCAGTCAATTACAGAGGCAGAAATTACAGTAGAAAGATGATGTAATCAGTCCCTCAACCTTGGAGAAATAATATTTGAGATTGTCAGTCCCTCAGCCTTCAATACTATTTCTCCATGACTTATGAAATCGTAATGACATGATTGCAAACAAACCGTACCACAAGTGGGGTTCGAACCCATGATCGATCTGGAGGTCTGAGACTCTCTGATCGCGGGTTCAAACCCCACTTGTGGTATTGTCTATTTCTCCAAGGTTGTGGGACTGATTGCGTCTTCACTTCACTACTACACCTGCTGCCTCCATATCTGACTGAAGAAGCTTACTGTGTAGGCAATACATTTCATCAATAAATTATAATAAAAAAAGAAGCGCTAAACCACAAGGGCCACACAGCGCTGTTCATCAATAAAGATAAACAACTGTTGCACGTCTTAATCATTAACTTGTCGGTATTTAATAACATTTTCAACATAAATCTTTTTGTAAAGGAAATTTACTAATAAACCCCTAACTGTTTTCAGTATAAAACATTTTAAGTTCTTCTAGCTAATTCACAATGAAGCAAACTGTAGTGCTTATGCTGGACTGTGTGATACTAGAACCAACACGACTCAAGAAATCGTAATGACACGATTGCAAATAAACCATACCCCCGGCTGGGATTGAACCCGCGGTCATAGAGTCTCAAAACTCCAGCCTAGTGGCTAACGTGACGGGCTGGAGTTTTGAGACTCTATGACCGCGGGTTCAATCCCAGCCGGGGGTATGGTTTAGAACCAACACCTTGACTGATCATCAAACAGGGGGCCACGTCTAGAGCCAGGCTGCAGGGGTGACGATCTCCTCCCAAAAACAAGCACGGAGGAAGGTATCTGTACAGTAGAACCCTTGTATCTGTGGTTTCAATTATCCACAGTTTACCATGGCCCCAAAAAAAATTAATTTTGCTTAATAATAGCCCAAAAGTGCAAAAGTAGTGATGGTGGCAGTTCTTCAAAGCCTAAGAGAAGCTGTGAAGTGCTTCCCATCAGTGAAAAAGTGCTAATTCTCCACTTATCGTGTGGTGCTAATTCTCCACTTATCGTGTGGTGCTAATTCTCCACTTATCGTGTGTAATCTATCAAACGTTATCATGGGTATGTATGTAAACAAAAAACGACATATGTATAGGGCCAGTTGCTATTTGCGGTAGGTGTTGGAACACATTCCCCACAGATACAGGAGGACTACTGTATATGATGCGTTGCTGACAGCGAGAACAAATTCGACTACAATAAACAGTGCTTTAAAAACTACAAATATTTATGCAAATCAAAAATATTTTTAATTTTTCTAACATTTTTATGTTTTATTTTTATATTTTTATATACAGTACATAGTTTCTGGATTGTTGTAAGACATTTTTACCACAGTTACAATGCTGAGTTTCTCCATCAAAATGCTTCAAATATTTGATTTAATATCTCAAAAATTTTCAACCAAATTCTAAAGTGAGCAAAAGTTTGAATAACCAGAGGAAATTTTCCACTGCTGCATATTATCAAACATTTTTAATTAAATAAATATGCCCAGAGTAATCTCCTTCATCTTATAAGCACGAACCACCCTAAAAATATGAAAAAAAATGATAATATATAAAAAAGATTTCAAACTATTATCACCAACTTGCTGTTTGTAGAGTTGAAAGTTTATTGGAAGCTGGAACGACAACTTACTACTGTATACATAAACTATTTAATTCATATTCATTTTATTTATCCATTAAACTGTCCAAACGTAGATCTATGTTCATGTGCATAGCGCTCCGAATGTAGATCTACGTTCATGTGCGTAGCGCTCCGAACGTAGATCTACGTTCATGTGCATAGCTCTCCGAACGTAGATCTACGTTCATGTGCGTAGCACTCCGAACGTAGATCTACGTTCATGTGCGTAGCGCTCCAAATGTAGATCTACGTTCATGTGCTTAGCGCTCCGAACGTAGATCTACATTCATGTGCATAGCGCTCCGAACGTAGATCTATGTTCATGTGTGTAGCGCTCCGAATGTAGATCTACGTTCATATGCGTAGCGCTCCGAACGTAGATCTACTTTCGATTTTACTTGCTTTCCTATGCAAAAAAAAAAAAACAATATATAGGTCTACGTTTGGACAGCTTAAGGTTAACTAAAACCTGAAATATAATTTTCCTCTCATTTTCAATAATAAGAGAAATTAGAGATGGGAGTGAGGGAGGAGTGAAGAAATATACCCACATAGACGCTGTGTGACCCCCTGCGGATTTAGCGACTCCTGTTGATGAAAATAAAATAAATAAATTTAAGCTGTTATATATGCTGAGGCAGTGTGACCCAGAAAAAGAAGAGAAATAGATTTACATCTTTTTCCATTTAGTAATTTATAAAGAAGAGGTTAATAGCCCTTTGCTCCTGGCATTGTAGTCGCCTCTTACAACACACTTGGCTTACGGAGGACGGATTCTTCCCTACTCAAGTCATCCTTATACGTGACTCACGAAATCGTAATGACACGATTGCAAACAAACCATACCCCGGCTGGGATTGAACCCGTGGTCAGAGAGTCTCAAAACTCCAGCTCGTCGTGTTAGCCACTAGACTAGCTAGCTGGTCTAGTGGCTAACGCGACGGGCTGGAGTTTTGAGACTCTATGACCGCGGGTTCAATCCCGGCCGGGGTATGGTTCATCCTTATACGTCATTTACACCAACAATATAAGTATTACTGTTGAGTATATATTCAGGTACAGAAATGATACTGCCGAGTTGAAATTAATTGGTGGGCTGCATTATAAAAAGTGAACTTGAAATTTAAATTATCATCATAGAAATATGATATTGCCACTTCTGGAGTCTCTCACACACAGAGGCAACCACAACTTATGACACTCAAGGTGGAATAATTTGTATATATAAATTTTCTTTACACAAAAAAGAAAAACGCAGACAGGAGAGAGAAAAGTTTATGACGATGTTTTGGTTAGACTTAAACTATTGACAAGTCACATTGTCGCTTGTAAATGATCCAAGTTAGACCAAAATGTCGTCATAGCTTTTCTCTTCTCCGTGCGGGTTATTTGTGTATTGTCCCAGTAACGGTATTGTGATTTTTTCTTTTTCACATTTTCTTCATCATCTTCAGTCTATAACCTTGATGATGCAGAAGATATGAATGACATATCTAATTAGTCTTATCTGTTTAGTCTCGTGACTCCCATGATGATAAACAATTTATATATAAACATTATCATCAGCATCCTCATGGGATAACGAAACACTTATATGATTACTGATGCAGAAGATACTCTGATTTACAAAGACTGAAAATATACATTGTCTTATACCTGGGGTTACATGTGTTATTATTTATGGTGTGGGACTTCTGAACGGTAATATATGGCAAGTAAGTTTATTTAGGTACAGGTACACTTAAGTGCAATTATCATACCTAGTAACATATAATCCCCCCAAAAAAGTCAGTGATTATTTCCATTGGGGTTTCAAAGGTAATTTATATGAAACTGGGATGTTTTCTTTCTGTGTTTTGTTAGTACGGTAAACTCCAGGTAAACTCCAGGTAATAGTCTTTAGACCGGACACCCACCACCACTTTACGTCCACCATGGACTCCAATAAACTTGTACAAAAAATCAATGGAAAAAGAATCGTTAAATAGTGCGTCTTTAAATGATGATGTTAGGAGGTAATCCCAAACATTAAATAAAGCTCACAAAGAAGAAATGGAAGAAATGACATACGTATTGCAGCATTTCAGTTTAAGGGCTGAAAGATTTTTAATTTTTTTGGGGTGGATTTTCTCATCATATTTCTTGCAAACTAAAAGATATTTTCCCTCTTCAGATTATGTATTTTAATGCCCAAGTACATGTACACCAGTTTTTTTTAGATTATAGACTTAATCAACTTATATCCAAATGCAACACAACTGCAAAGAAACGAATTAATAATGCAACAAGTCAAATGTTCAATTACTCCAGAAACACATGAAGTGAGGAAGCTTTGTCTAAATTGTTCCACTTGGCCCAGGAGCTAGGAATTTTTACTACCAGTAAATGTGTTAGCATGACCACAATGCCATTTTGAATGGAATAAATAATTTGATGTTAAGGGATGGAGAATAAAAGTGAAAAATATAAATTACCATAACTCAAAATCATAATAACACGACCGCAAATATACCAAGTTGGATGAATCTTATTGTAACCAGCTGACCTAGTTAACACACTGGCCTGGAGTTTTACCATTCACTTGCCCCACCCATCTATAAATTACCATACGTGTGTCTAGATAAACGGGAGCAAGGGGCTAGTGACCCCTTCTGCATAAATTACTAAATTTAAAAGAAAAACTTTTGTTTTTCTTTTTAGGTCACCCTGCCTTGGTGGGATATGGCTGGCATGTTGAAATGTCTAGTCCTTAAATGGTCCAATTATTATTATTATAATCAAAAAGAAGCACTAAGCCACAAGGGCTATACAGCTTAAATGGTCCAAACGTATATATACGTTTTTTCAACATCTGAAAGTATGTAAAAAAAAAAAAAAAAAAAAAAAAAAAAAAAAAAAAAAAAACTAATTATTATTTTTTTTTTTAAATTTGAAAACTTTAAAAAAAAAAAAAAAAAAAAAAAAAAAAAAAAAAAACTTTTATCTACATTTATTGTTTTGTTATATTTGAAAATATATAAAAAAAAAAAAATAGATCTACTTTTTTAGCAATACGAATTTGAACGTCAATCTGTTTGGACCGTTTAAGGGCTAGATAAATTATTAGCAAGTAAGGTTTTATTCAGTGGTGGTGCTTGGGGGGAAGGGGGCTGAAACCCCCAAAACCCTATAAAAAAATAATATCTGCCTCAAGACAAGTCCTCTAGCCTTTTCTTCCAACCAGATTGCCATCCCTAAATGCTTCCTATATGAACTTCAGGAGCTATGAGCCTGGCCCATGGCCGGGCTCAGAGAGTAGAGAAACTCTTGAAACTCTTCAAAGGTGCATCAAAGGTACCTCTAGTTTTAATGGGTTTGAGCAGAATCAATAGACATGTATAAGAGTGTGGTATAAACCTTGGTAATAGATACCGACAAGTTAGTTTAGAAAGACACGTAAGCAAACTCTAGGACATAGTTATCAGAAAACGTTTCAATCGTGGGACCTTGATCAAGGTCCCACAATTGAAACGTTTCCTAATAAATACAGTATGTCCTAGTGCTTGTATACATATCATTTTAAACCATGTATAAGAGTACTAAATGTACTAAAAGTAACAGAGATCCAAACTTTTAACTTTGTCGGAAGTTGGGATTGTTTACACAACTTACGCCATCTCCTCACTCCCTCAGTAAGAAAAACGGTTGGATCACTTTTTCTGCCGTTACCTGACTCTGTTCCACTACCTCTCCCAATCCAAAAAACAGTGTTATATAGTCATTCCCACTTAATATCTGAATTACGTCTCACTTTCTTTTCAAGATGTCTGTCGAATCTAAATGCTTAAGTCTAAAATGAACGTAAATAAAAATGAGTCTCTCCCTGTTAAACAATTAGGTACATCAAACATTTTGATATCTTGTTAACTAATAAAAACTCGTTCATCAAAAGATAACATATAGATTCACATTTCTCAGTGATATAATAGGTGATGTGTGAGCACATCTGCGGCTATGTGTTGCTGGCCTAACTTTCCGACTTACATTCTAACTCTTAACACACATACCTAACCTAACCCAATTACTTGTTAACTGTCTTTATTTAAAAAATTGTCTTAATTTATTAAAACAATAACTTTTTGTCATGTATTAAAAAGTGTAGAGTAATGTGGTATTTACAGTGAAGCTCAATCTCACAATGGACTAAAATTAGATCCCATAGTTAGAATATAAACCTAAAAACCCTTTCACCATAAACCCACACTCAGGCAACGAATCTCACGATGAGTCTGACCCATAGTCGGGCTCCAGGAGTAGAAAAACTCTTGGAACTCATCAAAGGTATCAACGAAGTTTTGGTCCAGAATGAACCAAAACAGTATCATAAAATTCCTCTCCCAAAAATGGGTTTTTGGTGATCTGTTCCAGCCACAGTATTGTGTAATAATGTTGGTAGAATTATCGACAATATGTTAGGTAAAAGGAACCAAGTGCAACTAATTTGACGTTTTATTGTGGCAACGTTCTGCCAAGCTCCTGGAGAGCAAAACGCTGCCACAATAAAAATGTCACATTAGTTGCATGTGTCATTTACCTAACACAGTATTATGGTCCGATATTCTTTAAAACCTTGTTTATTTACACGATGGTACTTTAGTTCTTATTTACTGCAATACACTGGACAGTTTAGGGAGATAAATAAGGTACTGTACATGGGATTTATACAAATAATTTTGTATATTATCTGTATACTGATTTTCATAAAATATAACAAAATTTAAATTAAGGCATAAAAGTGTCTATCTTTTGCTATAGTTATGGCTAAACTACGTCAAATTTTGTTATTGTACTATTTAAGTTTTCCTATCAATTGGTCAATGCTTCTCCTGCAGTAGCTGAATAGGAAAATACAGTTAGCTCTCTTAAAAACCTTCTCTGTATAGTAATTTTTTTTTTTTTGTAAATACACTTGAAAAAGTGACTCGAAAATTAAATAGCATGTACTATGAAGGCCTTTCCACAAGCTCTTAAATTTCAGATGTGCTTTTCCAATGTCAATTACAAAAAAATTGCACCGTTTGGAGGAGGTTTATAAGAGAGATGTCTGTAGTTATGTAGTATTTATCAGGCTGCCAGGGTAGTCATTACACACTGGAATGTTTATTATTCTGATGCTCGGCTGTATATAAATTTTGCAATTATGAAGACAGGGCAGGAAATCATGTTGACATAGTAATAAAATAAATCTACAATGCTATATTTATAAATTTAAGGATGACCTGGGTGTCCCTGGGAAGGCAAAAGAAATTGGATAATCTGTTGTACAAATACTGTAAAACAAAGAGGCAAGTTCCTGGTCCTTGACAGGCTATGCTGTTGTTTCAGTGACACAAATATACGTGTGTGTACAAATAACTCGCACATAAAAGAGAGAAGCTTGGACCATTGACTTTTTCAATGGTCCAAGTCGGACCGAAATGTCGTCATAAGCTTCTCTCTTTTATGTGCAGGTTATTTGTGTATTGTTCCAGTCACGGTATTGTGCCTTTTTTGTTATTTACGTGTGTGAAAATAATTTGCTTACACAGCATCCTACCAAGTTCAGTTTTATCCCTGATCCGACCTTATATGTGAACAGTTACTCTTCTGCTTACATACATCACACACACAACTACAAGAAACCTACACAGAGTAGTAAAGTAGACCTAATATCTTATCATAAATAAGTGTTTATTCCACATTAATATTCTGAATATCCTCCAGTTTGATAAATTATTGAAGAACAACCATGCAAGTTTACACTGTCAAACACCACAATGAATGTTCACTAATAACCCGCATGGAGAAAGAAACACAGGTTGACTGATCTGCATATTTTGGCCCCCCCTTCTGGGATCCTCTTCATCTGCTGAAGAGGATCCCAGAAGAAGGTTGAAATACAGTGGACCCCCGGTTAACGATATTTTTTCCCTCCAGAAGTATGTTCAGGTGCCAGTACTGACCGAATTTATTCCCATAAGAAATATTGTGAAGTAGATTAGTCCATTTCAGACCCCCAAACATACACGTACAAACGCACTTACATAAATACACTTACATAATTGGTCGCATTCGGAGGTAATCGTTATGCGGGGGTCCACTGTATACAGATCAGTTAACTTCCCGTGTTTCTGTCTCCATGTGGGTTATTACTGAGCATTGACAAGTGCTCATTACACTTTAGTTATTCACCATAATAAGTGTTCAATCGTCACAATTGCCTCTTTGATGCCATCGCTCTTACTCTCAAATGTTTCAAGAATCAATTAGATCTCTTTGTAATGAGAAATATTTTTCAATACAATTTTATACAACACTACACTGTTGCTAAATAAATATCTTTTAGCAAAACTTCCGCAATGTTAATTACAGAGACCACAATGTTCGGACATGTTCCCACTGAGCGTACGCATATGGTGGCTGATATGTTTGTTGAATTAGTAGTTTCCCGTCTGCATCACATTCGAATGGTTTCTTGTCATTTTGAACTACCACATGACTATTCTGGTCCTTCTGCTGCACTGGTATCTGTTTTGCAAATTCAGCCTCTCTCCTCTCTGTATGAACAAAGCTATGGCTGTTAAGATGGCTTTCCTGCGTAAATCGCTTTCCACAATGTGTGCACTCAAATCTCTTCTCACTGTGCACGTACCTATGGCTACAAAGGTAACTCTCGTGAGAAAATCGCTTGCCGCAGACCTCACATGCGAATTTTTTTTCCTCTGTGTGCACAAATTTGTGAGTCATCAGATGGTTCTCATGGATGAACCTCTTCCCACATTCATCACATGCATATTTTTTCTCATCATCATTCATATATTTATGGGTATTTATATGATTCTTCTGCATCATTTGTTTTCCCCATTGCTGGTACTCAGCTTTCTTCCCACTGTGTGTAAATTTATGGCTGTTTAGATGAATTTCCTGGCCAAATCGTTTTCCACATTCATCGCATTCAAATTTTTTCTCTTCGTTATGCACAAACATGTGGCTACTGAGATGGCTTTCCTGAGAGAACCGTTTCCTACACACCTGACATTCATATTTCTTTTCTTCACTGTGCATAAATCTGTGGCTATTAAGGTGGCTGCTCTGACTAAAACGCTTACCGCAAACATCACATTCAAAATTCTTATCACTGTGCACAAGCATATGACTATTAAGATGGCTTTCCATATTGAATCTTTTGCTACACAGAGGGCATTCAAATTTTTTTTCATTATGTACTAGCATGTGACTGTTCAGGTGACTCTCCATATTGAATCTTTTACTACAGATTTCACATTCAAATTTCTTTTCGTCACTGTGTACTAACATATGGCTATTAAGATGACATTCCATATTGAATCTCTTACCACAAACTGTACACTCGAAATTTTTATCCTCACTGTGCACTAACATATGGCTATTCAGATGACTCTCCATGTGAAAGCGTTTGGCACACAACATGCAGGAAAACTTTTTTTCGTTATGCACGAGCATATGACTTCGGAGGTGACTTTCCATGTTGAATCGTTTAGTGCATAGCGGACACTCAAACTTTTTCTCGTTATGGACGAGCATGTGGCTATTGAGGTGACTCTCCATGTTGAACCTCTTGCCGCACATTTCGCATTCGAACTTCCTATCCTCGTTGTGCACCAGCATATGGCTCGTCAAGTGGCATTCCATGTTAAATCTTTTGCTGCAAATTTGACATCCAAATTTTTTATCTTCACTATGAACAAGCATATGACTTGTTAGATGGTTTTCCATTGCAAAGCGCTTGTTGCACACCTCGCATTCAAAGTTTTTTTCTACTGTATGAACAAGGATATGGCTGTTCAGATGGCTTTCCATATTGAATCTCTTCCCGCATACTTCACACTCGAACCTCTTCTCGTTATGCACCAGCATATGACTTACAAGGTGACTCTCCATTGTAAATCGTTTATGACACAACAGACACTCGAACTTTTTCTCACTGGTATGAACAAGCATGTGACTGTTCAAATGCAGCTCCAAGGGGAATCGTTTGTCACACTGAGGACATTCAAATTTTTTATCCTCGTTGTGAACGACCATATGACTGTTCAGTTGAACTTCCATGTGAAAACGCTTACCACACATCACGCACTCAAACTTTTTGTCCTCATCATTATGAACAAGCATATGGCTTTTAAGATGGCTTTCCATGTTATATCGTTTACCGCACAATAAACATTCGTGATTTTTATCTTTACAATGCTTTAACATATGGCTGTTCAGATGGCTTCTCTGCGTGTATCGTTTTCTACATATTTCGCATTCATATTTTCTGTCCATGCAGTGTACTAGCATGTGGCTATTTAGATGATTTTGCATTGCAAACCTTTTGTCACAGATTTCGCATTCGTATTTCTTCTCAGTGATGTGTACGTGCATATGACTTGTCAGATAGTTTTCCATTGTGAATCGTTTACCACAAACTTCGCATTCAAACTTTTTTTCCCTGCTGTGTTCTAGCATATGCCCATTAAGATGACTTTCCATACTAAATCTCTTATCGCATATTTTACACTCAAAGTTCTTCTCTTTGGTATGCCATTGTATGTGGCTGGTGAGATGACTTTTCTGCGCATATCGTTTACCGCATCTCTCACATTCGTACGGCTTATCGCCATCTAGCAGATGACTGGGTTCTTTAACAGTTACATTATTTTCTTGGATGTGGTAATGTCCGTAAAAACTAGGAGGGTGGTGTATCAGGGTCTGCGTTCCAACGGCAGTCGTCTGGCTCACTTTATGAAATTTTCCAGGGTAAGGAATGTGTAGCCCTTCCATTATGAGGAATGACTGTTGTGTAATTTATATAAGTTATTCCTCAAATTGCATTTTCACGCGATCTTCTCGGTGATCACTCATCTCAGTTACATTGTTAATGCATGTTGTCTTGTTTTCATTGTTGATTTGTATTGTCTTGCTTTTATTGGTGACTTATACTGTCTTGTTACCATTGTTGATACATAAAGTCTTGCTTTTGTTTTTGACAAATATTCTCTCTTGGTCTCAAGAAGATGTATCCGTGTCCATGGACCTGAAAGACACAACTTACGTGAGACACTCAATAAAGTATAGAGTACAAGGTACACTAGACACACTCAGTAAAGTATTGAGTACAAGGTACACTAGAGACACTCAAAATATTGAGTACAAGGTACATTAGAGATACTCAATGAAGTATAGAGTACAAGGTACACTAGAGATACTCAATAAAGTAAAGAGTACAAGGTTCATTAGATGCTCAATAAAGTATAGAGTACAAGATACATTAGAGACAACAAAATATACAGAGTACAAAGTGCACTAGAGATACTCAATAAAGTATTGAGTACAAGGTACATTAGAGATAATAAAGTATAGAGTACAGTGGTACCTTGAGTTACGAACTTAATTCATTCCAGAAGGCTGTCCGATAAGGAACGAATTTGTTCCCATAAGGAATAATGTAAATTAGGTTAGTCCATTTCAGAACCCCAAAAATACACTTACAAAAGTACTTACAAAAAAACACTTACATAATTGTTTGAGTTGGGAGCTGTTCGAAACTCGAGGTACCACTCTACAGGGTACATTAGAGATACTCAATGAAGTATAAAGTACAAGGTACATTAGAGTACAAGGTATATTAAAAATCCTATAATTGCTTATTATTGCTATTTAATAACTTCATACAGACAGATAATGGCCTTAATTAGACAAAACATGCTCAAGTGAATACAAAAGTGGCCCGGTGGCTAAAGCTCCCGCTTCACACACGGAGGGCCCAGGTTCGATTCCCGGCGGGTGGAAACATTTCGACACGTTTCCTTACACTATTGTCCTGTTCACCTAGCAGCAAATAGATACCTGGGTGTTAGTCGACTGGTGTGGGTCGCATCCTGGGGGACAAGATTGAGGACCCCAATGGAAATAAGTTAGACAGTCCTCAATGACGCACTGACTTTCTTGGGTTATCCTGGGTGGCTAACCCTCTGGGGTTAAAAATCCGAACGAAATCTTATCTTATCTTATCTTACAACATTTGGATAATGACAGATTTATAAAAATTCTGGTACAATTGTCTTCATTGGCTCACAACTAATACACTGTTGATAAAGAAATTTTAAATGTCATTCCTGACTGTCCCAGACAATTCTTAAGTCACTTGTGAGAGAAAAGGGAAGAAAGCTAAGTCAGGTCAAGTGAAGATAAGAAAGGATAACCTCTGTGTACCAGAGGCTATCCTCATGCAGTGCTGAATGTTGTCTAGCTTCATAAAAACTATGTATCATGTGGAAATGTATTATTTTTCTCTAACACATTGGCCATCTCCCACCAAGGCAGTGTGGCACAAAAAAGAAGAAACACTTTCATTGTCACTCTCGCAGTGCCAAGTCACCGTCTGGAAGAGACTCGGGCAGCGACAGTACCGGAGAACCAAGAACAACTCCATCACTGTGTGGAGAGATTATTATTTTTTTATTGTACTTCTGGATTTCTCTTAATTTCACTCTCTATCACACCTTGACGACTGTCCAGGATGCACCGAATTATCTAAAATTTCTCTCCAGACAGTAGGTTAGTTCTGAATTGTTCCAGTCATGGTACTGCAACTTTTGTGCTTTTGGCTAAGTTTTGGTTAGGATTCAGATTATATAGATTTAAATTAGGGTAAGTGTCAGTACTCACTATAATTACTCAATTCCAATTCCACACACTGAAATTTTACAAATTGTGAAAAAGGAGCGGCATGGAATTGTATTTACCCTGTTCAGCCTACTATTAACTTTCGGTTTTGAACATGTTTGTGCTGGTTCTACAATTTTGATGTTAGATCCAACATACAGCCTCTTCTCACTTCTCGTTTTCCGATGACTTGGACTTACGACGGCTCTCTGACCAGTATTCATACCTAAATAATACATGTTAGAGCTGATTTCCTCTATTCTGCTTATTACAGTATATATAGTATATAGAGTATATGTAGTATATATAGTATATACAGTATATATAGTATACTACTGTATAAACATTTAAAAATATACCAAAAATGTTATAAATGGCACAAAGGTGACAGTAAAACAATATAAAAAAAAATATCAAAGATGGTTGATATAAACCCACTACCATTATAGTGTGCTCCTCACTTACCGACGAATTTGTTTACCGATGAGGTCTTAGGAACGGAACTCCGTCATTAAGTGAGTAGAGGCTGTATATCACATACAAGTCGTGGAGGCAGGAAATACACTGCCTGCACTCTGAAGGATGGGATGTGGATATATTGCAGTTTTTCTAACGGTAGTGTCAGCATGCTTCTGGCAAGACAGTGATGGAGTGAGTGATGACGAAAGTGTTTCTTCTTTTTCGGGTCACCCTACCCTGGTGGGAAACGGCCGATGTGTTAATAAAAAAACAAATAGGTTTCTGAAAAATCGTGGAGATTCTCTACCTGAACACCATTCCCAAATTTGTCAGAGACACACATGCCACAGTTCACACAAATAACCCGCACATAGGAAAGGGGAGCTTACGATGACGTTTCAACCCAACTTGGACCACACTCACACTGTGTGACTTTGTAAGTGGTCCAAGTCAGACCGAAACATCGCCGTAAGCTCCCCTCTCCTATGTGTGGGTTATTTGTGTACTGCTCCCATCACAGTATTGTACCTTTTTGTTATTTGTACCACAGTAGTCAGTCTGTTGACATACTCCTCTGGAGATGGGTTCAGCTTTATGCTTTCCCCTAGGGTCTCATATCTGAGGTTTAAAGCCTTCATTCCCTAGAACGCATTTCATAGCTGGTCCTCTCCACTGAGTTTCATAACCTTGCACTAACTGGGGTTGACATACAAAAGTTTACATGCATCATCACAGGTGACCATCCCCCACACTGTCAGTTAACCCTTAAACGGTCCAAACGTATATATACGTCCACGCGCGTAGCGCCCCAAACGTATATATATGTTTTCTTTGTCATTCATTCAACATTGCCACGATAAGCCTGAGTCACCTAGACATGAGAGAATGGGTGTGCGCACTCACTGTGTTCCATATTAAAATAATTGGGGATGCCTGGGCACCATATGCTCTTTTTTCCTTTTAAAAGAAAAGATTTTTTTTTCCTCAAAAAAGTTGGGGCGCTACGCGAGTGAACGTATATATACGTTTGGACTGTTTAAGGGTTAAATGCAGATCTATGTTGTGTGTAGCGCTCCGAATGTAGATCTACATATTTTTTTTACATAAGAAAGCGTGTAAAATCAAACGCAGATCTACATTTGGAGCACTACGCACGTGAACACAGACCTGCATTCAGATGACTATGCACGTGAACGTAGATCTACGTTCGGAGCGCAACGCACGTGAATATAGATCTACATTTGGACAGTTTAACCCCTTCAGGGTCCAAGGCCAAAATCTGAAGTGGTGCTCCAGTGTCCAAGAAATTTTGAAAAAAAAAAAAAAAATAATTTTTTCTTACAGAATTAAAGAGCATATTTTTGTGAAGGTAATAAGACAAAAAAAAAAAATTTCTGATCAGTACTTACCGAGATACAGTGCCAAGAAGTTTGTCCAAAATGATGTGGTGGCGGCAACATCGACGAATTCCACAGACACACATTACTTTATTTAGCGGTTTTTATAGTTTTTTCTCTTCTTTTCCAATTTTTTTTCTTTTCCTACTAACATTTGGGGCCTGAGAGACCAATACTGTATATAATGTATATATATAAACTCACTGTATTGAACACAATAACCGCACTAAAGTTATTATCATATTATTGTTTACCACTGTTGTTTATTACAATAAACATGCACAAATATTGTATAATACAGTGGACCCCCGGTTAACGATATTTTTTCACTCCAGAAGTATGTTCAGGTGCCAGTACTGACCGAATTTGTTCCCATAAGGAATATTGTGAAGTAGATTAGTCCATTTCAGACCCCCAAACATACACGTACAAACGCACTTACATAAATACACTTACATAATTGGTCGCATTCGGAGGTGATCGTTATGCGGGGGTCCACTGTACTAATGTTCTATCATATATTTACATATTTACAATCACTGGACATGGTTTTAGAACTGCTGGAGCTTGTGGAACTCCTTGAAACAAGGCACGCATAAACCAAGTGTCTTTGCGTCTTTGTTGCCATCATTTTGTTTGTGCACAGACGATGCATCTCTTCTGAGCAAATTTCTTCCGAGTTGCAGGAAGCTGTATTATGAAATGATCACCTTCCCTCCTCAAATGCTTGGGTATATCCTGAGTAACTCGAGGACCTTGTTGTATAGCAGGTGTTCTTACCTGGTACTTCATTATGAGTTGTCTGACAACAGACAAACAAAATTCACCATATGGTGGTCTGTTGCCAGTCTTTATTTGGTACATATTATATGCATTGAGCATTAAAATGTCCATGAGATGGAAGAAAAGTTTCATGTACCACTTGTAACTCTTACGAACACAATCAACAAAACCAATCTGCATGTCACATTTGTCAACCAAGCGCATGTTTTGTGTATAATCAATCACTGTCACTGGTTTTTGAATACGTTCATTAGTCACTCAATCAACTTTGCCACTGTCTTGCATTTCATTACGGTGAATGATTGTCAACAATGTGACATCTCGTTTGTCATGCCACCGTAATGCCATGATGTCACTGGCAGTAAACACCTGCACGTCATCACCACGAGCACCTGCGTTGAGCCTGGGCATATGTTTACGATTAGAATGCACTGTGCCACACACATCTGTCTTGTTCACTCGCATGAAATCACTGAGTAATGGGCTTGTGTACCAGTTATCGATATATAATGTATGCCCCTTACCAAGATAAGGTGCCATCATGTTTCTCACTATGTCACCTGAGATACCCAATAACATCTTGGTATCTTTCAATGTTTTACTTCCCGTGTATACAACAATATCCAACACCAGGCCACTGTCACAGTCACAGAGTACAAACAGTTTTATACCAAAGCGTTTCCTCTTGCTCGGTATATACTGCTTGAATGACAGTCTACCTTTGAACAAAATCAAAGACTCGTCAATTACAAGATTCTTGAATGGTTAAAAGTATATGCTGAACTTTTGTTTGAGATACATGAAAACATTTCTAATCTTGTATAACCTGTCACTTCTGTCAGGCCTGGTTTTGTCAGAGAAGTGCAACATACGTAACAGTAAGATAAACCTGTTCACTGGGATGATTTCACTGAAGACCGGGGTAGAAATTAGCCGATCTGTTGACCAGTATGCTTTTATATTATGCTTATAGACATGAGGCATAAGCATTATTGTTGCAAAAAGCAAATACATTTCTGCAACAGTTGTCTCTTTCCACCTGTGTAGTCTTGACTGTGGTGATATGATCGTATTTGCCATGGTGTACTCAAAATACTTATTACTTTCCCTGACAATAGTTTCCATCAATGGCTGGTCAAAGAATAATTCAAAGAATTCCAGTTCATTGGCCGTGGTTCCAAGGGGACAAGTAGGTAGAATTCCACTTTGAGAGTGGTGGGGCTTGGGAACAAAATTGGGATTTTGCTGCCAATCCCAGATACGGTTTGCTGGTGGATACTGGACATCATAGGCTGGTTGTGCGGGTGGTTGTGGTTGTGTTGGGCTGGTGGCTGACGCTCCGTTTTGTTCTTGAACTGACGAGTCAGCAGCATGGGTCCCAGCCTGGGCTGGTGAGTCACGCATGGCGGTGCCACTACCATCACCACTACCACCATCTACTGATGCCTGTGGTCTATCCATGCCAAGTGTAGCCACATCATCCTCACTATCACTATCTAAACCTGGTGTAGGGCCACTGGATGTACTCCGGGATGTACTCCAAGATGTACTCTGTCCCCTGGGCACAGCATAGGGTACACTACCCGAGCGCATGCGGCGGCGAACATACCGACGCTTCACTGGTGAATATGATTCCTCACTATCACTACTCGAATGATCGTCAAGCGCAATAAAATCACAATCCACGTCACTATCATCATCATTACTGAAGTCAGAGGCCTGGCCATGTGAAAATATTAGTTTTCTCTTGCGTTGAGGCACAACCGACCGTGAGTCACGAGTGCCCACACCAGAGGTAGAAGGTTGAGGATCGTCAGGGTTTTCTGAACTATTATCGGTATCCTGGTCATTCCTTTCGGTCACTAATTGATCAAAGCCGTAGAATTCGTCTTCATTTCCACTTCCATCAGTGTCAGAACTATCAGATAGGAAGAGGAGAGTCCCAATTTTCGGGGCAGTTAGAGCTGACTTGCGACGAGGCATGGTGAACAAGGGTAACTGACCCGGCGTTCCCACAATGCTATGCGGGCGCCTAGATTTTTTGTTTATGGCGCACACCCACCATGCAGACCCGTTCTCTCACATGTAGGCCTATGAGCGCTTTCGCGCTAAATTTGACGGCGCTAGAATTTTGGCATAGATCTACGGTTTGGACACTCAACGTGAAGCCGTAGATCTACGGGACGGACCCTGAAAGGGTTAAGGGTTAAGAAGTCTTAAAGCATTAAAATTAGTTTACCCAAAATACACTGCATACTAGTAGCTTTCTTTTGTGCTTAACAATATTTTATTACATGTAAACTAAATTATCTTTGTATGGCATAAAAAAATTAACTGTTTCCCCTAATAAGTAATATTGTAATAGAATTGACCATAAAACAAACTGCATACAGTAAGCTCTCTTATAAAGGTCCTTTATACAGTATAGTGCAAATTTTTGTAAATGCGACTGAAAAAGTACATCTAAAATTGAGTAGCACATGAAAGGCCTCCACATTATGTGGCAATTAATTTTGGATGAACTTTTCAATTTCATTTACACAAAACTGCTCTCCTGTATATAGAATAACTACGATCTTATCCTACTGGCATTTTTGCATGTATTTTAATTATATTCACCATTGAAATATATATATTTAAAAAATTGTCTAACTTACTTATAACTACAAATTACTATACAGTATATAAATTCGTAAGCAGTGACATATTCAAAAAATCTCATTCAAATTCAATAATAAATTTACATACGAAATGTTTACTTACCGTAGCAGCGATGATATACATTATTTTGGCCAGTACATGCCTTACTATGGAATCACTTTCCTAGTCATCTAAAACTGGCACTCTGCTTATATCTCAAAAATTCATTCTTCTGGATGCCCTGTATGATAGGTGACAATGTGCTTTTGTGACTTATTCTCTTACGCCTTAAACGTTTCTCACATACTAAGCCTAGAGAATAACACAGGCATGTTTGCCAGCCGTCATGGCAGACGCAGTTGCTAAGTTACTACAGACTCTCTATAGCAACTAAAATGCCAGGCACAAGGGGCTAGTAACTCCTTCTCATGTATAAATTACTAAATGTCCAAAAATAAACTTTTCAAAAGTATTTCTTCTTTTTTGGGTCACCTGCCTTGGTGGGAGACGGCTGGTTAAAAAATTAAAAACAAAGAACAAAAAAGCAATAGCAATCAGCCTACTCCTGATCTACTGGTATTCTTCGTAACCTTTAAAAGTCGGAAACAAAGGGTATAAAGCAGAAACTATTATATTACAACAACTGTAAGTACAGTGGACCCCCGGTTTACGATATTATTTCATTCCAGAAGTATGTTCAGGTGCCAGTACTTACCGAATTTGTTCCCATAAGGAATAATGTGAATTAGATTAGTCCATTTCAGACCCCCAAACATACACGTACAAATGCACTTACATAAATACACTTACATAATTGGTCGCATTGGGAGCTGATCGTAAACTGGGGGTTCACTGTATTATCAAGAGATAAAACAAGGATTGGGGATTGTGATAATTCTTCCCCTACCTCACACTCATGAAAGGAGTGGATCAGGAAGATTCTCCAATTACAGTACGTACACAAAACAGTTTCAATTGTAATGGCTAGAGAATGAAACATTTCACTCTTTCACAATTTACTACCATCATCTGTCTTGTTATTTGTGTACATAATTCAATGTATTTTTAAAGCACAGCCTCTCCTCACTTAACGACGGAGTTCCGTTCCTAAGGCCATTTCAGCAAATGAATTCGTCACTAAGTGAGGAGCATACTATATGGTAGTGGGTTTGTGTCAACCATCTTTAATAATGATTCACGAAATCGTAATGACACGATTGCAAACAAACCATACCACGGGCAGGATTTGAGCCCGTGAGTCATGTTAATGGCTTTGAGGGGACTTGAGCTAGAGTTCATCACGGCCACACTAGCTGGAGATTCGTCTGTAAAAACTTGCATTTGTGGTCACAGTGGTGCCTATGCTAACCTTCCTATGGTGTAGAAATATACCTAGTTGGACGAATATTATTGTGGCTAGCTGGTCTAGTGGCTAACGCGACGGTCTGGAGTTTTGAGACTCTGACCGCGGGTTCAAATCCCGCCCGTGGTATGGTTTATCTTTAATAATGTTTCAGTGTTACCTTTGCACCATTTAACATTTCTGGTATATTTTTTAAATGTTTATACAGCAGTGTACTGTATATTGTAATAAACAGAATAGAGGAAATCAGCTCTAATATACATTATTTAGGTATGTGCATATTGGTCAGAGAGCTCGTTGTAAGTTCGAGTCGTCAGTAAACGAGTACAGTGGACCCCCAGTTTACGATCAGCTCCCAATGCGACCAATTATGTAAGTGTATTTATGTAAGTGTGTTTGTATGTGTATGTTTGGGGGTCTGAAATGGACTAATCTAATTCACAATATTCCTTATGGGAACAAATTCGGTCAGTACTGGCACCTGAACATACTTCTGGAATGAAATAATATCGTAAACCGGGGGTCCACTGTACGTCCCTAAGTGAGGAGAGGCTGTATTCTGGGCTGTTTTACAGTGTTGATTCAGATATGTAAGTCACTGATTGAAGCTTGGACAGAACAGCATCCTGCATGCAATAATATCACAGTAAACAGGTCCTTGATAATGTGAGAAATCAGGAGAGCACTTGGGAGTTTGCTATTTTTTTCAGTGGTTGTTCTGCAGTATCCTGCATGTGCACTATCAACCTGCACAATATCCTACATGTGTACCATCAGCCTGTACCATCCTACATGTGCACTATCAGCTTGCACAGCATCCTACATGTGTACTATCAGCTTGCACAGCATCCTACATGTGTACTATCAGCCTGTACAACATCCTACATGTGTACTATCAGCCTGTACAACATCCTACATGTGTACTATCAGCCTGTACAACATCCTACATGTGTACTATCAGCCTGCACAGCATCCTACATGTGCACTATCAGCCCACACAGCATCCTATATGTACACTATCAGCCTGCACAGCATCCTATATGTGCACTATCAGCCTGTACAACATCCTACATGTGCACTATCAGCCCGCACAGCATCCTATATGTGCACTATACAAACTTGATCCTGTATTTGTGAAATATGATCTCACAACTATATGAGGACAAGGTTTAACAAATTTATCATCAAATATTTCTGACTGTACCGCAGTGTTCTTGGTGCAAGTGAAAAAAATTGCTCGTATCACGGTGAAATTTATTATTGCAATTGTAGCCAAGCACTAAACCCACAAGTCATACAGCTCTCACAGTGGAACCTGATTCTTATAATGGGGCCCAAATGAATTTGTTCAGATGAGGTTGTAGAGAGTGAACATATTGGAGGTATGCCTGAAGAGGGTTTTAGGGGTCAACACCTCCATGACCAGGTCTCATGGTGGATCAGGGCCTGATCAACCATGCTGTTACTGCTGGCCACATGCAAACCAACATATGAATCACAGCCTGGCTGATCAGGTACCAACTTTAAGTATCTGTCCAGTGCCTCTTCAAAACAACCAGGGGTGGTTAGTGTTTGTGGGGCATGTTGATAATTAAGACACGAGCAACACTTGGTAAGCTCAATAATAACCCACATGGAGGCAGAACCACAGGGGCTTGATTGATCTGTATATTTCGACCTCCTTCTGAGGTCCTCTTTAGCAGAAGAGGGTCCCAGAAGGTGGTCGAAATATACAGATCAATCAATTTCCTGTAATTCTGTCTCCCTGTGGTTCATTATTGAGCATTAACAAACGTTTATTACACTTTAGTTATTCAACAGTTGGATATCGTTATTGTTAAAATCTTTCACCCACACAGTAGGCCTCTTCAGTCAAACAGCAGTAGCAGGTGTAGCAGTCACATAAAGATGAGGTAATCAGTCCACCTTTGAAGAAATAATATTTGAGGTGCTACTACACCTGCTGCCTCTTTATCTGACTGAAGAGGCCTAGTAAGTAAGCTTATTCAGGTATACACAAATACGTACAGTTACATAGATCATCATACATAGCAGCATATGTGTAGAGAACCTGGGATAACCCAAAAAAGTCAGTGACTTATTTCTGCTGGGGTCCTTTTAATACCTTATTATACTATAAAGGGAATACAGTGGACCCCCGCATAACGATCACCTCCGAATGCGACCAATTATGTAAGTGTATTTATGTAAGTGCGTTTGTATGTGTATGTTTGGGGGTCTGAAATGGACTAATCTACTTCACAATATTCCTTATGGGAACAAATTCGGTCAGTACTGGCACCTGAACATACTTCTGGAGTGAAAAAATATCGTTAACCGGGGGTCCACTGTAATATCTTATTATTACACATAAAGTGAGAGTTGTCACAGTTGCTCTTTGCTGATGACACTGTGCTCTTGGGAGATTCTGAAGAGAAGTTGCAGAGATTGGTGGATGAATTTGGTAGGGTATGTAAAAGAAGAAAATTAAAAGTGAATACAGGAAAGAGTAAGGTTATGAGGATAACAAAAAGATTAGGTGATGAAAGACTGGATATCAGATTGGAGGGAGAGGGTATGGAGGAGGTGAATGTATTCAGATATTTGGGAGTGGACGTGTCAGCGGATGGGTCTATGAAAGATGAGGTGAATCATAGAATTGAAGAGGGGAAAAGGGTGAGCGGTGCACTTAGGAGTCTGTGGAGACAAAGAACTTTGTCCTTGGAGGCAAAGAGGGGAATGTATGAGAGTATAGTTTTACCACTGCTCTTATATGGGTGTGAAGCATGGGTGATGAATGTTGCAGCGAGGAGAAGGCTGGAGGCAGTGGAGATGTCATGTCTGAAGGCAATGTGTGGTGTGCATATAACGCAGAGAATTCGTAGTTTGGAAGTTAGGAGGAGGTGCGGGATTACCAAAACTGTTGTCCAGAGGGCTGAGGAAGGGTTGTTGAGGTGGTTCGGACATGTAGAGAGAATGTATTAGTCTGTAGTGGAAGGAAGGCGGGGTAGGGGTCGGCCTAGGAAAGGTTGGAGGGAGGGGGTAAAGGTTTTGTGTGCGAGGGGCTTGGACTTCCAGCAGGCATGCGTGAGCGTGTTTGATAGGAGTGAATGGAGACAAATGGTTTTTAATACTTGACGTGCTGTTGGAGTGTGAGCAAAGTAACATTTATGAAGGGGTTCAGGGAAACCGGCAGGCCGGACTTGAGTCCTGGAGATGGGAAGTACAGTGCCTGCACTCTGAAGGAGGGGTGTTAATGTTGCAGTTTAAAAACTGTAGTGTAAAGCACCCTTCTGGCAAGACAGTGATGGAGTGAATGATGGTGAAAGTTTTTCTTTTTCGGGCCACCCTGCCTTGGTGGGAATCGGCCAGTGTGATAATAAAAAAAAAATAATAAAGGAGATATACTAGGAATACGGTAAAATGAGTTATTTATATTTACATGTGTGTTAGCTAAAAAAATAAAAAATCATTCTCCTCCCGTTCTGTCACCTACTGTGTAGGCAAAATGTTTCATCAATATTCAGTTGTTGCACACGTGTCTTACTCAACCTGTCAGCATTTTATACCATTTTCAACATGGGTCATGTTATTACTGTATTTTGCGGCTTATTAGACGCATATTTCTTTTCCACAAAATGTCTCCAAAAACCACCCTGCATCTTATAAACTGAGGGTCAGTGACAGGAGCTGTAAGTTTGGGGTGTGGGGTGAGCTGTATCTCTCCCAGTTACATCCGATGCCGAGCTATTAAAACTAAAACAAGTCTTATAAGCCGCGAAATATGGTACTTGCTTGTAATTACCCACTTGTAGCTACAACAGCTGGGTTTCACTCACAGAATTCCATCTTCAATAATGTATGCAAATTTCCAATGGTTTAAACCCTAACTGCATTCTTTTGTGAGTTAGGGTGAGGCAAGTAGCAGGGATAATCAACAAGATTATAAAAATCTCTCCAGTTCGGGCCCACTTTAGAAACCAAAAAAAGATAGGTTCAATGTTAAAATGTACCTCTCAATAACCTATGTCTACTGTTATGTAGTGTGTATCAGTATTAATCTGCCCAAAATGTACATGCATGTTAGTGGCTTTCTTTGTGCTTAATAATATTCTATTACATGTAAACTACGCTTTGTATATTACACAAAGAAATTATTATAATCAAAGAAAGCGCTAAACCGACAAGGGTCATGCAGTGTACGCAAAGAAATAAAGTTTATTCTTCCTTTTACATAATGATAAGGACTCCAGGACTAATATAGTACTGTATATTTACGGCCTCAAAGGCCGGGTAGTAGTCCAAGACAAAATTCCATATATTATTATTATAATCAAGGGGGAAGCGCTAAACCCGGAGGATAAAATTGCATATAATCTATGGTTACATGCGCTAGCCAAACACAAAGGTACACAGCACATCAGTGAGGCATCACTGCACTAACACCTGCTATCAAATTATTAAAATCATGGGGAGCACAAACCCGTAGGATTATACAGCGCCAGTGGGGGGATGGAAGGTATTCAGGTTTAATTCAGGGAACTGGAGCACAGGTTCAATTCCCTAGATCAAGAGCCTCTCACCAGCGTCAAGGAACCTATCTTGAGGGGGACCTGCTAGCAAAGCTCTGTTTCTGGGCAGACCATAAACTAAAGCCCTCAAACGTTAAGTTCAGTTAGTCATTACATGAGTAGACCAGCACAAGACAGTGCAGTAGCAATGCATCACAAATCAGTTCATTCAGAAAGAGTATAGTCAGGCAAAATAAGTCTGACTTTTTGTGGGGTTATCCTCAATGTTTAACACTACAATAATTGTACTTATGTCTACTTGTGCCTATATAAACTTGCTTGCTTACTAAGGTAAAAATACTGTGACTATAACAAAACACAAATAACCTGCACATAGGAGAAAGAGACTTGTGACGACATTTCGGTCTGACTGGACCAAATCAGACCAAAACATCATGTCAATTTCTTCTACATACAGGTCATTTGTGTACATTTCATTCAATTTGGGTGGATATACCTGGAAAGAGTTTCGGGGGTCAATGCCCCCACGGTCCAGTCTGAGACCAGCCCTGGATGAACCCAGATTCTTTCATTTAACCCCCTCCACTTACCAAAGATGCATTTTTGCCCACCAAAGTGCTCCATCATTATTACATTCATGGGGGGAAGCATTAAACCTGTAGGGGGGCCACACAGCACCTGTAGGAATGGGAGGAAATCATGTTCAATTACAGGAATGATCAGGTCCAACTTCTTGGATCAAGAGCCCATCAACAGCATCAAGGAACCTCCCTAGAGGGGCCAAAGAGTTGCAATACCAGGGACAGGCTCAAGTTGCAAGCCAAGAGTGTACAGGAACAGTGTACAGGAAATGTTCTGGCCATCATGGCAATAATACCAACCAGCAGTGATGTGACTATGGGTGTGCCAGGATGTGTGTGTGAAGGTTTGAGTGTGAAGGTTACGAGTGTGTAGTTACGTGTGAGTGAAGGTTACGAGTGTGTGAAGGTTACGAGTGTGTAGTTACGTGTGTGTGAAGGTTACGAGTGTGTGAAGGTTACAAGTGTGTAGTTACGTGTGTGTGAAGGTTACGAGTGTGTGAAGGTTACGAGTGTGTGAAGGTTACGAGTGTGTAGTTACGAGTGTGTGAAGGTTACGAGTGTGTGAAGGTTACGAGTGTGTGATGGTTACGAGTGTGTAGTTACGTGTGTGTGAAGGTTATGAGTGTGTAGTTACGAGTGTGTGAAGGTTACGAGTGTGTGATGGTTACGAGTGTGTAGTTATGAGTGTGTGAAGGTTACGAGTGTGTGAAGGTTACGAGTGTGTGAAGGTTACGAATGTGTGAAGGTTACGAGTGTGTAGTTACGAGTGTGTGAAGGTTACGAGTGTGTGAAGGTTACGAGTGTGTGAAGGCTACGAGTGTGTGAAGGTTACGAGTGTGTGAAGGTTACGAGTGTGTGAAGGTTATGAGAGTGTGAAGGTTACGAGTGTGTGAAGGTTATGAGAGTGTGAAGGTTACGAGTGTGTGAAGGTTACGAGTGTGTGAAAGTTATGAGTGTGTGAAGGTTACGAGTGTGAAAGTTATGAGTGTGTGAAGGTTATGAGTGTGTGAAGGTTACGAGTGTGTGAAAGTTACGAGTGTGAAAGTTATGAGTGTGTGAAGGTTACGAGTGTGTGAAAGTTAGGAGTGTGTGAAGGTTATGAGTGTGTGAAGGTTACGCGTGTGTGAAAGTTACGAGTGTGTGAAAGTTATGAGTGTGTGAAGGTTACGAGTGTGTGAAGATTACGAGCGTGTGAAGGTTACGAGTGTGTGAAGGTTACGAGTGTGTGAAGGTTACGAGTGTGTGAAGGTTACGAGTGTGTGAAGGTTACGAGTGTGTGAAGGTTATGAGTGTGTGAAGGTTATGAGTGTGTGAAGGTTACGAGTGTGTGAAGGTTACGAGTGTGTGAAGGTTATGAGTGTGTGAAGGTTATGAGTGTTTGAAGGTTACGAGTGTGTGAAGGTTATGAGTGTGTGAAGGTTATGAGTGTGTGAAAGTTATGAGTGTGTGTGAAGGTTACGAGTGTGTGAAGGTTACGAGTGTGTGAAGGTTATGAGTGTGTGAAAGTTATGAGTGTGTGTGAAGGTTACAAGTGTGTGAAGGTTACGAGTGTGTGAAGGTTATGAGTGTGTGAAGGTTATGAGTGTGTGAAAGTTATGAGTGTGTGAAGGTTATGAGTGTGTGAAGGTTATGAGTGTGTGAAGGTTACGAGTGTGTGAAAGTTATGAGTGTGTGAAAGTTATGAGTGTGTGAAGGTTATGAGTGTGTGAAGGTTATGAGTGTGTGAAAGTTATGAGTGTGTGAAGGTTATGAGTGTGTGAAGGTTATGAGTGTGTGAAGGTTATGAGTGTGTGAAAGTTATGAGTGTGTGAAGGTTATGAGTGTGTGAAGGTTATGAGTGTGTGAAGGTTATGAGTGTGTGAAAGTTATGAGTGTGTGAAGGTTATGAGTGTGTGAAAGTTATGAGTGTGTGAAGGTTATGAGTGTGTGAAAGTTATGAGTGTGTGAAGGTTATGAGTGTGTGAAAGTTATGAGCGTGTGAAGGTTACGAGTGTGTGAAAGTTATGAGTGTGTGAAAGTTACGAGTGTGTGAAAGTTATGAGTGTGTGAAAGTTATGAGTGTGTGAAGGTTACGAGTGTGTGAAAGTTATGAGTGTGTGAAGGTTACGAGTGTGTGAAGGTTACGAGTGTGTGAAGGTTATGAGTGTGTGAAGGTTACGAGTGTGTGAAAGTTATGAGTGTGTGAAGGTTATGAGTGTGTGAAAGTTACAAGTGTGTGAAAGTTACAAGTGTGTGAAAGTTATGAGTGTGTGAAAGTTATGAGTGTGTGAAGGTTACGAGTGTGTGAAAGTTACGAGTGTGTGAAGGTTACGATTGTGTGAAGGTTACGAGTGTGTGAAAGTTACGAGTGTGTGAAAGTTATGAGTGTGTGAAGGTTATGAGTGTGTGAAAGTTACAAGTGTGTGAAAGTTACAAGTGTGTGAAAGTTATGAGTGTGTGAAAGTTATGAGTGTGTGAAGGTTACGAGTGTGTGAAAGTTACGAGTGTGAAAGTTATGAGTGTGTGAAGGTTACGATTGTGTGAAGGTTACGAGTGTGTGAAGGTTATGAGTGTGTGAAGGTTATGAGTGTGTGAAGGTTATGAGTGTGTGAAAGTTACGAGTGTGTGAAGGTTACGAGTGTGTGAAGGTTATGAGTGTGTGAAGGTTATGAGTGTGTGAAGGTTATGAGTGTGTGAAGGTTATGAGTGTGTGAAGGTTATGAGTGTGTGAAGGTTATGAGTGTGTGAAGGTTATGAGTGTGTGAAAGTTACGAGTGTGTGAAGGTTACGAGTGTGTGAAGGTTATGAGTGTGTGAAGGTTATGAGTGTGTGAAGGTTATGAGTGTGTGAAGGTTATGAGTGTGTGAAGGTTATGAGTGTGTGAAGGTTATGAGTGTGTGAAGGTTATGAGTGTGTGAAGGTTATGTGTGTGAAGGTTATGAGTGTGTGAAGGTTATGAGTGTGTGAAGGTTATGAGTGTGTGAAAGTTACGAGTGTGTGAAGGTTACGAGTGTGTGAAGGTTATGAGTGTGTGAAGGTTATGAGTGTGTGAAGGTTATGAGTGTGTGAAGGTTATGAGTGTGTGAAGGTTATGAGTGTGTGAAGGTTATGAGTGTGTGAAGGTTATGAGTGTGTGAAGGTTATGAGTGTGTGAAGGTTATGAGTGTGTGAAGGTTATGAGTGTGTGAAGGTTATGAGTGTGTGAAAGTTACGAGTGTGTGAAGGTTACGAGTGTGTGAAGGTTATGAGTGTGTGAAGGTTATGAGTGTGTGAAGGTTATGAGTGTGTGAAGGTTATGAGTGTGTGAAGGTTATGAGTGTGTGAAAGTTATGAGTGTGTGAAGGTTATGAGTGTGTGAAGGTTATGAGTGTGTGAAGGTTATGAGTGTGTGAAAGTTGTGAGTGTGTGAAGGTTATGAGTGTGTGAAGGTTACGAGTGTGTGAAAGTTACGAGTGTGTGAAAGTTACGAGTGTGTGAAGGTTATGAGTGTGTGAAGGTTACGAGTGTGTGAAGGTTACGAGTGTGTGAAAGTTACGAGTGTGTGAAGGTTATGAGTGTGTGAAGGTTACGAGTGTGAAAGTTATGAGTGTGTGAAGGTTACGAGTGTGTGAAGGTTACGAGTGTGTGAAGGTTACGAGTGTGAGAAAGTTATGAGTGTGTGAAGGTTATGAGTTTGTGAAGGTTATGAGTGTGTAGTTACGAGTGTGTGAAGGTTACGAGTGTGAGAAAGTTATGAGTGTGTGAAGGTTACGAGTGTGAGAAAGTTATGAGTGTGTGAAAGTTACGAGTGTGTGAAGGTTACGAGTGTGAGAAAGTTATGAGTGTGTGAAGGTTACGAGTGTGTGAAGGTTACGAGTGTGAGAAAGTTATGAGTGTGTGAAGGTTACGAGTGTGTGAAGGTTACGAGTGTGTGAAAGTTACGAGTGTGTGAAGGTTACGAGTGTGTGAAAGTTACGAGTGTGTGAAAGTTACGAGTGTGTGAAGGTTATGAGTGTGTGAAGGTTATGAGTGTGTGAAGGTTATGAGTGTGTGAAGGTTATGAGTGTGTGAAGGTTATGAGTGTGTGAAGGTTATGAGTGTGTGAAAGTTACAAGTGTGTGAAGGTTATGAGTGTGTGAAGGTTATGAGTGTGTGAAGGTTATGAGTGTGTGAAGGTTATGAGTGTGTGAAAGTTACAAGTGTGTGAAGGTTATGAGTGTGTGAAGGTTATGAGTGTGTGAAGGTTACGAGTGTGTGAAAGTTATGAGTGTGTGAAGGTTATGAGTGTGTGAAGGTTATGAGTGTGTGAAGGTTATGAGTGTGTGAAGGTTATGAGTGTGTGAAGGTTATGAGTGTGTGAAGGTTATGAGTGTGTGAAGGTTATGAGTGTGTGAAGGTTATGAGTGTGTGAAAGTTACAAGTGTGTGAAGGTTATGAGTGTGTGAAGGTTATGAGTGTGTGAAGGTTATGAGTGTGTGAAAGTTACAAGTGTGTGAAGGTTACGAGTGTGTGAAGGTTATGAGTGTGTAGTTACGAGTGTGTGAAGGTTACGAGTGTGTGAAAGTTACGAGTGTGTGAAGGTTACGAGTGTGAAAGTTATGAGTGTGTGAAGGTTACGAGTGTGTGAAGGTTACGATTGTGTGAAGGTTACGAGTGTGTGAAAGTTACGAGTGTGTGAAGGTTACGAGTGTGTGAAAGTTACGAGTGTGTGAAAGTTACGAGTGTGTGAAGGTTATGAGTGTGTGAAGGTTACGAGTGTGTGAAAGTTACGAGTGTGTGAAGGTTATGAGTGTGTGAAGGTTATGTGTGAAAGTTACGAGTGTGTGAAGGTTATGAGTGTGTGAATTTTATGAGTGTGTGAAAGTTACAAGTGTGTGAAGGTTATGAGTGTGTGAAGGTTATGAGTGTGTGAAAGTTACAAGTGTGTGAAGGTTATGAGTGTGTGAAGGTTATGAGTGTGTGAAAGTTACAAGTGTGTGAAGGTTATGAGTGTGTGAAGGTTATGAGTGTGTGAAAGTTACAAGTGTGTGAAGGTTATGAGTGTGTGAAAGTTAAGGGTGTGCATGGGTAGGGGTTAGTGAAGGTGAGGGCTACGTCTGTCAACTTGATACCAAAGTTGGTCCATAGATTAATTTTAGTTAAAAAGTTAGATTCTGTATCAAAGATTGGTGGAGGTCATGTAGGTTTAGTGTAGAGGGAGAAGTCAATACTATTGGATCAAATTATTTAGCTTAAGTCCCTCTGACATGTAGTGCATTACAGCCTCTCCTCACTTAGCAACGTACTCGTTTACCAACGACTCGGACTTACGACTGGCTCTCTGACCAGTATGCATACCTAAGTAATGTATATTATAGCTGATTTCCTCTATTCTGTTAATTACAATATACAGTACACAACTGTATTAACATTTAAACATATACTAGAAATGTTATAAATGGCACAAAGGTGACATTAAAACATCAAAGATGGCTGACACAAGCCCACTACCATTACAGTATACATGTACTCCTTGCTTAGCAATGAATTCATTTACCAATGTGGTCTTGGGAACGGAACTCCATCGTTAAGTGAAGAGAGGCTGTAATGCGCTGTACGTCAAGGGGACTTAAAGCTAAATAATTTGATCCAATAGTAATATCTTCATCCTCTAAACATAATTTTTACTTTGATCCACTCTGTTCTTCATATATACAAAAAAAAGAGTGACTGCTATCTCTCCTCTGGAGCCTTGGCCCTTGTGGCTCAAGTGGTAGCACTTTCAGCTCACAACTGAAGAATCCAAGTTAGAATCCAGTGAGTGGAAATTCTGAGCATGTTCCCTTACACGTGTAACCTTAGTTCACCTAGACGTAGATACCTGGGTGTTCATCTACTGTTGTTGGTTGCATCCTGGGGAAGAGGAACACAAGCCACTATTGGAAATTAACAAATAGGTCTCTTGGGCTATTCTAGGTTATTAACCCTGGGTTAATAATCCATCTTCAACAATATAATTAGTCAGTTTAAACTCATATAAACACCACTGAATGAATGCGAGATGTAGAGCGATGAAGTGAATAAAATTGACTCGGTGAATGTGAGATCGAGTGAGAGAAATGAGTACAAGTGAGAGAGAGTACAAGTACACAAGTGTGAGTACTCACCTCACTGTGTTTGCAGTGAATAAGTCATAGCTTTGGGCCATGCCTTAACTCTCTCATCAACTGGTTTTACTGATTTTTGGTCTCAAATGTCTCATCATGCCTACTCTTGAAACTTTCTAGTATTTCCTTTTACATCAACTATAAGACTCCACTTACTCGCCATCATAAGACTGGTTAAGTACTTTGTAACATCCATCATTATCTTCAGTTGGCCTCTATGTCTCTGGCTGACTCTATATCTAAAACAGCCTGTGCCTATCCAACCTATCTAGTCCTCTGAAAAGCTCCAGCTGCAGGTCATAATGTGACCAAGACCTGCATCAGGCAACACATGTCCTGTTTCCTGACAAACCTAATGTAACCTAACCTAACCTGTGTGATTTGCACAGTATTCCATTGACTATCATTTTTTAAGTGTAAGCCATGCGTGTCATATGAGGCGACTAAAATACTGGGAGCAATGGGCTAGTAACCCCTTCTCCTGCAGAAGGGGTTTTTACGAGGATTGTGAGGCTCAGGTTAGAGTATGTAGGAGAGAGGGAGATTATTTCCTGGTAAAAGTAGGCCTTAGAAAAGGATGTGGGGTTAAAAGATAAAGAATCTAACACAAAGTGGGAGTTGTCACAGTTGCTCTTTGCTGATGACACTGTGCTTTTAGGGGATTCTGAAGAGAAGTTGCAGAGGTTGGTGGATGAGTTTGGTAGGGTATGTAAAAGAAAATTTAAAGTGAATATAGGAAAGTCAGGTGATGAGGATAACAAAAAAATTAAGTAAATGCAGACTGAATATCAGGTTGGAGGGAGAGAGTATGGAGGAGGTGAATGTATTCAGATATTTAGGAGTGGACGTATCAGATGGGTCTACGAAAGATTAGGTGAATCACAGAACTGACAAGGGGAAACAGGCGAGTGGTGCACTGAGGAGTCTGTGGAGACAAAAATCTTTGTCCATGGAAGCAAAGAGGGGAATGTATGAGAGTATACTTATACCAACCCTCTTACATTGGTGTGAAGCATTGGTGGTGAATGTTGCAATAAGAAGACTGGAGGCAGTGGAGATGTCGTGTCTGAGGGCAATGTGTTGTGTGAATATAATGCAGAGAATTCGTAGTTTGGAAATTAGGAGGAGGTGCTGGATTACCTGAACTTTTATCCAGAGGGCTGAGGAGGGGTTAAGGTGGTTCGGGCATGTTGAGAGGATGGAACAAAATAGAATGACTTTCAGTGTATCTGTAGTGAAGGGAAGGCAGGGGTAGAGGTCAGCCTAGGAAAGGTTAGAGGGAGGGGGTAAAGGTTTTGTGTGCAAAAGATTTGGATTTCCAGTAAGCATGCATGAGTATGTTAGATAGGAGTGAATGGAGACAAATGGTTTTTAGGACGACATGCTGTTGGAGTGTGAGCAGGGTAATATTTATGAAGGGATTCAGGGAAACCAGCAGGCCAGACTCGAGTCCTAGAGATGGGAAGTACAGTGCCTGCACTCTTAAGGAGGGGTGTTAATGTTGCAGTTTTATAACTGTAGTGTAAACGCACCTCTGGCAAGACAGTGGTGGAGTGAATAATGCTGAAAGTTTTTCTTTTTCGGGCCACCTTGCTGGGAAACAGCCAATGTGTTAATAAAAAAAATAAATAAATAAATAACAAAAAATCTATCATTAGCATTTTTCTCAAGTGTCTCCTCATAATCCAAACTACTCAATTGCAGTATTATTCTTGTTACAAGACTTTGGCTATTTTTTAATTTCGTTGTAATTGTATCTAGGAATCTGTTGCTACACTCAAAGAATAATTTTTTTTTCAATCATTTCTATCCAGGTGACCTGCAAATGTGACTTGACAAAAATATTGGCATAGCATGTAGCAATACACAAATAACCCATACAGTTAGTGTGACTTTGTAAATGGTCTAAATCAAACCAAAACATTGTTGTAAACTCCTCCCTCTTGTGTGCAGATTATTTGTGTACTGTTCTAGTCATGGTATTTAAAGTTTTTTTCTTAATAGCAAGTAGCAAATGTTTCGTCATACAAGAAATTGAGGACTTCCATACCGCTATTGGTGATAATTATCAACAAATTGGGACTTTCTTACCTCTAGAAATGATAGGTCTGTCGCAGCACACTACTTGTAGCCGGCTGCTCTAACACCTAGTACGCGGTAATGTCTCGAGTTTTTAATTTCATGTGAAGTACTAAACCCGTGTGGGTTATTCAGCTGGTGGAGGCTTGATCCTCCACCAGTCAGTCTCAGGAAAGAGTCCTAGCATATGGAAAACCTCTATTCCAAGAGGACTTTCAAGGGTGGGGCAAGTATTGCTATACTGGAGGAGGACAAACTTAGGAGTGGCTGTCAGTTGGAAGGGATCTAGGAGACCTGTTCCAAAGCAACATTATTATCTGGGGAGGCTTTGAGAAAATGAGGGAATTTCTGAGGACGTTTAACCCCCCCCAAGTGTCCCCTGGTGCCACTCTGGCACTACAGCACTTCAGTGACACATATATCTGTTCAGTGACAAATGCAGTACCTGACTAATTACATTTTACTCCAAAGACATTTTTTCCAATTTACAAATTCACATATATGCACTTTCATTATTTTTCCATGCCTTCGCGATACGTTTCTTTATCCACTCGTATACAAACATGGAACATTTATACGGATGCATGATGACAATCACATACATGCAGTATTTTTGTGATAATACTTCAAAGTAATATTAAATGTGCCAAGTTACCGTTCTCTACACTGGTTCGGTAGGGAAACACTACATTTTTATAGAATATAAAAATTTTATTAAACAAAAAGAAAACATACAAAGAGACGCAAGGAGCCTGTCTAAAAGACGTCTAAAAGATAACAAAGGCATGGTTCCGGACATTAAAATTCTGAAGAGGGCACTAAATAAATGCATTCTTTAGTACATACATTAAAACAGCGAGGCTTCAGGAAATGCTTCATCAAGTCACGGTGTTTTAATATCGTTCACTTCAAAACAGAGAAACCAAATTTTCTTACTACCAGCCATCAGCTTATTCTATAAAGGTGATAAACCGGAACCATGCCACTTACACTTTTTGTCTATTGTAACTCGAACTGGAATTGCAATATTTATTTTCAGGAAAGTCCAAGTATTACATTAACCCAAAATAGATGATTTTTGGTTTGCACATTCTATCATAAATAATTTTATACAACATTAGCATCATCATTTAAAAATATTAAGTACTCTGATATAAAACATTGCATACTAATTATACAAGATAAATTAAGAAAAAATTTTTACGACAATTTTATGTTACTGTTACCCCAACTGTAATGCTTGACTGTCCCTAAATAACGAGTACAGAGAGTATGTGAATATTTTTGTACACTACCAGCTATCTGTCCATAGCTTCCCATTAAGACTAAAACTTTATTTCCTGACATTTAAGTAAATAGACACTATATTAATGTGTATTTGCAAAATTGAGGTTTTAACATGCTAATGAAGCTTCAGTGGGTTTCAGAACTTAATTTTGTTACTCAAATATCAAAAGGAATTTTATATTACGTGTACATGATAGAAAACCAGAATGATAGAGACAGAACTAGTTAGTATTAGTTCGTGTTAGCAATGTCACTTGTTGTGGCTATGTCATATGATGTGCCCATCATGGAAAATGAAAAGGGAATTCGTGAAAAACAGGAATTTTATCGAGACATTTTACCTGTCCGCAGGCGAAATGTCTCGATAAAGTTCGCCTCTACAACTGGGTCTTTCTCGCCATCAATTGGCTTTGCACCAGTCGTCTCTGGTATGGGAAAAGTGAGGGGTGGGGGAGGGTAACCAGGTTTGATCCATGGAAGGGGGGGGCAGTGCCACTTTACACAATAATGATGCTGGTTTCTTTGTTAATGCTTTTCCATCATTTTTCACATTTATTGGAAAGTTTTCAAAATCAACAGCATAAATGAGCCAGTTCATTCTGCCTCATTTATCATGTTACAACCTCTCTCATGCTTGTTCGCTTATATGTATATGCACAAATATACTACTAGTAATATTACATAGACCCCTAAGAGTGAAAACTATTTCTGACTGATGAAGGACTTAATTTCTAGTGTAGTAAGAAACATAGGTGCAGAGGAGCCGAGAACTCTTATTAACGTCAAAAGGTTTCAGATTCTTTTTTAAGCTACTCCTCATTGGAGCTGAGAACTCTTATTTACGTCAAAAGGTTTCAGATTCTTCTTTAAGCTACTCTTCATTTTGCAAGCTGAAAATATGATTTAGCTGCTTAAAATTGACCGTTCTTTAAACATGATCTTCTCTGTCTCAATATGACTGTTTATCCTAAGAAATAGCATAGGTAGACTATGCTGAACAATTAGCAAAATGAGAGAAATTGAAGTATTTAAAGACATTATATCAGACCAGAGCAAGACTTGAATCTGAGCACTTTGTATCGACATACAGTATGCACTACTATACTGTTCAGTATGTGGAGTCTGGCTAAGTGATATAACACAGGCGCCCTTGGTTTACTATGGGGTTACCTTCTGACAAACCCACCATAAGTCAAAAATATCGTAAGTCAAATATGAATATATGCTCAATAAGTAAGTAAATAACTACTATTACTGGATAAGTAAATAAACAAATAATTACTGTAACTAAATACCAGTACTAAAAAGTAAATATATGAATACAAGTTACGGACTTGCTGGTTTTATGTTGGGTAATTATCACGAGTTTTGTCACCAAAGTACAGTGGAGCCGCGGTTTATGATCACCTCCCAATGCGACCAATTATGTAAGTGTATTTATGTAAGTGGGTTTGTACGTGTATGTTTGGGGGTCTGAAATGGACTAATCTAATTCACAATATTCCTTATGAGAACAAATTCGGTCAGTACTGGCACCTGAACATACTTCTGGAATGAAATATCGTAATCCGGGGGTCCACTGTAATTGCTTTTGCACCATCACAAATCAAGGAGCACCTGTACCTTGATGCAGAGTGCACAGTCGTGCCCTGGTCTGTGGTAATGTTTGTAAATAGGTAGACTATACTTAGGATGCCCAAAGTTTTCCAATATTTCTACTTTCTTTTATAACAAAGAAAGTATTTAAGATAATTAAAAACTTAAAAAAAAAAAAATTAGATGTATAGTGAATATGTGAATAAGTGCCTTTTATATAACCCCCTTCGTGAAGAAATACAATCAGCAAAAAATCTATTAGAAGAGGTGTTGCAAGTGACAAGCCCAGGTTTATAATGTATAACATCAAACTAATATACTATTAATCCTTTCCTCTTACAAGAAGGCCATTCATTTCTTAAATAGCATAGTTAATTAGCACACAATATTGCCTACCATAAATAGATTACAGAATCACAGACATATTTTTCTCTATAAATAATATATTTAGGCTTATTTGCCTAGGGAGACACCATGGCATTAGAGTTACTAAGGTAAACCTTCGATTCAACGGAATACAAGGGGGTAGTGGATGGCTGGCATGGTGATTGTGGTGGACAGAGATGAGATTGCTTCCCCTGTGATCGTAGCAATAACGAACAATTCTGGAGCCAATAGACCTCATCCCTTGTTTCCAAATCAACTGATCCAGCGGTTTCCATTCGTATTTTCCAAGCCCCTTAAATCGAGTCCATTAAATCGAGAGTTTACTGTAATCATCTTTCAAACAGGTGAAGACGTATTGAAGCCTAGCATTGGTCATTAAGGAGGTCGCTACTGATATGATATATTTGAGGAGTCACTTCAAGACTCGAAAATTGAACATCCTTTTCCAGGATGTTGCTGTAACTTCATGCAAAATAATCTGAAATATTTCTTTTTTTTTTAAATTTTCTAGTTTGCCGTATCAGGTCCTACTCATTTACCTAATACAAATCAAGCAAGTGCAGTAAAGGCGTCCTTCGCTTTATGCAGTGGACGAGTTTCAAGTCCCACTGTACTTCTATGTAGCTCAATTGTGTTATTAACACTTGATTCCATCAAGTCATCAACGTACTTCGCGGACCTCGCTCGTCACTTGCTGTGAGTGCAGATCACACGTACAGATTTACTGATAGAAATAGGGCCTCGCATAATAGTGAATTTGCATAAAATGAGGGAACACCTGCATACTATCAAATTCTTATGATTTTCAGTTGTGTTGGCTTAAGGTGTTTATTTCAGTAGCCAGTAGCATTAAGATACATTAACTGATTTGCTTTTCTTCTAGTTATATTGTTCATATCTACAATTACCAAGAAATGTATCACGTAAATACGTTGCTTAAGAGTATCTCTTCTTCCTTAAGAATGGCACAGCCATATTAATTGAAATTCCCACAAATAAAAGAATTTTAACCTTACTGCTTTAAAATAGTTCATACCGTACTTACCGGTAAATATTAGCATTCTGTTGAATTACATTTTAAGTACTGTTCACGGTTTGCCACTGGACTTTGGCTACAATGACCACAATGTTCGAACGTGTTCCCACTGAGCATATGCATATGGTGGTTGGTAAGTCTGCTGTATTAACAATTTTCCATTTTCCTCGTATTCAAATGGCTTTTTATCGGTCTGGACTTCTACATTATTAGTTATAGGTACTTGCTCAGTCTGAGGCTGCTGTACAGGTTTAGGGAACTCCACCTGCTCTAGGGTTCTCCGCTCACTGTGCACAAATCTGTGGCTGTTGAGATGGCTCTCGTGTGTGAAGCGTTTGTGACAAACTTCACATTCAAACTTTTTCTCTTCACTATGTACATAGCTGTGGCTAGTAAGGTAACTTTCATGCGAGAAACGCTTTCCGCAGACATCACATGCAAACCTTTTCTCCTCACTGTGTACAAATCTATGGCTATTTAAATGACTCTTCTGTGCAAAGCGCTTGCCGCATTCTTCACACTCGAACCTTTTTTCATCAGTGTGTATGAATATTTGACCATTTACCTGGCTTTTCTGAGTAAACCTTTTTCCCCATTCCTGACATTCAAGTTTTATTTCCTCATTATGCATAAACCTATGGCTGTTGAGATGAAGTTCTTGCATAAATCGTTTCCCACAGATTTCGCATTCAAATTTCTTTTCTTCACTGTGCACATACCTATGGCTACTAAGATGGCTTTCCTGGGAAAATCGCTTCCTGCACACCTCGCATTCAAAATTTTTCTGTTGTGTGTGGACAAACCTATGACTGTTAAGATGGCTACTCTGCTTATATCGTTTTCCACAAATATCACATTCAAATTTCTTCTCACTGTGCACAAGCATGTGGCTGTTCAGGTGACTTATCATATTAAAGCGTTTGCCACACAAAACGCACTCAAACTTTTTCTCATTGTGTACTAACATGTGGCTGTTGAGGTGACTTTCCATATTAAATCGTTTCCCACATAACAAACATTCGTATTTCCTCTCTTCACTGTGCACTAACATATGACTATTAAGATGGCTTTCCATTAAAAACTGTTTGCCACATATTTCACACTCAAAGTTTTTTTCACTACTGTGCATGACCATATGGCTGTTTAAATGGATCTCCATGTAAAATCGTTTTCCACATAAATTACACTCAAACTTTTTCTCATTATGGACGAGCATATGGCTATTGAGATGACTCTCCATACTAAACCTTTTACCACACAGCAAGCACTCAAACTTCTTTTCACTGTTATGTACTAGCATATGACTGTTTAGGTGACTTTCCATATTGAATCGTTTATCACACAGAGTACACTCAAACTTTTTCTCCTCACTGTGTACCAGCATGTGGCTATTGAGGTGGTTCTCCATGTGAAAGCGCTTCCCACACAGCACACATTCATATCTCTTTTCTTCACTGTGTACGAGCATGTGACTATTTAAGTGGTTTTCCATGTTGAATCTTTTGCTACACAATGTACACTCAAACTTCTTATCTGTGCTGTGTTTCAGCATATGACTGTTTAAGTGGCTTTTCTGACTGTACCTTTTATGACACTTTCCACACTCGTATTTTTTTTCCTGATTGTGCACAAGCATGTGACTATTAAGGTGATTCTCCATAGAAAATCTCTTATCGCAAATCTTACATTCAAACTTTTTTTCAGTAATATGAACAAGCATATGACTATTTAAATAGTTTTCCATAGCAAATCGTTTCCCACAAACCTGGCATTCAAATTTCTTCTCTCGGTTATGCTCGTGCATGTGGCCATTGAGATGGCTCTCCATAGTAAAGCGCTTACCACATATCACACATTCGAAGTTCTTCTCCTTACTGTGCCAGAGCATGTGACTAGTAAGGTGACTCTTCTGTGCAAAGCTTCTGCTACAACGATCACAATCGTACGGTTTTTCATCGCCTGTGTTGGTAGCTTCGTCTTTTGTAGCTTCTTTGTTTTTCTGCACAATAAAACTTCCCGAGACTATATTTTTCTGTTCGGGAAAACTTCCAGGCTCTGCATTTTTCTGGACACTAAAACTTCCAGTCTCTGTATTAGTCTGGGCATCGAAATTTTCAGGCTGTACACTTTTCTGAGCTGGAAAGCTTCTAAATTCAGCACTTTTCTGGGCATGGAAATTTCCCAACTCATTATTTTTTTGGATGTGGAAATTACCATAAAACGCTGTACCTGGATGAATGAGAGTCTGTTGTCCCACCACACTACCTGCTGGATTTACACTATGAAATTTTCCTGGATATGGAATGTGTAATCCTTCCATCATGAAGATGGTAGCGTCAAAATTTTATTTTTCCTTTCCTTCCAGCCATTCCTATTTCAGCTCAATAGTGAGAGAGGATTATCACTCATCTTGTCGTCTTCACCTTAGATGTTCAACTTCTTTGTGAACTCGTGAAGATACATCAGTAATCTTGTGTCTGAAACAAATGGCTTACGTTAGCTGATAATGTCAACACAGCAAAACAATTTTCTCTATGGATTGAAAATATTAAATCTAAACTGACAAATCAGTTCTAGTATATACAAAAATTTAAAGATAAAAGTAACAATTTTTTTTAAATAAAAATCTTTCTAAGAACCCAGCCATCTGGTGAGGAAATATGAATATTAAATTAGAAGAATGCATCTCATTATGATTTTGATGAATAGGCTCGGAAAAAATTAATTAATATATGAAGATCTCTTCTTATGGAACTGTTCTCATTGCAAATTTCTGAAAAATAACTAAAATGCCGTCATGGTATAATATTTATATTTTTAACACGCCATCACCTCAAACTTATAGAACATTCAAACAAAATAGTGTAAAAAATAAAAATTATATATTTTCTTTTGTTATATATAGTTCTAAATGAGTATATGGGTTTGTCATATATTCTCAAATCAAGTACAATATATTACAAACACCTAAACTTCAGAATCTTATACTTTCTAAAACAAAAAAAATCGTAATGATCATTTTAAAAATAATAATAATATTAAGTGCTAAACCTGTAAGGGTCATACAGCAATAATCATTTCAATACTCAAAAAATGACATGGTCACTGAGTCTGGAGGAAATCTGATATTTAAAACTGTAATGGTGAGTGGCTCATTTATTGGCCTACCAAGAGGCCTGGTAGGCTTAAGCTGGAAGTAAGGGGAGGCAGGAGAAATGTGTCTTCAAGGCATCTCACTTTTAAAGCAACCATCAACTAACTGCCGCACCAGTGACATCTTCTGTTGAGACATCACGTAAATGTCACCTTCTTCCAAGTGGGTTTTGCTTGTACAATATTTGATATTATTCCCCTCATTTAGCAGTAGACTGCAAAGTACTGTATAATTATGGCAATATTTATAGCCATACATATTGTGTATATGTTGGTGCATAATAAAGCACATAATCAGTGAGTGCTCAACTTAGAGTTAGTTAGGGTATACTACACAACACTGACTATCAATGTCAAAAATAACTCACATTTTTCAAGAAATTTCGGTGCTTAATAAAAGCATTTTACCTCGTAACCTTACGCAACATGTGATTTACAAGACAATGGTCGGTGAAGCATATATCACTACAGAATAAGTGTTAACATGGGTATGACTACTCCATGGGGAGATGGAGAAGAAGCCTTCCTCCGTAAGTCATGCATGTCATAAGAACCGACTAAAATGCTGGGAGCAAGGGACTATTAACACCTTCTCCTGTATAAATTACTAAAAGTGAAAAGGAAAAAAAAAAACTACGTTTCTTCTTTTATGGGTCACCCTACCTCAGTGGGAGATGGCCGATGTGTTAATAAACAAGGGGGCTATGCCTGATGCCACGTGACAGTGGCAAATTTGATCAGATTTTAAGAGGAATTTCAGTGCTTCTCACCAATATTTCATCTCATATCATACATAATATGTGATTTACATGATGGTGAGTGGTAAAGCACATAATTACTAATAGTTTAGTGTTGAAACAGACGTTAAAATAGGTATAGTACCCGATTCCAGGTGGCAATGGTAAAATCTATAATTCTGTAAGGAATTTCAATGAAGATTTTTCAGTAGAGTATTTAACTTAATAACCTTACCCAACACGATATAAATGTTGTGTATGTTTTATTACAGGATAAGAACAACAGGCATTGGTGAGTACCAGTTTATATTTAGTCAGTAATATTTTGTTTTGAAAATGTACACTTACTAATTTCTCACACATTTTTTGGGTAAGTTAGATTGGGTGGACTCAAACTTCGTGCTTCTGGTCCAAATCGATACAAAATTTTGGTGTTTGACAATACATACTGAAGTGAAAGTGTCTTAATGGTGTGACTTTTAGGAAAGAAGACCTGTTATATAGGAAAATTTTCTATAAGTTTCTTTGTCCTGAAGCTTCTGAACAGAGTAAACTACATACCTGCTTCACAATTTTTCTATATTCCAATATTTATGAAGTTCATAACTACAGTATTCTTTGATCTTCCACCTTTTTTGCCAAGGTTTATTGCATCCTTTGCATTCTCAAAATATCTAAAGGGGGCGCCCTACTTCTTTTTCTCTCTCTCTCTCCTATCGTCAGTTAAAATCCAGTGTTTTTTGTCGTAAAAAGCCGCTAAAAAAGCCTGAAAACTCAACCATAAAAATAAATTCTGTAAATTTTAGGCAAAATATATATCTTTTGATGTGTAAATCAGTGAAAGATTTACATGTATTTTGAGAATAACATACGGTGATGTACTAGGCTAGATATTATTATTTTAAGAAAGTCTGAAGTAGAGAAAACAGTCTGCCTATCATTACTCAGAAGAAAAAAAATATTACAATAATTTCAATTGTATTATGACTAAGAAACCGACCAGGGCAGCCATAGTCCCATAAAACAACAAAACAATACCTGGTGAAAGGCATTTTTTAAGTTTATTTAGAATCTAAGTAATTATAGTAGCTGAATACAGTGGAACCTCGGTACTCAAACAGCTCCCTACTCGAACAATTCGGTATTCGAATGCTTTGTTCGGTAAAAAAAAATCGTTCAGTAGCTGACAGTTCGCTCGGCACTCGACCAAACAAACACGACCTGCCAGAACTTCAATGCAAACTATTTCATGTTTCTTCGCATTTTTTGGTGTTTTTATATTATTTGTATAAATAAGTCACCATGGGGCCTACGAAGACTAGCGATAACAGCCAACTTATAAAATAAAATTGGTTGGGAAAAATATGTTCAATACTCGAACAGATCGGCACTCGAACGGCCTTCTGGAACCAATTAAGTTTGAGTACCAAGGTTCCATTGTATGTTGATGGGTAACATTAGAATGTTTCCCAAACATTCTGCACCTACAAGTATTGAATGTTTCTTGATGTTGAGTAATATGAAACAGCTAGCGAGTGCTAGCGGCTTACCTGTGCACTGTATATGCTTTAACTGTCATAAAATCGGCAAGTTATCTTCCTAAAATTACTGTATATAAAAAATTTAAAGCACTTCCCATTTTAACTTTTTTTTTCATTGGCAATAACTCAAAAAATGTAAGAGCTATGCAGTAGGGCTATTGGTCCATGCTTGTCAGGTCAAATTTTCACAGCCAACCACAAGACTCACACACACTCACCATATATTTCAAGTTACCTAGAGTCCTTGCTTCACTGATGCTACCTTCAAGTTCCATTCATCTTAAACTACTGCCAAATTGGTACTCCCTATAATTTTTCTATACCTAAATTTGTCCAACTTGAAGCCTTTGCTGCAAATATTGTCTAGGTTAGATATTTTTAGCACATTTCTTATATCCCTTTTGTTCACTCCTGTTTTCCATTTATACACTTCATTTACCCCCTAATTCTACATCTTTCTAGGGTTCAAATTCAGTGCCTTCAGTTTTTCCTCATAAGAAAGATTTTTCATGCTTGGACTCAACATCATCCTTCTCTGTACATTTATGTCATTCTGTAATATGGAGACCAGAACTATGCAGCATTATGTAAATGAGGCATTATCAAGAATATATTAAGTAGAATTTTAAGCTTGGGACTTTATTTATACTGATATGAAGCCAAGTACGTATTCTATAAACTTTACTGTGAATATATATGTACTGTTGTTTCAGCTTAAATTTCTGTTACCCAGAAATCCTAAATTTTTTTCATATTCAGTTGATATTGCATTGTATCTGCCACCTCTCTGGCTACATCAACCTATCCAGGCCATCTTGTAGCTTTCTAATGTCCTCATCAGGAATTCATTAGTGGCCTATCTCAATGTCATCAGCAAGCTTGCTTGTGTCTCTTATTATTCCCACATCAATGTTATTTATGAAGACTGTAAACAGCAAGAGTCGCAGTACTGACCCCTGTGGTACACCCCCCCTTGTAATGGGTCCCCATTCTGATTTCTTTTCATTTACATACACTGTTGCCTATTGGTCAGCCATGCAATCATCCAGGAGATAATTTCTCCTATACCATGTGATCCTACTTTCTTTATCAATCAACTGTTTGGGACTCTATCAAATGCCTTACTGAAGTCCATATATGTAATACTGCATTAACTTTGACCACCTCGAATACCTTAGTGAAAAAGGTTAGTAAATTTGTAACTAACGATTCTGTCAACTTCCCTACAAAAGAGGTTAGGCTGATTGGTTTATAATTTGAATGTAAGAAAACACATTCACCATCACTTATTCAACAGCTGTCTTGGCAGAAGTGTATCCACCACAATTCAAATGATCCTCTGCATTGCAATTCTCGACCTAACCTTTACAGTGCAAGCACTGCCCTTTCCATCTCCAGAACTTAAGTTCCAATAACCACTTTTCATTGAATCCCTTCAAAAATGTTATCTTGGTGACACTCCAACAGCAAACCAAATCCCAAAATTTACTCGTTTCCTATCACTCTACTCAAATGCACTCACATATTCCAACTGGATGCTCAAGCCCCTGCCACTTAAAACCTCATCCACATCCTCCTTCCAACCCTCCAGGGGTATCCCCTACTTGTTCATTCATCTCAGTTTTATACTATACCATCTTTTGGTCAATTTGTCCTGTCAGGAAACATTGTCCTGTTTCCACACAAACCTTACCTAAGCTAACCTAAATTGACCCGTCCTACACCAATAGCCAAAGCATCTCGGTAACTCCTTCTCCCCCTTTATGATCATTCATAACACCATACTTAATTCCTTCAATCTTTATTCTCTGCATAATATTTGCACCATACACTAATCTCAAACATCTACACTGACTTAAGTCTCCCTTTTACCACAACATTCACATCATGCTTCATACGTATACAAAAGTGTTGCACATACTCCGATGCATTTCCATATTTTGCGTCCAACGACAGACTGTCTTTTCCCGGGTAGTTCAATACTCCATCTATCTTTCTTCCTTTGTCTATCCTAGGATTCACATCATCTTTCATACACTCACTCCCACATAGTTTTATCATACAAACGAGTAATGAATCATCTAAGATTACAATAAGACTGTTTTGTACTAATTTAAAATTTGTTCAATAGCCATTATGAATTAAAATTTCAAATTTATTAAATATATTCATTACCATAATTAAAATCCAATTTATTAAGTGAGAACATTTCCAAAGGAAACATTAACAAAATAAAGTTGAGCACTAAGGATGAAATATTTTTCAATTTACAAAAATAGGATCATTTACAAAGTATGGCAAGTGAAACCAGTGGCCAGGCGTAACAGAGAAAGGTTCAATATTACCAAGAAGTAAATACAGCTGTTTCTACAATACTACAACATTTACAATAATTCAAGATAATATATGAATAAAGAGGTTCATAATTACCTAATTCCTAGGGAATTATGTCCCCCCCCCTGTTTATGTGTAGCACATAAGTACATTATCACAAACTCCACACCGACACAAATTATGTTACTAAAGATCACTCACATGAAGACAGTTTTCCTCTAGGTGTGTTTAATTATTTTACAAACTTCATCGGCAAAAGGCAAAAAACAAAAGCTTGACGAGATTAACGATACTACGATGCGTGCGAGAAAGACACATGGGCAAAAATTAAAACATTTACTGACTACACATTTCGCCCACTGAAAAAGCCCTTCGTGGGTGAAATGTATCAATAAATGCCTTAATACTTGCTTATCAACCAGGCTGTGATGGATATGTGGGCCAGTGAGCCACCAGCAGCAACAGCCTGGTTGATCAGGCAAGCACCAGACGAGCCTGGCCCAAGGCTGGGCTCGGAGAGTAGAAAAACTCTCGGCATGCGTCGAAGGTATATGCATTTTTCTCACACATGTCAGTGTTACCCACCACTTTTGATATACAAAGCTGTGAAATAACATCCTCGGTAAACTGTCTTCACATTTCAGTACAAAATGCCATCCTAAAGTCTACTTCCCTAAGTGTGATCCTCGATCACATAATTTATGTGAGGAAATTATAATAGTACATACATAACTATATACAAAATATACATATTTTCACAATTTATTTTTAAAATAGTTTGACTTAATCTTTTAAGAAAATTTAAACAGCTGTTAAATAATCTAACTTAAATATCATTGCTTAAATCATCATTTATGTTACAGTTTTACAATGAATAAATATACTGGTTAATTAGGGAAACAAGATAATCCCCTAAACATTAATACACAATACAATGCTAATCACTGTACATCCGTGGCCAATTCTGAGGCCTTGTCTACCCCACCAGTGCGACCATTGGCCAAATTTCCATGTCAACTAAACACATCAATATCATGGAAATTCTTGGATTATACTATCTTCTAAAGCTCCCCTACATAGTGCAATTTTTCACAGATGTAACTGAGAAAGTGTATCAAAAATTTAAAGGCGTGTATTACGGAGACCATTCCAAGCAATTCAATTCTGGGCATACCTTTTCAATCGCATTTACAAAATATTCACTGTATCCCTTACATAGTTAACATTTACATACATGACTATTATTTGTAAACGCACTGGTCTGTATCCAGTGACTGTCACAACTTCCAATACTTAAGATACAAGGAAATCAAGTGTATCACAGGTGATAAGATTACGCTGTACAGGATACAATCACTTTAGTGACTAAACACCAATTACCAATACAACTTATTCACAATATAAAAATTTTTGCATGGTTACTTCTTTCAAATTCCTTCAAGAGTTTTTCATAAAATTATTAAAGCTCTTTGCAAACGTAATCTGTCATTATTTTTGATAATTATGATTGAACAGATTTTCCATATGACTGAGGGACATGGTATAGAAATTAGAACTACCATTCTTATACATTCTGACATGTATTAAAATCAACCTGTTTAAATAATACCTAAAAAAATTCTTTCTGCTGACAATGCTTAGTCAAGTCTTTAAACAAAATATTTGAAAAAACTCTTTTTGCTTTACAATTAAAATAAGATTTTTAGCAGATAATTCCCAAAATTTTACATGTGGGCAAATTACTGCAAACTCTCTCAAATACTTACACTAGTTATCTTGATTATTTCCTACAGCAACATTACACAATATCTAACAATCTTGAAAGTGGACACAGAATTCTAGCGATGATTCAAAGTGTTTAATTACATACTAAATGATATCTTACTCATTTGATATTCTCTTCATAATACAAATGACGGTAACGTAATGAAGTCCGTTAAGTTACACAGACATTATATGACATACAACAAACAAGTTAGAAAAATATGTTTCAATATAAATGTGTGAAACATTCTGGTTACTGACATTTCTATGTACAATAATAAAATTGGCTTGATTATTATTATATAATCACAGAAACGGCTAAACCCATGTGGGTTATTCGTTGCTGCAAGGCAAGTGATGCTAATGGTGGATGGTGGAAGTGTGGAGGGTGATCGCAAGGATAAAATAAGACTGTTCTGGGCACTGCATGTTTCTACCATACATGTCAGAAAGTCTTGCCTTGCAAATATGCAGAACCTGCTTCATATGGGCCAATAGATCTACTGCAGTGTTCCTCTATTTTTATATCCATATGAATACAACTTTGTTCCCTAGTGTATTCCATTAGTACCTAAAGACCATTAAATTTAATAAATACTATAGTTGATCAACATGCTAACATAGGAACTTAAGCAGTATGCTACCATGTACTATATATAAACAAACGTATTTATAATTAATCAGTGATTCTGGAGATTATCTTCGCCAATGCCCGGTCTCAGCCTACGCCACAGAAGTTGCAAAGGCAAGATAGAGAGCTATTAAAAAGCACACAGGAAAGCGGTGTGCATAGTGAATGTACCTAGAGGCTTGTGAGATTTGCATGTAATCTTGTGTGTTTGTGAGATAAAGAAAAGATCAATAATCCTGCCAGAATGCAAAATAAGGCTCCAATTTCCCACTCTTCTAACAGGACAGTGGTAGCTGCCAGGGTGGTTACTGTCTACCACCCTGTTGTGATATTGCTTGAAGCAGACAAGCATAAGACAAGCAAAACTGTATAAATAAATGGGATAAATGACGGTACTGAACCAAGAAAGAACTTGAAACAAAGTCTTTAAGTTGGATAAATTCAAACTTAGAAAGAAGAGAGGAAAGTACTGGTTTAGCAATAGAGTTGCTTATGAATGGAACAAACTGCCATTGAAGCTAACATGTTGGGTAGCTTTAAATATAGGTTAAACAGACATACGAGTGAGAAAGGTTGGGATACAGAAGGACCTGCCTAGAATGCAGCAATAGGCCTATTGTAGTCCTCCTTTAATAGTATGTCCTTAAAACAATAAAGGAACACTAAGTCATCCTTTAATAGTATGTCCTTAAAACAATAAAGGAACACTAAGTCATCCTTTAATAGTATGTCCTTAAAACAATAAAGGAATACTAAGTCCTCCTTTAATAGTATGTCCTTAAAACAATAAAGGAACACTAGAGTCAGCCTACTGGGTAATACAAGTCACGTCATGGCGAATAAAGCACATACACAACAGGAGCTGTTATAGCTTGCTCAAATTTCCCTTACGTAGGACTTTTTTTTTCAACCAACTGGTCGTATCCCACCAAGGCAGGGTGACCTAAACAGAAAAACAAGAGTATTTCTTTTTCCTAGCACTTAGCAATGTTAAATTTCATCATCCATCTCTTAATCAACTTTCTTAATTTATCAACGTCTTCCTACAGGAACACAGTATGTACTAATTTTCATAGGTCCTATCTGTACGATTTTACATAAATCTGTGAACATGTTTATACTCTATGGTTTCTAATTCCTTCTACCAAGTCATTTATACAGATTAGGATCATCATACGTACTATCCTTTTAGTCCCCCTCCCATAAATTCGCTGTACTGGTTTTCTAGATAATGCCCATTTCGAGATGAAATGGCCTACACTACTGCACTAGATTTTACCTTGTATCACTGACTGCATATTCCTTTCACAGAAGAAATCTCTCATTCACTGTACAATGTATTATCGATTATTTTAATATCTTTGGGGAAGGTGGTGCATTGTATTTTCAACAATAATGGATCATCGCATTTTCTATGTTTTGCATTGTAAGGTTTATGCACCAAATCACACAAAACCTCCCTCTGGATAGTTTTGGAGGCCTAAATAACTAATGGCTGGATAATTGATGATCTGCTTCAAATCACTTGTTCTCTTTAGCTTAGAGTACTGTCCAGTGTTGACTACTATGTTCAGGGCAGGAGAGATATCATACCAAGTTCATTTACAGTCCAAATAGAGCCAACAAAGTATTTACATTACTGGGAATGCCTCAAAGTCCTAAATATGTACTCTCTGAAGCAGAAGGGAAGAAATATACATAGACTGTTCAACTGCCTCCCAGCATACATAAGGGGGATTGCCAATAGACCCCTGGCTGTCTTCAAGAAGGCACTGGATAGGCACTTAAAGTCAGTCCTGACCAGGCGGGCTGTGGTTCGTATGCGGGGTTGTGTGCAGTCAACAGTAACAGCCTGGTTGATCAGGCCCTGATCCACCATGAGGCCTGGTCACAGACTGGGCCGCGGGGGCACTGACCCTCGAAACTCTCTCCAGGTATATATGGAAGGCACTCCCGTATCTAATCCCAAAACCGAACCATGTCATAACATTGCAGTGAGAAATATGGGAGGAAATGCAAAATAAACCCAGTGAAAAGCAGGGATGCCTCACTATTTAATATCTTACCAATACATATCAGAAACATTGCTGGAATAAGTGCAGTCCTCAAGAGGAAACTCAACAAGTACCTCCGCTAAGTGCCAGATCGACCAGGCTGTGATAGATATGTGGGCCAGCGGGTCACCAGCAGCAACAACCTTACTGACCAGGCAAACACCAGACAAACTTGGCCTAGGGTCGGGCTGTGGGAGTAGACAAACTTTCGAAACCCATCAAAGGCATATCAAAGGTAAAGATGACTTGCTGAAAGGATGGGAGTGACAGGCAAGACCTACCTAAGGCCTCCCAGGAACTTAAACCAGTTGTGTTACAATGACAATTTATGACCTCTCAAACCCAGATCCAGATAGCTTCAACAAAACGGTTAATGAATAAACAGAAGGGAGGGCGAGGGCTTGAACTGCAGTCAGTAAACTGACAGTCCTAGATGGTAGAGCATTGGACAGTCAATTTACAGACCACGGTTCAAGCCCCTCGTCCACCCTTCTGTTTATTCACTGACAGTTGTTTATAACCACTTAATTCAAGTTCAAAGCAGTTAATGATAAGCTTGTAGAGATTGCTACTTAGATTACAACCAACAAACTCATTCTCAATAATGACAAGATCTTCTAGCTACAGTGTTTGGAAATGAAGCTAAATACAGCCTCTCCTCACCTAGTGACGTACATACTTGTTTACCAATGACTCGGACTTACGACAGGCGCTCTGACCAGTATGCATACCTAAATAATGTACAGTGGACCCCCGCATAACGATCACCTCCGAATGCGACCAATTATGTAAGTGTATTTATGTAAGTGCATTTGTACGTGTATGTTTGGGGGTCTGAAATGGACTAATCTACTTCACAATATTCCTTATGGGAACAAATTCAGTCAGTACTGGCACCTGAACATACTTCTGGAGTGAAAAAATATTGTTAACCGGGGGTCCACTGTATATTAGAGCTGATTTCCTCTACTTTGTTTATTACAATAAACAGTACACTACTGTATAAACATTTAAGAATACGTATACCAGAAATGTTATAGATGATGCAAACATGACATTAAAACAATATCAAAGATGGTTAACACAAACCCACTACAATGACAGTATGCTCCTCACTTAGTGACGAATCCATTTACCGATGTGATCTTAGGAACGGAACTCCGTCGTTAGTGAGGAGAGGCTGTATACTGAATATAACGGTAAATAATATGCGCACTGAAAGACGAGCGAAAATTCTGAGGTGTACAACTTAATAGCAAACTAAAATTCACCACTCACATTCAGCACACAATTTTTTGTTTTGTTTTAAACAGTGGGCATTTTTACCCCCAAGAAATATGAATACATCTCCAACCACATTACTTGCTCTGTACTAATTTCTGATCTATTCTTAACTCACCTATGAAATTCGTATGAGAATCTACAGCTGTAAATCACCTTAAATCACTCGTAACTCTACAAACTTTGCTATTATAATGCTCCGTCAATTAGGTCCCACAATTCAGAAGAAATTTACTCCATATACAAAACAAACACACATACACATACAGGGCACACAATGCTATACGTCCCGTGGGCCTTCAGATTATTGTGTGATTTGTACAGTAATGCTGAAATAAAAATTTATACAACTGTACCCCGAGTTTCAAACGGCTCCCAACTCGAACAATTATGTAAGTGTATTTCTGGGGGGTCTGAAACAGATTAATCTAATTTACATTATTCCTCATGGGAACAAATTCGTTTGGTAATGGCACTTGAGAAGCCTTCTGGAATGAAATAAGTTCGAAACTTAGGGTACCACTGTACAGTGGACCCCCAGTTTACGGTATTATTTCATTCCAGAAGTATGTTCAGGTGCCATTACTGAACGAATTTGGTCCCATAAGGAATATTGTGAATTAGATTAGTCCATTTCAGACCCCCAAACATACACGTACAAACGCACTTACATAAATACACTTACATAATTGGTCGCATTGGGAGGTGATCGTTAAGCGGGGGTCCACTGTATAAGTTTATTTAGGCACAGTTACACGTAAATATAATTATCATACATAGTGCAAAACACCTAGAATAACCCAAAAGAGTCAGACAAAGTGTAATGTGAACCTTAACTATTATTTTTAACTTGCTGTTAATACCTTATACAAGACCCACGGGAAAATAAAAAAATGTAGTTTTAATTATTATTAATATGGTAGCAGTCCGGAACTTAACCTGTTGTATAAGCGCAGCCCTACAGTAGCCCGGAACCTAATCTGCTGTATAAGTAGGGCCCTACAGTAGCCCAGAACCTAATCTGCTGTATAAGTAGGGCCCTACAGTAGCCCAGAACCTAACCTGCTGTATAAGTGGGGCCCTACAGTAGCCTGGAACCTAACCTGCTGTATAAGTGGGACCCTACAGTAGTCCAGCACCTAACCTGCTGTATAAATGAGGCTCTACAGTAGCCTGGAACCTAACCTGCTGTATAAGTGGGACCCTACAGTAGTCTAGAACCTAACCTGCTGTATAAGTGGGGCCCTACAGTAGCCTGGAACCTAACCTGCTGTATAAGTGGGACCCTACAGTAGTCCAGCACCTAACCTGCTGTATAAATGGGGCCCTACAGTAGCCTGGAACCTAACCTGCTGTATAAGTGGGACCCTACAGCAGTCCAGCACCTAACCTGCTGTATAAATGGGGCTCTACAGTAGCCTGGAACCTAACCTGCTGTATAAGTGGGACCCTACAGTAGTCTAGAACCTAACCTGCTGTATAAGTGGGGCCCTATAGTAGCCTGGAACCTAACCTGCTGTATAAGTGGGACCCTACAGTAGTCCAGCACCTAACCTGCTGTATAAATGAGGCTCTACAGTAGCCTGGAACCTAACCTGCTGTATAAGTGGGACCCTACAGCAGTCCAGCACCTAACCTGCTGTATAAATGGGGCTCTTCAGTAGCCTGGAACCTAACCTGCTGTATAAGTGGGACCCTACAGTAGTCCAGCACCTAACCTGCTGTATAAATGGGGCTCTACAGTAGCCTGGAACCTAACCTGCTGTATAAGTGGGACCCTACAGCAGTCCAGCACCTAACCTGCTGTATAAATGGGGCTCTACAGTAGCCTGGAACCTAACCTGCTGTATAAGTGGGACCCTACAGCAGTCCAGCACCTAACCTGCTGTATAAATGGGGCTCTACAGTAGCCTGGAACCTAACCTGCTGTATAAGTGGGGCCCTACAGTATTTAAGGGAAGGCAGAAATCAGCAGAGATCATATAGTGCCTGGGAATGCAATGAAATCAGGTTTGAGCCGAGTTCCAGTTCCTTGAATCAAGAGCCTGTAACCAGTATTAAGTGATGCCTTTAAGGATGCAGTAGTATTTTATATTATATAGACCTAGGCCTAATCAAGGTGTGCCTGTAATGCTTTCACGTTATGCTTCAAAATGTCTCAAGATTAATTATTATGGAGATAAGTGGCATAAAATACTGACATGACAGTAAAAAATGGACACAAATGTAGTATAATGTGATCCTTTATTCTAATGTATTTCATTCAGGTATTGACCACTGCAGTCCACTGTTGTGTTAAGTTTGGCATTACCGAGGTTTTTTTTTATTAACCCGTAAACGGTCCAAACGTATATATACGTTTTTACCGCTAGTGCCCCAAACGTATATATACGTTTTATGTGTCCTACATTTAACATTGCCACGATAAGCCTGAGTCACCTAGACATGAGAGAATGGGTGTGCGCACTCACTGTGCACCATATTAAAATAATTGGGGATGCCTGGGTACCATATGCTCTTTTTTCCTATTAAAAAACAACAATGTTTTTTTCCTCAAAAAAGTTGGGGCAGTACAGTAGTGAACGTATATATACGTTTGGACTGTTTACGGGTTAATTAACAAATTGGCCGTTTCCCACCAAGGCCGGGTGCTCCATAAAAGAAGAAACACTTTCAACATCATTCACTCCGTCACTGTCTTGCGAAAGGCCTCCCAACAGTTAAGTTATAAAACTACAACATGCAATATTTAAACTATTATATCTAGTATAAACAAGTATCGTGCACCAATGAGCATCAAGTGTATTAAACCTCGATTATTTTAATGAACCCTGAAGATTCAGAAGCATTGCTTTTTTATACATGAAATAAGTCATTAAAAACACACTTTTGGAACTAAAGTTGCTTAAAATCATTCATGTGATAATTTACATAACAACTATTAAATATTTTTTATTTTTCAAGTATTTGATCTAAAAAAACAAAACTTACCTTTTTATGACCAAGAATTTTTCTTTGATAATTCTGGATTTTTTATGATTTCTAACTCATTCACACACAAACTGGTTCTACACTTGTAAACGCTTAGAATTTTTTCATTCTTAGGATGTGCAAGAATGGTATATAATACCGACAAGATGAAATTAAGACACAATTAAGACTATGGTGCTCTTCGCACCTACTCCAAGGTTGAGGGACTGATTACCTCATATTCTGTACATAGTCCTTCTGTCTTCAAGTTATGTCCTAGAATTTGTATTGATAAAGCCACTGGATGGCGAAACGTCTACAATAAAGACACCCAGATGTTGCACACGTGTCTTAATTTCATCATTCTTAAGATGTGCTGAAACTATGTGAAAATAACCAAGTACAAGAAATCCTCAACTTTGGAACACATTGGGGACCTGTATTTGAGTATAATATTATACACAATACAGTGATACTATACACAATACGGAAGATTCTCAACATGTTTGTACGTCGAGGGCTTAGTGTAGTTAACAATATCTGGATATAAGTACTGGGAAATACTCCGATATTTTTTTTGTTTAATACATGGGCCATCTCCCACCAAGGCAGGATGACTCAAAAAAGATTAAACACTTTCACCATCACTCACTCCATCACTGTTTCCAGAGGTTGATACTACAGTTCAACACTGCAAATATCCCCACCCAGCCTTCAGAGTGCAGGCACTGTACTTCCACCTCCAGGACTCAAGTCCAGCTAACCAGTTTCCGTGAATCCTTCATAAATAATAAAACGTCAGACATTGCATACTGATCCTCACAATTACGCAATTATAACTTCACACTCTTATCTTTCGTCTGATTAAAGATCAGCTTCATTAAGTCTGTACACACGGTATTAATTAATTACAAAGTGTCACTTTGATTGTTACGATGTTAATGAAATCTTAAATTTAACAAGAGTAAATATTTCACAACAGGAACACCTTAATAATTCACTAATTTATTCTTTATATACAAATCGTATTTTGTTTAAAAATTCGATGTGACAATGTGTTCACACGTCTGGGTAACAAGCGAAATTTTGACGTCATGGGAACACTTTATGCAAAGGTGTAATGTGAGTATGAAAAGGTATGATGCAAGTATGCATATGTTGTGAGTATATAAAGGTAAGTAAGTAAGTTTATTCAGGTATACACAAATACAGTTACATAGAATTATCATACATAGCAGCATGTGTGTAGAGAACCTGGGATAACCCAAAAAAGTCAGACAGAGTGACTTATTTCCATTGGGGTGTATTGTGAGTACTATATGCATGTGTTGCAAGTATACAAATGTGTTGTGAGCACACAAACGTGTGTTGCGAGAATACAAAGGTCAAAGTCCATCTATCCTACCAGGTATTATGCTGTCACGTTCTACATGGGCATGTAGATGTTTCACCCAGTATGACACAGTGGTGAGAGAGAACAAGCTCTTCCGCTGATTGTACAAAACTATGTGGTACAGATTACCAACCTGACCTTACACTACCACTTCAGGATTTGAACTACAGTCAGGCACTAATGCATGCCTAACAGCCATCGCTCATCTAGGATTTAAGAGGGAATATTGAGTATGCACTAAATGGCTACTTCTAACAAATGATACACATACCAATGACTCGTATTGAACACAGGATGAAAAAAAATAACTTCGTCTACAGAAAAGATGGTCTTTTGCATCTAATATCGTGTTGTATCCCATTAGAACTGGATGCCAGACTTCCGTGCTCTCAATGGGCAGTTGCTAAGGAACTTGTTCCCAAGATGCTGGATGAAAAAGGCTCTCACTTCAAGAAATTCCTTATAGAATGCACCACTGATCCTTATACCCAAGGAATTCAAATCCAAATTCAAAATTAAATTTGTTTCTTTGTGGTACAAAAATAATGTAATTTACATGTAATAAACAATATGTAGGCACAAAGGAAAGCCACTAGTATGCAATGCATTTCGGGCAACCCAATCCAAATGCTTAGATTACTTGTCCGGCTTTTTTGGGTTATCCTGGTGGGTAATTTGCACTATGTAAGATAATTGTACTCATGTGTACCTGTACCTAAATAAACTTACTAAGATGGGACATGGCACTCCATCACTGACTTTCACCGACTCGATGCAAAAACAACCCCAGACTGTCCATTCTGGGTGACTTGTTACGCAACATCAGTGACAAAGTTTTCTCGATGTCTGACTTGTTACAGGGGTTTTGGCAAGTCCCTTTTTGATGAAGACAGCCAGGAGCTAAGTCAGGCTTAAGTTTGCCCAAAATGCTTTGCATAACCATAGAATCATCAACCAACTGGACAGTTGATGACTGATGGTCATTAACCATCGAGGTCAATCCCACTGCTGCCATCAATCATGCCCAACCTGGGCATGCAGATGGGTTCAACCAATGTGATGGAAATTAGTGAGAGAGATGAATAAGAGTAGGAGGGTACAGAAAGGCGCAGTGACCCAACCTTACACTACCATGATTCGAACTGCCCGAGTTTTACGAACCCTGACACAATGATTGTGATTCACCCAACCTATAGGGTGAAAGCTGTATAGCGTGAACGAACTGAATACACTATTCAATTTACTTGTATTCACTGTAACTCACCTCATGACCATACATATATACAAATTACAGCACTGCCACTGCTTTATTAATGTTAAGTTAGTCTTAAGTTTGCCCGAAATACTCTGCATATAAAGGGACCTTTGGCGTATTCACCCAATTATTACGCTCCTTTGTACGAATATGTGTCATGCTAAAATAAAATTATTATTATTATTATTATTATTACGCATATTACTATTATACTGAGTGCACTCAAACGATTACTATAAACAGACGATACACACAATACATAACTCATATCGACTCATACTACTGACAATGTGAGTATATAAGTGTGATGTGAGTACACAAAGGTGTTGAGAGTATACAAGGGTGCAAAGTGTGTATACCAATGTGTTGAGAGTATACAAAGGTGTAAGAGTGAATAAAGGTGTGATGTGAGTATACATAGATATTGCGAGTTCGTAAAAGGTAATGCGAGTATACAAAGTTATGTTGTGAGAATATAAAGGAAAGTTGTGAGTATACAAATATGTAACAAGTATACAATGGTGATGTGAATATACAGAGGTATATTGTGAGTATACAAAGCTTATTCAAGTATACAAAGGAATATTGTGAGTATACAAAAGTATACTGTGAGTATACAGAGATAAATTGTGAATATACAAAGCTTTTGCGAGTGTACGAAGGTATATTGTGAGTATACAAAGGTATACTGTGAGTATACAAAGCTTTTGTGAGTATACAAAGGTATATTGTGAGTATACAAAGGTATACTGTGAGTATACAAAGCTTTTGTGAGTATATAAAGGTATACTGTGAGTATATAAAGGTATACTGTGAATATATAAAGGTATACTGTGAGTATACAAGTGTTGTAAGTTCACAGAAGTGTCAGTTTACAAATTTGTTGTGAGTATACAAAGGTTTACTGTGTATACAAAGGTATACTGAGTATACAAAGGTATACTGAGTATACAAAGGTATACTGAGTATACAAAGGTGTATAATAGGAAGGTGTATATGGCTGGTGGGTAATACTATATATATTTCATAGTAGCCATGACTCTGCCCGCTGCTGTGCGACATTTGGGCGGTGGTTTACCCCAGACACACGTCACTGGTGGTAGGTGCGTCTGGCAGCGGCGGGGGATCGTCAACCCTGGGGGTGGTGGTGCCTCCCCCTCTCTTTATTTCCTCCCTTCTGTCCTCCCTCTCCCTCCCATTCTCCCCCTACCTCTCTCCTTTCCATTCTCCCCCTACCTCCCTCCCATTCTCCCCCTACCTCTCCCTCACCAACCTCTCTCCCTCCCATTCTCCCCCTACCTCTCTCCATATCATTCTCCCCCTGCCTCTTTCCCTCCCATTCTCCCCATACCTCCTCCCCTATCTTTCTCCCACCCCCCTACTGTTCTCCCTCCCACCCTCCCATCTTCCCCCTACCTCTGTCCCTCCCACCCTCCCCAACCTCTGTCCCTCCCACCCACTCCCCTACCCCTCTCCCACCCACCCCCTACCTCTCTACCTCCCCTTACCTGGCCCTCCCATCCCCTACCTCTCCCTCCCACCCCCAACCTCTCTCCCTCCCCTACCTCTCCCACCCCTTACCTGTCCCTCCCACCCCTACCTTACCATCCCACCTCTTACCTCACCCTCCCACCCCCTACCTCACCCTCCCACCCCTTACCTCACCCTCCCACCCCTTACCTCACCCTCCCACCCCCTACCTCACCCTCCCACCCCCTACCTCACCCTCCCACCCCCTACCTAACCCTCCCACCCCCAACCCCCCTCCCCTCCCTCTCTTCCACCCCCTACATCACCCTCCCACCCCCAACCCCCCTCCTCTTCCTCTCTCCCACCACCTACATCACCCTCCCACCCCCTACTTTACCCTCCCACCCCCAACCCCCTCCCCTCCCTCTCTCCCACCCCCTACATCACCCTCCCACCCCCAACCCCCCTCCCCTCCCTCTCCCACCCCCTACATCACCCTCCCACCCCCACCCCCCCTCCCCTCCCTCTCTCCCACCCCCTACATCACCCTCCCACACCCCCCCCCCCTCCCCTCCCTCACTCCCACCCCCAACATCATCCTCCCACCCCCAACCCCCCTCCCCTCCTTTTTTCCCACCCCCTACATCACCCTCCCATCCCTAACCCCCCTCCCCTCCCTCTCTCCCACCCCCTACATCACCCTCCCACCCCCAAACCACCTCCCCTCCCTCTCTCCCACCCCCTACATCACCCTCCCACCCCCAACCCCCCTCCCCTCCCTCTCTCCCACCCCCTACATCACCCTCCCACCCCCAACCCCCCTCCCCTCCCTCTCCCACCCCCTACATCACCCTCCCACCCCCACCCCCCCTCCCCTCCCTCTCTCCCACCCCCTACTTCACCCTCCCACCCCCACCCCCCTCCCCTCCCTCTCTCCCACCCCCTACATCACCCTCCCACCCCCAACCCACCTCCCCTCCCTCTCCCACCCCCTACATCACCCTCCCACCCCCACCCCCCCTCCCCTCCCTCTCTCCCACCCCCTACATCACCCTCCCACCCCCACCCCCCCTCCCCTCCCTCTCTCCCACCCCCTACATCACCCTCCCACCCCCAAACCACCTCCCCTCCCTCTCTCCCACCCCCTACATCACCCTCCCACCCCCAACCCCCCTCCCCTCCCTCTCTCCCACCCCCTACATCACCCTCCCACCCCAACCCCCCTCCCCTCCCTCACTCCCACCCCCTACATCATCCTCCCACCCCCAACCCCCCTCCCCTCCTTTTCTCCCACCCCCTACATCACCCTCCCACCCCCAACCCCCCTCCCCCATCATGGTACTACCATCATGGTAGCGCCACTAACCCCACAGTAAGCGCCACTACCATCATGGTAGCGCCACTACCATCATGGTAGTGCCACTAACCCCACAGCAAGCGCCACTACCATCATGGTAGCGTCACTAACCCCACAGTAAGCGCCACTACCATCATGGTAGCACCACTACCATCATGGTAGCGCCATTAACCCCACAGTAAGCACCACTATCATGGTAGCGCCACTAACCCCACAGTAAGCGCCACTACCATCATGGTAGCACCACTACCACCATGGTAGCGCAACTAACCCCCCAGTAAGCGCCACTACCATCATGGTAGCGCCACTACCATCATGGTAGCGCCACTAACCCCTAGTAAGCGCCACTACCATCATGGTAGCGCCACTACCATCATGGTAGCGCCACTAACCCCACAGTAAGCGCCACTACCATCATGGTAGCACCACTACCATCATGGTAGCGCCACTAACCCCCCAGTGAGCGCCACTACCATCATGGTAGCGCCACTAACCCCCCAGTGAGCGCCACTACCATCATGGTAGCGCCACTACCATCATGGTAGCGCCACTAACTTCACAGTAAGCGCCACTACCATCATGGTAGCGCCACTAACCCCACAGTAAGTGCCACTACCATCATGGTAGCACCACTACCATCATGGTAGCGCCACTAACCCCACAGTAAGCGCCACTACCATCATGGTAGCACCACTACCATCATGGTAGCGCCACTAACCCCACAGTAAGCGCCACTACCATCATGGTAGCGCCACTAACCCCACAGTAAGCACCACTACCATCATGGTAGCACCACTACCATCATGGTAGCGGCACTAACCCCACAGTAAGCGCCACTACCATCATGGTAGCACCACTACCACCATGGTAGCGCCACTAACCCCACAGTAAGCGCCACTACCATCATGGAAGCGCCAATAACCCCACAGTAAGCGCCACTACCATCATGGTAGCGCCACTAACCCCACAGTAAGCGCCACTACCATCAATGGTAGCGCCACTAACCCCACAGTAAGCACCACTACCATCATGGTAGCGCCACTAACCCCACAGTAAGCACCACTACCATCATGGTAGCGCCACTAACCCCACAGTAAGCGCCACTACTATCATGGTAGCGCCACTAACCCCACAGTAAGCACCACTAACATCATGGTAGCGCCACTACCATCATGGTAGCGCCACTAACCCCACAGTAAGCGCCACTACCATCATGGTAGCGCCACTAACCCCACAGTAAGCGCCACTACCATCATGGTAGCGCCACTAACCCCACAGTAAGCGCCACTACCATCATGGTAGCGCCACTAACCCCACAGTAAGCGCCACTACCATCATGGTAGCGCCACTAACCCCACAGTAAGCACCACTACCGTCATGGTAGCGCCACTACCATCATGGTAGCGCCACTACGATCATGGTAGCGCCACTAGCCCCACAGTAAGCACCACTACCATCATGGTAGCGCCACTACCATCATGGTAGCGCCACTAACCCCACAGTAAGCGCCACTACCATCATGGTAGCGCCACTAACCCCACAGTAGGCACCACTATCATGGTAGCGCCACTACCATCATGGAAGCGCCACTAACCCCACAGTAAGCGCCACTACCATCATGGTAGCGCCACTAACCCCAAAGCACCACTACCATCATGGTAGCGCCACTACCATCATGGTAGCGCCACTACCATCATGGTAGCGCCACTAACCCCACAGTAAGCGCCACTACCATAATGGTAGCGCCACTACCATCATGGTAGCGCCACTACCATCATGGTAGCGCCACTAACCCCACAGTAAGCGCCACTACCATCATGGTAGCACCACTACCATCATGGTAGCGCCACTAACCCCACAGTAAGCGCCACTACCATCATGGTAGCGCCACTACCATCATGGTAGCGCCACTAACCCCAGTAAGCACCACTACCATCATGGTAGCACCACTACCATCATGGTAGCGCCACTAACCCCACAGTAAGCGCCACTACCATCATGGTAGTACCACTACCATCATGGTAGCGCCACTAACCCCACAGTAAGCGCCACTACCATCATGGTAGCGCCACTAACCCCACAGTAAGCACCACTACCATCATGGTAGCACCACTACCATCATGGTAGCGCCACTAACCCCACAGTAAGCGCCACTACCATCATGGTAACGCCACTACCATCATGGTAGCGCCACTAACCCCACAGTAAGCACCACTACCATCATGGTAGCGCCACTAACCCCACAATAAGCGCCACTATCATCATGGTAGCACCACTACCATCATGGTAGCGCCACTAACCCCACAGTAAGCACCAATACCATCATGGTAGCGCCACTACCATCATGGTAGCGCCACTAACCCCACAGTAAGCGCCACTACCATCATGGTAGCGCCACTAACCCCACAGTAAGCACCACTACCATCATGGTAGCGCCACTACCATCATGGTAGCGCCACTAACCCCACAGTAAGCACCACTACCATCATGGTAGCACCACTACCATCATGGTAGCGCCACTAACCCCACAGTAAGCGCCACTACCATCATAGCGCCACTAGCATCATGGTAGCGCCACTAACCCCACAGTAAGCGCCACTACCATCATGGTAGCGCCACTAGCATCATGGTAGCGCCACTAACCCCACAGTAAGCGCCACTAGCATCATGGTAGCACCACTACCATCATGGTAGCGCCACTAACCCCACAGTAAGCGCCACTACCATCATGGTAGCGCCACTAACCCCACAATAAGCGCCACTACCATCATGGTAGCGCCACTAACCCCAGAGTAAGCGCCACTAGCATCATGGTAGCACCACTACCATCATGGTAGCGCCACTAACCCCACAGTAAGCGCCACTACCATCATGGTAGCGCCACTACCATCATGGAAGCGCCACTAACCCCACAGTAAGCGCCACTACCATCATGGTAGTGCCACTACCATCATAGTAGCGCCACTAACGCCACAGTAAGCGCCACTACCATCACGGTAGCGCCACTACCATCATGGTAGCGCCACTAACCCCACAGTAAGCTCCACTACCATCACGGTAGCGCCACTACCATCATGGTAGCGCCACTAACCCCACAGTAAGCGCCACTACCATCATGGTAGCGCCACTAACCCCACAGTAAGCGCCACTACCATCATGGTAGCGCCACTAACCCCACAGTATGCACCATTACCATGGTAGCACCACTACCATCATGGTAGCGCCACTAACCCCACAGTAAGCACCACTACCATCATGGTAGCGCCACTACCATCATGGTAGCGCCACTAACCCCACAGTAAGCACAACTACCATCATGGTAGCGCCACTACCATCATGGTAGCGCCACTAACCCCACAGTAAGCGCCACTATCATGGTAGCGCCACTAACCCCACAGTAAGCGCCACTACCATCATGGTAGCACCACTACCATCATGGTAGCGCCACTAACCCCACAGTAAGCACCACTACCATCATGGTAGCGCCACTAACCCCACAGTAAGCGCCACTACCATCATGGTAGCGCCACTACCATCATGGTAGCGCCACTAACCCCACAGTAAGCACCACTACCATCATGGTAGCACCACTACTATCATGGTAGCACCACTAACCCCACAGTAAGCACCACTACCATCATGGTAGCGCCACTAACCCCACAGTAAGCGCCACTACCATCACGGTAGCACTACCATCATGGTAGCGCCACTAACCCCACAGTAAGCGCCACTACCATCATGGAAGCGCCACTACCATCATGGTAGCGCCACTAACCCCACAGTAAGCGCCACTACCATCATGGAAGCGCCACTACCATCATGGTAGCGCCACTAACCCCACAGTAAGCACCACTACCATCATGGTAGCACCATTACCATCATGGTAGCGCCACTACCATCATGGTAGCGCCACTAACCCCACAGTAAGCACCACTACCATCATGGTAGCGCCACTACCATCATGGTAGCGCCACTAACCCCACAGTGAGCGCCACTACCATCATGGTAGCGCCACTACCATCATGGTAGCGCCACTAACCCCACAGTAAGCACCACTACCATCATGGTAGCGCCACTACCATCATGGTAGCGCCACTAACCCCACAGTAAGCGCCACTACCATCATGGTAGCGCCACTAACCCCACAGTAAGCGCCACTACCATCATGGTAGCACCACTACCATCATGGTAGCACCACTACCATCATGGTAGCGCCACTAACCCCACAGTAAGCACCACTACCATCATGGTAGCGCCACTACCATCATGGTAGCGCCACTAACCCCACAGTAAGCACCACTACCATCACGGTAGCGCCACTAACCCCACAGTAAGCGCCACTACCATCATGGTAGCGCCACTAACCCCACAGTAAGCACCACTACCATCATGGTAGCGCCACTACCATCATGGTAGCGCCACTAACCCCACAGTAAGCACCACTACCATCATGGTAGCGCCACTACCATCATGGTAGCGCCACTACCATCATGGTAGCACCACTACCATCATGGTAGCACCACTACCATCATGATAGCGCCACTACCATCATGGTAGCACCACTACCATCATGGTAGCGCCACTAACCCCACAGTAAGCACCACTACCACCATGGTAGCGCCACTAACCCCACAGTAAGCACCACGACCATCATGGTAGCGCCACTAACCCCACAGTAAGCGCCACTACCATCATGGTAGCGCCACTACCATCATGGTAGCGCCACTAACCCCACAGTAAGCACCACTACCATCATGGTAGCGCCACTACCATCATGGTAGCGCCACTAACCCCACAGTAAGCACCACTACCATCATGGTAGCGCCACTACCATCATGGTAGCGCCACTACCATCATGGTAGCACCACTACCATCATGGTAGCACCACTACCATCATGATAGCGCCACTACCATCATGGTAGCACCACTACCATCATGGTAGCGCCACTAACCCCACAGTAAGCACCACTACCACCATGGTAGCGCCACTAACCCCACAGTAAGCACCACGACCATCATGGTAGCGCCACTAACCCCACAGTAAGCGCCACTACCATCATGGTAGCGCCACTACCATCATGGTAGCGCCACTAACCCCACAGTAAGCACCACTACCATCATGGTAGCGCCACTACCATCATGGTAGCGCCACTAACCCCACAGTAAGCACCACTACCATCACGGTAGCGCCACTAACCCCACAGTAAGCGCCACTACCATCATGGTAGCGCCACTAACCCCACAGTAAGCACCACTACCATCATGGTAGCGCCACTACCATCATGGTAGCGCCACTAACCCCACAGTAAGCACCACTACCATCATGGTAGCGCCACTACCATCATGGTAGCGCCACTACCATCATGGTAGCACCACTACCATCATGGTAGCACCACTACCATCATGATAGCGCCACTACCATCATGGTAGCACCACTACCATCATGGTAGCGCCACTAACCCCACAGTAAGCACCACTACCACCATGGTAGCGCCACTAACCCCACAGTAAGCACCACGACCATCATGGTAGCGCCACTAACCCCACAGTAAGCGCCACTACCATCATGGTAGCGCCACTACCATCATGGTAGCGCCACTAACCCCACAGTAAGCACCACTACCATCATGGTAGCGCCACTACCATCATGGTAGCGCCACTAACCCCACAGTAAGCACCACTACCATCATGGTAGCGCCACTACCATCATGGTAGCGCCACTACCATCATGGTAGCACCACTACCATCATGGTAGCACCACTACCATCATGATAGCGCCACTACCATCATGGTAGCACCACTACCATCATGGTAGCGCCACTAACCCCACAGTAAGCACCACTACCACCATGGTAGCGCCACTAACCCCACAGTAAGCACCACGACCATCATGGTAGCGCCACTAACCCCACAGTAAGCGCCACTACCATCATGGTAGCGCCACTACCATCATGGTAGCGCCACTAACCCCACAGTAAGCACCACTACCATCATGGTAGCGCCACTACCATCATGGTAGCGCCACTACCATCATGGTAGCACCACTACCATCATGGTAGCACCACTACCATCATGGTAGCGCCACTACCATCATGGTAGCTCCACTACCATAATGGTAGCGCCACTAACCCCACAGTAAGCGCCACTACCATCATGGTAGCACCACTACCATCATGGTAGCGCCACTAACCCCACAGTAAGCGCCACTACCATCATGGTAGCACCACTACCATCATGGTAGCGCCACTAACCCCACAGTAAGCACCACTACCATCATGGTAGCACCACTACCATCATGGTAGCGCCACTAACCCCACAGTAAGCGCCACTACCATCATGGTAGCACCACTACCATCATGGTAGCGCCACTAACCCCACAGTAAGCACCACTACCATCATGGTAGCGCCACTAACCCCACAGTAAGCACCACTACCATCATGGTAGCACCACTACCATCATGGTAGCGCCACTAACCCCACAGTAAGCGCCACTACCATCATGGTAGCGCCACTACCATCATGGTAGCGCCACTACCATCATGGTAGCGCCACTAACCCCACAGTAAGCACCACTACCATCATGGTAGCGCCACTACCATCATGGTAGCGCCACTAACCCCACAGTAAGCGCCACTACCATCATGGTAGCGCCACTACCATCATGGTAGCGCCACTACCATCATGGTAGCGCCACTACCATCATGGTAGCGCCACTACCATCATGGTAGCGCCACTAACCCCACAGTAAGCACCACTACCATCATGGTAGCGCCACTAACCCCACAGTAAGCACCACTACCATCATGGTAGCGCCACTAACCCCACAGTAAGCACCACTACCATCATGGTAGCGCCACTAACCCCACAGTAAGCGCCACTACCATCATGGTAGCACCACTACCATCATGGTAGCGCCACTAACCCCACAGTAAGCACCACTACCATCATGGTAGCGCCACTACCATCATGGTAGCGCCACTAACCCCACAGTAAGCACCACTACCATCATGGTAGCACCACTACCATCATGGTAGCGCCACTAACCCCACAGTAAGCACCACTACCATCATGGTAGCGCCACTACCATCATGGTAGCGCCACTACCATCATGGTAGCGCCACTACCATCATGGTAGCGCCACTAACCCCACAGTAAGCACCACTACCATCATGGTAGCACCACTACCATCATGGTAGCGCCACTAACCCCACAGTAAGCACCACTACCATCATGGTAGCGCCACTACCATCATGGTAGCGCCACTAACCCCACAGTAAGCACCACTACCATCATGGTAGCACCACTACCATCATGGTAGCGCCACTAACCCCACAGTAAGCACCACTACCATCATGGTAGCACCACTACCATCATGGTAGCGCCACTAACCCCACAGTAAGCGCCACTACCATCATGGTAGCGCCACTACCATCATGGTAGCGCCACTAACCCCACAGTAAGCACCACTACCATCATGGTAGCACCACTACCATCATGGTAGCGCCACTAACCCCACAGTAAGCACCACTACCATCATGGTAGCACCACTACCATCATGGTAGCGCCACTAACCCCACAGTAAGCACCACTACCATCATGGTAGCGCCACTACCATCATGGTAGCGCCACTACCATCATGGTAGCGCCACTACCATCATGGTAGCGCCACTAACCCCACAGTAAGCACCACTACCATCATGGTAGCACCACTACCATCATGGTAGCGCCACTAACCCCACAGTAAGCACCACTACCATCATGGTAGCGCCACTACCATCATGGTAGCGCCACTAACCCCACAGTAAGCACCACTACCATCATGGTAGCACCACTACCATCATGGTAGCGCCACTAACCCCACAGTAAGCACCACTACCATCATGGTAGCACCACTACCATCATGGTAGCGCCACTAACCCCACAGTAAGCGCCACTACCATCATGGTAGCGCCACTACCATCATGGTAGCGCCACTAACCCCACAGTAAGCACCACTACCATCATGGTAGCACCACTACCATCATGGTAGCGCCACTAACCCCACAGTAAGCACCACTACCATCATGGTAGCGCCACTACCATCATGGTAGCGCCACTAACCCCACAGTAAGCACCACTACCATCATGGTAGCACCACTACCATCATGGTAGCGCCACTAACCCCACAGTAAGCACCACTACCATCATGGTAGCGCCACTACCATCATGGTAGCGCCACCATTTAATACCATATTGGATAACATGGCGTTGCTACACAAGGGAACTACAAACAACTCACCCCCCTCATAATATTCCACATTTCCTACCTCTTGCACACCTCGACGTCATTATCCAAGTAGCGTGGCAGCTAGCGGGGCTCTTGATCCATGGCCAGGGAGAGTCAGGTCACACACAAGACACTAATATTTGAGATATAACTGGTAGAAGTATAACCCGCCCCACCTCTCTCTGGATCATGGTTCCTGGAGGTCACATCAACCCTCCCACCGTTAGCAACGCTGCTTCTCTTAACGTTTTCTGTTCTACCTCCTTTTTCTGGGGTTTAATAAACCTCTAACTTAACAAAACCTGTCATGTCGTACTCTCGCTTTATATATGCATGTACTGATAGCTTGTGTACTCTAAACTATCTACAATATTCCCTAAAATGTTAGAAAAGTGATTGTTCCAGTCTTGGGTTTTCTGTTCTACCTCCTTTTCTGGGGTTTAATAAACCTCTAACTTAGCAAAACCTGTTATGTGGTATTCTAGGTATAGGGGGAGATGTACTGGTAGCTTGTGTACTCTAAATTATCTAGAATATTCCCTAAAAAATTAAAAAAAGTGATTGCTCCTGTTTTGGGTTTTCTGTTCTACCTGGTTTTCGGGGGTTTTAATAACCTCTAACTTAAAAAACACCTGTCACGTAGTATTCTAGCTGTATAAACACATGTATTGGTACCATACATAGTGTAAATTATCTAGGATATTCCCCAGAAAGTCAGAAAAAGTGATTGTTCCTGTCTTGGGCAATCTATTTTATATGGTTTTCTTGGTTTTCAATAACCTCTAACTTAACAAAATTAATCACATGTTAATCTAGGTATAGGGGGACATATTTAGAAATAGCATATGTGGTCTAAATTATCCTCAATAACCCAAAAAAGTAAAAAAAAAAAAAGACTGTGCCTGTCTTTGGTAGCCTATTCTATATGGTTTTCTCAGCCTTTAATAACCTCTAACTTAACAAAATCCATTACAAGTAACTCTAGGTATATGGACACATGTACTGGTAGCATATATAGTGTAAATTATGTAAGAAATCTCCCAAAAGTCAGAAAAATTGATTATTCCTACCTTGCATAGTCTATTGCAGTGGTTCCCAAACTGGGGGTAAATTACCCCCTGGGGGTAATTTAACCATTTTTGGGGGGTAATGGAGGGGTGACAGAAAAAAAGTTATGAATTCTGAAAATCAAGAAAACAATGCGGTACCCGGTATGAGGATTATTGTTAACTTTGTCTTAGTATATAAAGTTGTAAAGTAAACCTATTATAAGTAAGTAATAAAGTTAAACCAAATAACAATAAACATCAAAAACTAATATACAGTATTAGAAAAGAAGAAATATATAGCTAAGTGTGTGGAAACCCAAAAGTATTTTGACAAGTATGCTTCAGGACAAAAGTCACTCAGTAGCCCAGATCGACCTGTCCAGTACGCGTCACTCACTTCCTGAGGCTGCCTCTATTTCACACTGTCAGTTTATCTGTGAGCATCAGCCGAGGTAGACATAAGCTGGTATGAAGCCAAGAATTCCTAAACTAGCTTCAAGTATACAACTCCATTCATCCCACTGATGTTCTTGACATCTTTGGTAATAGTCATTAGAGATGCACAATGTTCAAATACAATAAATAAAAGAAAATATCTCAAGTGTTTTAATTTAGCCATATATATCAATAATAACAACATTTTGTGAAAGGGGTAACATGCTTTATGTGGCATTTTAAATTGGGTAACAAGCTGAAAAAGTTTGGGAACCACTGGTCTATTGTGTAAGGTTTTCTCAGCCTTTAATAACCTCTAACTTACCAAAATTCATCACAAGTAACTCTAGGCACAGGAAAACATAATGAAGAATTGAGACACTTAAGCAACATATGGGATTTTTTATTGTGGAAACGTTTCTCCACACAGTGACTTTATCAGTCTAATACAAAGCAGGAAGGTGTAAGGAGGGTATAAAATTCCCATATGTTGCATAAGTATCTCAATCTTCAACTTGTCGGTTTTCAAAATCATTGATCACATTTGTGTTAGAAAGTCTACTTACATACTTATCCATTCTGATTTTAAGGGTACCCAAGATCGTAGCCTCCATCACCCTACTCGGAAGTTTGTCACATGCAGTATTCTCCACCAGACTATCCTATAAATACTCACCTACCTTTCACCCAGGTCCATCTGTTTGTGACTTGATAAAGTCCACTGTGTGGGCGAAACATTGATAAAGTCGACTGTGTGGGCAAAACATTGATAAAGTCCACTGTGTGGGCGAAACAGTGATATATATATATATATATATATATATATATATATATATATATATATATATATATATATATATATATATATATATATATATATATATATATATATATATATGTATATAAGTAACATATATGGTGTAAATTATCTAGGACCAAATGGAAATAAGTTTTGACTTCCTTGGTTTATCCTGAGTAATCTACACATATGCTGCTATGTATGATAATCTATATAACTGTATTTGTGTATACCTGTACCTAAATAAACTTACCAGGATATCCCAAAAAAGTCAGACAGTGACTTATTTCCACTGGGAGTCCTTGCATTTCCACTGGGGTCCTTATATTTCCACTGGGGTCCTTGTATTTCCACTGGGGTCCTTGTATTTCCATTGGAGGTCCTTGAATTTCCACCGGAGTCCTTGTATTTCCACTGGGTTCCTTATATTTCCACTGGGGTCCTTGTATTTCCACTGGGAGTCCTTGTATTTCCACTGGGAGTCCTTGTATTTCCACTGGGGTCCTTATATTTCCACTGGGGTCCTTGTATTTCCACTGGGGTCCTTGTATTTCCATTGGAGGTCCTTGAATTTCCACCGGAGTCCTTGTATTTCCACTGGGTTCCTTATATTTCCACTGGGGTCCTTGTATTTCCACTGGGAGTCCTTGTATTTCCACTGGGAGTCCTTGTATTTCCACTGGGGTCCTTATATTTCCACTGGGGTCCTTGTATTTCCACTGGGGTCCTTATATTTCCACTGGGGTCCTTGTACTTCCACTGGGAGTCCTTGTATTTCCATTGAACTAACACCTGTTTTAGTTATCTCCTCATTACGTTAAGTTTAATGTTCCTTTTTCTCCACAATAGTTAACTTTGAAGGAATAGAGGTATCCCTCTACATACCCAGTTTACTTTCAAACTTTTAACTAGATTTTATACTTGTAGGGTGTTCTGGGGGTCAGCGCCCCCGTGGCACGGTGCATGACCAGGCCTGGTGGTGGATCAGGGACTAATCATCGTGGTTGTTACTGCTGGATACACGTAAACCAGCGTAGGAACCACTGCCTGGCTGGTCAGGTACTGACTTTGTCTGTCCAGCTCCCTCTTGAAGACAGCCAGGGGTCTTGAAGACAGCCAGGGGTCTTGAAGACAACCAGGGGTCTTGAAAACCACCAGGGGTCTTGAAGACAACCAGGGGTCAATTGGTAATCCCCGTTATGTATGCTGGGAGTCAGATGAACAGTCTTGGGCCCCTAACACTTATTGTGTTGTCTCTCAGTGTACTCGTGGCACCACTGCTTATCACTGGGGGAATGTTGCATCTCCTGCCCAGTCTCTTGCTATCATAGGGAGTGATTTTCGTGTACAAGTTTGGTACTAATCCCTCTAGGACTTTTTAGGTGTATATTATAATGTATCTCTCTCGCCTGCATTCCAGTGAATACAAATCATGGGACTTTACATTGTGATACTTGAGGGTGAGATGACTTAAGAAATCGTAATGACACGATTGCAAATAAACCATACCCCCTGCCGGGATTGAACCCGCGGTCATAGAGTCTCAAAACTCCAGCCCGTCGCGTTAGCCACTAGACCAGCTAGCCACAATAAGATTCATCCAACTAGGTATATTTCTACACCATAGGAAGGTTAGCACAGGCACCTCTGTGACCACAAATGCAAGTTTTTACAGACGAATCTCCAGCTAGCGTGGCCGTGACGAACTCTAGCTCAAGTCCCTTCACTGCCGTCAACATGACTTAAGAAATCGTAATGACACGATTGCAAATAAACCATACCCCTGGCCGGGATTGAACCCGCGGTCATAGAGTCTCAAAACTCCAGCCCGTCGCGTTAGCATTTGTGGTCACAGAGGTGCCTACGCTAACCTTCCTATGGTGTAGAAATATACCTAGTTGGATGAATCTTATTGTGGCTAGCTGGTCTAGTGGCTAACGCGACGGGCTGGAGTTTTGAGACTCTATGACCGTGGGTTCAATCCCGGCCGGGGGTATGGTTTGTTTGAGGGTGAGATCCTCTGACATTATCACTCCCAGGTCCTTCACAATAGTTTTTCACTCTATTGTGTGGTTAGAATTTGTTTTATACCGATAAAGTTTTTATTTCCTCGAGTTTTCCATAACTGAGTAAGTTCAACTATTCACTGTAGGTCCAACAGTGTGTTTTTTTAAATAAAAAGTTGAGTAGATGTAGTGTTGACTTTCTCAGACTAACTTTCCCCAGGAGAAAGTGTTGATTCTAAGACTTGCTTTCCCTAGAAGAAAGCACCAAGACTTTCTTCTCACTGTGGATAGAAATGGCATAAAATATCAGCACAATGGAGAGAGTTAGTATTATAATCAAAGGGGAAGCGCTAAACTCTTAGGATTATACTGCACCTGGGGGAAGATGTGGAAGGTATTCAGGTTTAATTCAGGGAACTGGAGAACAGCTCCAATTCCCAAGATCAAGAGCCCCTCACCAGCATCAAGGAACCTTCCTTGAGGGGCCTTGAATCAAGAGCATCTCACCAGCATCAAGGAACCTTCCTTGAGGGGCCTTGAATCAAGAGCATCTCACCAGCATCAAGGAACCTTCCTTGAGGGGCCTTGAATCAAGAGCATCTCACCAGCATCAAGGAACCTTCCTTGAGGGGACTTGAATCAAGAGCATCTCACCAGCATCAAGGAACCTTCCTTGAGGGGCCTTGAATCAAGAGCATCTCACCAGCATCAAGGAACCTTCCTTGAGGGGACTTGAATCAAGAGCATCTCACCAGCATCAAGGAACCTTCCTTGAGGGGCCTTGAATCAAGAGCATCTCACCAGCATCAAGGAACCTTCCTTGAGGGGCCTTGAATCAAGAGCATCTCACCAGCATCAAGGAACCTTCCTTGAGGGGCCTTGAATCAAGAGCATCTCACCAGCATCAAGGAACCTTCCTTGAGGGGCCTTGAATCAAGAGCATCTCACCAGCATCAAGGAACCTTCCTTGAGGGGACGATGGAGAGAGATATACATGCAGTGAAAACTTAATTTACAATGTGATTTAAAATATCCACTGCTGAGACTTCTCTCAAATATCACATCTCTCTGTTTCGTGAAGACTGAATGATGAAGACTGAATGATGAAGACTGAATGATGAAGACTGAATGATGAAGACTGAATGATGAAGACTGAATGATGAAGACTGAATGGTGAAGACTGAATGATGAAGACTGAATGATGAAGACTGAATGATGAAGACTGAATGATGAAGACTGAATGATGAAGACTGAATGGTGAAGACTGAATGATGAAGACTGAATGATGAAGACTGAATGATGAAGACTGAATGATGAAGACTGAATGATGAAGACTGAATGGTGAAGACTGAATGATGAAGACTGAATGATGAAGACTGAATGATGAAGACTGAATGGTGAAGACTGAATGATGAAGACTGAATGGTGAAGACTGAATGATGAAGACTGAATGATGAAGACTGAATGGTGAAGACTGAATGATGAAGACTGAATGATGAAGACTGAATGATGAAGACTGAATGATGAAGACTGAATGGTGAAGACTGAATGATGAAGACTGAATGATGAAGACTGAATGATGAAGACTGAATGATGAAGACTGAATGGTGAAGACTGAATGATGAAGACTGAATGATGAAGACTGAATGATGAAGACTGAATGGTGAAGACTGAATGATGAAGACTGAATGGTGAAGACTGAATGATGAAGACTGAATGGTGAAGACTGAATGATGAAGACTGAATGATGAAGACTGAATGATGAAGACTGAATGATGAAGACTGAATGATGAAGATTGAATGATGAAGACTGAATGATGAAGACTGAATGATGAAGACTGAATGATGAAGACTGAATGATGAAGACTGAATGATGAAGACTGAATGATGAAGACTGAATGATGAAGACTGAATGGTGAAGACTGAATGATGAAGACTGAATGATGAAGACTGAATGATGAAGACTGAATGATGAAGACTGAATGATGAAGACTGAATGATGAAGACTGAATGATGAAGACTGAATGATGAAGAGTGAATGATGAAGACTGAATGATGAAGTCTGAATGATGAAGACTGAATGATGAAGACTGAATGATGAAGACTGAATGATGAAGACTGAATGATGAAGACTGAATGATGAAGACTGAATGATGAAGACTGAATGATGAAGACTGAATGCAGGAAAGTTATGATTTGTCTCTTTGTAGACTGGGTCTACCTGGTGGATGTTCCGGGGGTCAGCGCCCCCGTGGCACTGTCCATGATCAGGCCTAGTGGTGGATCAGGGACTGATAAACCAGGTTGTTACTGCTGGATGCACATAAATCAACATAGGAACCACAGCCTGGCTGGTCAGGTACTGACTGTGTGTGTGTGTCCAGCTCCCTCTTGAAGACAACCAGGGGTCTTGAAGACCTCCAGGGGTCTTGAAGACCTCCAGGGGTCTTGAAGACAGCCTGTTAGTGGCAATACATTATAGGGTGGACATTACGCCATTACTTGTGGTATTGTCGAGGTGTCCATTTCATTTCTCTCACTGCTAAGCAGTGATGGCTCGTGCGGGGGTGCTGCGGAACTGCAGCACCCTTGCATGTACAAGTATAAAGAAAGAATTAAATAAAAACTCATTATATTGAATGTTATCGATATCGAGTGAAAATAGGGGGTGCTGCAGTTCCACAGCACCCCAGCATGCTCTGCCACTGCTGCTACGTGATCACTAGCTACATAGACTGAGGGTGGATGTACAAGGCAATCAAATGTTAATTTTGCTATCTTGCTTGGTTATCTTCTTTGCCCTGGTTAAAAAGGATATACATTTCTACTTTGGTGATAAGGTGTTGGAATTTCAACTGTTTTGGATATGTGGCACATTCTGTAGTCTGTGAGGTAACATAGGTTACATTGATTCAACTGAGGTTAAAATGTGGGCAAGTCTGAACTGCAGTGCATATAGGTAAAATACCTTCTCAGTTTGGTTGATATCGATCACTTTGACGATGCACATCCAACTTTTCAATGTGTGAAAATTATTATAATTAAAACTAAGTACTAAACCTCCACGGTCATGCAATGCTTAATGTGTGTGAAAGGAGATGTCTTGGTCGGTGGAGGTTAGATACTCTTGTCTGACATCACTCTCACTTATGTATGTACATATTAGGTATTATAAGTTAGTGTTTGAAGAATTTTGTCCATTACTGTTAATAGATTATAGTGGTAAGCACTGGAGAGAGTTGGGTAGCTGTCAATGCAGAATTGTCAGGTGTTCAATTAGATCATGTAGGAAAATCACAGGCCATTCTGCCACCTGACATGCAATTGATCTGAAAACTGTTATGGCATTGTGGGAGAAGCAGAATCTATAGGTAAGGTAAAGTGAAGGCCAGAAGTGGATGCAAGAGCAGTGATTGCTCCAACGAGATTTAGGGTTCTGAGGAAGGTCTGAGGGCATGGTGAGGTGGGTAAAGGGTGTTGCAGTCACTCAGGATCTCATAGATTATAATTATACTAGGTGAGGATAGCATTGAGAATAAACAAAAAAATAATGTACCCACCCTGAACCACAACCACCACTGAAAACAAGTGCTGTTGTTACCTGGGAACTTCTTGCCATACCTGGTACACACCATGAAGTCACCTCCAGAACAGAGTGACCAAGGCTAAATAAAATTGAATAACTGTCCTTCAAGTAATAGTGGGTACTTCTGGCAGTTTGGGAGACACACACATGATGATCAAACTAAATGTAAATTATGTGATCAGGCATATGGTCACTCTCTTGAACACTGTGCTTAATTGTCCACTTATTGAGGAATACAGAGACAGACAGTATAATAACCTATGTGACATGTCAAGATATCTTATTAATGAAAATAAGATACCAGATATACTAAGCAAATTTCCTAAATTTGCTTGTAACAGATAAGTGAACTATAGATATGTAGATATAAATCCATATGTATTCCTGTTAACCCTTTGGGGCCTAGTTCCTAGGCCTTTTGTGTATCCATATGCTCTCGCGCTACCGTCCACAGGATGGATATGGGGTGCACAATAAACTAGCCACTTCGGTGGCAAAATCTAAAATCTAAGTAATAGTGCTAACAGGTGAACCAGCAAGTATTACCAGGAGCATACACCAACAGCTACCACTCCCAAATGCACAGGCAACCTCCAGGACTTAGTACTTCCACCATATGTCCTGCTTGATGATCACCCAATGTCTCACCCGAGGATCACCTGACGCCCAGACTAAGTGAATGGCTGCAAGCCAACGTATGTGGTAAAAATATACTTTCAGAAAAGAATTCTTTTATTATGACATTTTGCCCACTTGGGACATTACACAGTTATCTATGTATAGTACTTGACAAAGCACCTCAATGGGTGAAATGTCATAATAATGAAAGGTTTCCTTGCTAAAAGTCTCCCCTCACTACCGCCCTAAGATGATCCAATTTCTATCGGATGGAGTGACAACCACTACAGCACTACCAATGGAAGCTATGTAAAGGGGAGACGATTCCTTTTCCGTCTGTCTATGGGTTGGATTTACCAAAAAACGAAATATCCAGATAATGTGATCAAAAGGAGAGGGATAGGGATGTTCAATTTTGATCTCAATATAGGTAGAGAAAATATCCAATTTGTTGCCCCAAGAGTTCCAAATACACAATAAAATCTACTAAAATAAGGCTTATTCACACAGCTCTGTACAAAAATGAGTTTTATTTAACAAAAGATATACAATAGTTAAACATTACATGAAACAAACAGTAAAAAAAAAAAAAATAATTGGGAAATTCCAGGCATTTAATCGGCAGTTATTTGGCTAATGTGGACACTTCTTTAAGAAAACAATAAGACTTAACCTTACCCTTCCCTGATTTAGAGATACTATTATGAAGAAAATGTAAGCTGCACTTCCATATATTCATTGAAACTACATATATAAATCAGTGCATTTACTGCCAATGCCAGGCATTATTCTCGTCCCCAGCCCCTGACCCCATTATTACAAACTTCAATTCAGTTTTGAATATTTTGCAGAAATAGGTAATGTCTAGTTATTATGGTAATATTCTAGGAGCTAAATGTCCTTAACTTATATAACAATCCTACTACCTGGTACCCTCAGCTTTTCAATAAATAAAATTGAAAGAAAAAATTTATTATTTTCAGAGATCCTGGCAGATATTGAAGTTTCAGTAAGTACCGAAGCGAGAACACACTTCGACTGGTTCCACGTTAAATAATATTATCATTATTATTATAATCAAAAAGAAGCGCTAAGCCACAAGGGCTATACAGCATTAAATAATAGCTGGTAAATTTTAACACCTGCTAAGACCTCAAAACCATTTTCTTTCTTACATACACAGAAATAGACTACAAGATTACAAGAAACCCATATGGGTAAGAACTAGACCAAGACAATAAAGGCAAATATATGAACGAAGTTCACATGCTGTGGTAGATTTATTAAGATTGAATACATAATCACACAATTATTTAAAGTTACTTTTGTTAATTAATACCTCATGAGACATTAAAACCCTTAAATAAATGAAGTCTATTTGGAAATCTGATATTTATCAATGGAACAGTCAAAAGATCTATTGATAAATAATGATTGCATTACACCCCATCATATAGTTTAAATATATACACAAATAACCTGCACGTAGGAGAGAGAAGCTTACGACAACACTTCAGTTTGAATTGGACCACTTACAGTCACACCGTGTGGTGTAAATGGACCAAATCAAACCAAAACATCATCGTAAGCTTCTCTTTCCTATGTGCGGGTTATGCGTGTATTGTTCCAGTCACAGTATTGTGTCTTTTATTCTTTAACATGTATGCCTGGTCATGGACCAGGCCACAGGGGTATCGACCCCTGAAACACCCTCCAGGTAGAGTTTGAATTGGGATATTAAGCAAAAAAAGTAAGTCTGAATATGGTGTGGAGCAAATTGCAATAAGTGTCACCATGCCTCGTTTTCAGCCTTCTTCCTAGTTGCTTTAAGAACATGGTCAACTAGGCTATTAACTTATATTACATCATGTACAGTGCAATATGCTTAAATATTATTGTTTACAATTTAGTGTTGTATTACTAAAGCACGTGTTTGTTGTAAAAGGTCACCATAAAATTTGTTTGGTAAAAGTACACAAGTGCAACTAATGTGACATTTTATTGTGGCAACGTTTCACTCTCCAGGAGAGGGAAACGTTGACACAATAGAATGCCACATTAGTTGCACTTGTGTCCTCTTATCTAACATATTGTCGGTAATTCTACCAACATTATTACACCATAAAATTGCGTGCTAGCTACAAGCACAACTACTGAAGTAAAATGAGGCTCTTAACTTACCATCTCAATATTTTTTTTATAATGATAATTAAAAATCTAAAAATTTCATAGTCAGAGGATTGCCGAGTTTCCTACACAGAAGTAAAATATAAATTATATAAAACTGGCAATTAAAGTACTGTACAGTATTATGTACTGAACATTTGTCCAATTCCTTTTCATACAATTCATACGCATTTTTTGTATTATATCATCATACCATAGTTATAGTATCTTGTCATTGATGAATTGTAAATCAAATTTACAACTTAAACTGGTTTTTTCCACTAAAAATCTACCCTCACTATAAAATGTATGCTAATTACAGTATTTTGAAGTTCACACTTCAAATCGTTTATATATATATAATTTAACCAGCATAATAAATATGAAAACTATGGATTATGATAATCCATTTCCATCCTTTACCACTGAGAGCATGTATCACCTAATATAGTGAAGGCTCAACTGCATAGTCCGCATACGTCTCCCTCGTGTAGCATTCCCCATTCCTCCGAGTACATTACACTATTCTTGCACGCCAATTTGAGAACCTGATACCGACTTTTATCCATGATAAATAATCGTAAATAATCTGTAGAGATAGTGATTATGTATGAGTGATGTTGAAAGTGTTGAATGAATTAAGTTTTTTTTTTTCTTTCTTTTTGGGTCGCCCTGCCTTGGTGGGAGATGCCGAAGTGTTAAAAAAAAAATAATAATAATCGTCAAGCTAGTGTATTAGGACAATAATGTTTGTGTTATACAAACATTACATAACGTGATACTAATTTGATGAAATAATGGAAAATGTGTATATAAATTATTGTGTGTTTTTTAGGCCAAGTCAATCAAGCCAAACTGCAATAAAAAATTGATCTTTTCAACCAATTATTTTATGCACCGACAGATACTGTATATTTTGCAAATTACCGTAACACAGTCCTTCAAATTTTTAATTTCGTATTAAAACTGCTGTATCTTAGCCACATCAAAACTGGCTAAAATTAACATTATAATAAAAAAGAAGCACTAAACCTACAAGGGTAAAATTAACCATATAATTTAGCTTAATTCTACCCTCCTTAGGTCAGGCTACACAGTGGACCCCCGCTTAACGATCACCTCCCAATGCGGCCAATTATGTAAGTGTATTTACGTAAGTGCGTTTGTATGTGTATGTTTGGGGGTCTGAAATGGACTAATCTACTTCACAATATTCCTTATGGGAACAAATTCGTTCAGTACTGGCACCTGAACATACTTCTGGAGTGAAAAAATATCGTTAACCGGGGGTCCACTGTATTCAGTACTTAACATCGGTGTAGTACATATATATTAATTTTAAGAGGGTTGGATTAGTTTCTGCAGCAAGCTGTTGTGAAAACGAATTTATTCTCCAATTGTTCGAAAAAATGGCAGTTACTTTGTCTAAATTATTATTATAATCAAAAAGAAGCGCTAAACCACAAGGGCTATACAGCACTTTGCCAAAAAAGCATAAAGTACATACATAGTTCACAAGGTGACTGTTAGTAGATTATCCAGAATGGTTAATTGCCTTTTAACAATATTCAGTTTTGTTCAATCTGACACCTAAACAGATTATGCGAAAAAGGATTGTGCAGATCATACGTTTAAATGGGTTTCAAGTTTGCCTACTTTCATAGTCTGGGCCTGGGGCAGGCTAGTCGGGGCCTGGGGCAGGCTAGTCGGGGCCTGGGGCAGGCTAGTCGGGGCCTGGGGCAGGCTAGTCGGGTCCTGGGGCAGGCTAGTCGGGGCCTGGGGCAGGCTAGTCTGGTCCTGGGGCAGGCTAGTCGGGGCCTGGGGCAGGCTAGTCTGGTCCTGGGGCAGGTTAGTCGGGGCCTGGGGCAGGCTAGTCTGGTGCTACAGACTACAAAATGATGCAGTCATCCAATGTAGTTGAAAACTGGAGAGGCATGATAACAGATGATCTACTCTGTGTGTGTGTGTGTGTGTGTGTGTGTGTGTGTGTGTGTGTGTGTGTGTGTGTGTTTTGTGTGTGTGTTTTGTGTGTGTGTGTGTGTGTTTTGTGTGTGTGTTTTGTGTGTGTGTTTTGTGTGTGTGTTTTGTGTGTGTGTTTTGTGTGTGTGTTTTGTGTGTGTGTTTTGTGTGTGTGTTTTGTGTGTGTGTGTGTGTGTGTGTGTTTTGTGTGTGTGTTTTGTGTGTGTGTTTTGTGTGTGTGTTATGTGTGTGTGTGTGTGTGTTATGTGTGTGTGTTATGTGTGTGTGTTATGTGTGTGTGTGTGTTATGTGTGTGTGTGTTATGTGTGTGTGTGTTGTGTGTGTGTGTGTTATGTGTGTGTGTGTTATGTGTGTGTGTGTGTTTTATGTGTGTATTGTGTGTTTATGTTATGTGTGCCTCCCAGCACACATAAGGGGGATTACCAACAGACCCCTGGCAGTCTTCAAGCTGGCACAGGACAAGCACCTAAAGTCAGTTCCTGATCAGCCGGGCTGTGGCTCGTACGTTGGTTTGCGTGCAGCCAGCAGCAACAGCCTGGTTGATCAGGCGCTGATCCACCAGGAGGCCTGGTCACAGACCGGGCCGCGGGGGCGTTGACCCCCGAAACTCTCTCCAGGTAAACTCCAGGTATGTATATATATATATATATATATATATATATATATATATATATATATATATATATATATATATATATATATATATACACACACACCCATAAACCCTCAATTAACACTGAATCAGAGTATATATGCAATTTTCTAACGACCTTTTTGAAATTGCAGCTAAAAAATATCATTAATTTTCACACAAACTCTTGGTAACCCACAACCCAAATTAAGTATAAGGTTAGTGTTTGAGGAGAGAGATTATTATAATCATAAACAAGCACTAAACCTGTAAGGGTCTTGGAAAGACAGACACCCACACTGTTTACAGCTACATTCTGGCAATACCACTGTCTTTCCTCTGCTTATGAAAATTTTTTTGGATATTTTCACCACTCCATTGTGTGTCTGGATATTGCCCACAATACCCAAGAGGAACACCAATGATGCTAGAGGTGCCAATAAAATAAATAGTGTAACAGCACTTAGCCAGGAGGGGTCAGTGCTTGCCTCAATATTATTGGTGGGAGACTCACGAGGACAACTGCTCATCCCAGTGATTTAATCTGTATAAAGAGCCAACCATGCGTGTCGTAAGAGGCGACTACAATGCCAGGAGCAAGGGGCTAGTAAACCCTTCTCCTGTATAAATTACTAAATTTAAAAAGAAAAACTTTCGTTTTTTTTTTTTTAGGTTACCCTGCCTCAGTGGGATATGGCCGGTTCGTTGAAAGAAAGAAAAAAGTTCGTTGTGCAATGTCAGTAGACAATCTTGAAGAAATTAAACACAAAGTACATAATAGGTAATGGAAATGAATATTGATAAATACTATATTATAAAAAATAAGTGACGTACTGTACAAACATGGTCTTTGATGATTATAGTTTTAGTCAAAATAAAAAAAAATCAGATAAAGAATGATTTAGGGTAAATATAAATACCGCAACAACTTCAGAAAATCAAGTAAATGTGGTAATAACCGCTGTTATTCTTATTCTATACTAGTTAACTTTAAAATAGTCTTGGAGTGGCAAAAATATCCAAAAAGAATTTGATAAGCAGACCAAGTAAGGCGTGTGGCGTTGCCAGAATGCAAACAGTGTGGGTATCTCTCTTTCCAAGACCCTTACAGGTTTAGTGCTTGGTTATATATAACTGACAAAATGATGAGTTTTAATAACATATGCTAAACAAAAATTAGACTATGCCACTGGCAGTGTCTACAGCTTTACAATATGAACATAATTATAATAGAAAAAAGTTCGAAGACACGCCAGAAAATAGATTTCGTAAGTTATATAAATTTAGAGTAAACCTTTATACTTGCTACTTCGCTATTCACTAACTTTGGTCTTTTGCTGAAGATATCGTTTGTGATGTTGCTGTTAGGTGGATTATTTGAAAGTTAAATGTCCTGCATTTGTAGCAAGAAATCTAAAGAATGGGTGATAGTCGAGTTTTCCTTAAAGTCAGTCATTTAGTAATAAATGGCAGTATCAAAGACATTTAAGTAACTGAGGCTGGGTGGGAAATACAGTGGAACCTCGGCACTTGAACTTAATTGGTTCCGCAAGGCTGTTCGAGTGCTTATCCGAGTACAGAACGAATTTTTCCCAACCAATTTTCTTTTTGGCTGGCTGTTATCACTATGTCCCTTAGGCCCCATGGTGACTTATTTACACACACACACACACACACACACACACACACACACACACACACAAAAAAAAAAAAAAAAAAAAAAAGTGAAGAAACATTAAATATTGTACTTTATAGCGAACTTCTGGCAGGTCATGTTTGTTTGGTCGAGTACCGAGCAAACGGCCAACTACTGAGCGATTTGTTTACTGAACAAAGCGTTTGAATACCAAATTGTTCGAGTACAGAGCTGCTTGACTACTGAGGTTCCACTGTATAGTGCCTGCACTCTGAAGGAGGGGTTAGGGATATTTGCTGCTTGGTGGTACATCCAAACTGTCATATATGCACACCTCTGGCATGACAGTGATAGTGAGAATGATGGTGAAAGTGTTTCTTTTTTCAGGTCAGCCTGCCCTGGTGAGAAACAACCAAACAGAAAAATGGGAAGGGGGCTGGCTGACAGGAACCACGCATGGAGGTACAGTGGCCCCTTGAATTTCATCCTCCCTTTTCTGTATGTACTTTTTTTAATATTTCCCATAAGAAATAATGTAAATCCAATTAATCCATTCCAGACACCCAAAAATATTAACAAAAAATACATTTTATAGAAAACAACTTTAGTTTTATATACAGAAACGGGATGATGAAATTCGAGGGGCCACTGGCCTACCATTTTTTAGTGTGTGAAACGAAGGCTTATTAAGCACTGCTGATCTCTTCTTTATTTCTTGATCATGAAACACAAAAGATAAATTTTGCAAATTCTTACTTACATTCAGTGTACACTTATACAGTGGACCCCCGCATAACGATCACCTCCGAATGCGACCAATTATGTAAGTGTATTATGTAAGTGCGTTTGTACGTGTATGTTTGGGGGTCTGAAATGGACTAATCTACTTCACAATATTCCTTATGGGAACAAATTCGGTCAGTACTGGCACCTGAACATACTTCTGGAATGAAAAAATATCGTTAACCGGGGGTCCACTGTATTTACTTTCCTGCATTTTCTGTAACAATTCACATTCTTCTATCATCTTGCTAATTATCTATGGAACATGGGTAAAGTATCTCCTCCCATCATTGAGCTACACACATACAATATGCCAAAGGCGAGTAAAATGCCAGGAAAAAGGGGTTGGTAATAAATTTTTTATAGGTAATAACAAAATGAAATAGGAAATTTTGAAATAGGGATGTGTGTGTGTGAATGTGGATGTACAGTACTGATATACAGATATTAAGAAAAAATTACAATTATGAATTAAAAAATTTGGATGCCCTATCACTGAGTGATGTCAAGATAAAAGATGTGGGAGAGTGCATACGAGATAAATGCTAGTGAGTAACTGTAATAAATGAATAACTGTGGAAAGAGAATAGATTGGGACTTCTGCGCCAGCCTTCATCGGGTGTGGATGTCTCTCTCTCTTGCCTGAGTATCGATCACAAATTTCCCCCGTTCTCTCTAGGACACTTGTCCTAGTCTATTTTGCCCACCGGGCACTCTACAGGAGGGGCACCTGTTCATCAGCTTACTTTTAGCCAGCTCCATTTTTTTCTGCTCTGCGGAAAATTCTTTATCGGTCTTTGGTGGGAAGCCGGTTACTGAACTCAGGTGGGAGTGTGGGCGTCCCTCTCTGCTGGGGCTTGGCAAGGGCATCCACCAGATCTAATTGGAAACTTCAAGTTTCTATCTCTATTTACAAAGGAACTCTTGTTCCTTTTCTCTCAGTGACCAGCCTTGGGCAACAATTTTTCCTTGTACCATCGAGAAACCAGGCTCAATATGGTTTATGCTGTCAGTGGCCCTCATAAACCCAACAAAGAAAGAGAACAGATTTTTATATTAAACCATACTGTGGTTTAGAAAAAGTGGCTAAAAAAACTGAGTTATAGCAAGCAGGAATAACTAAAAGTTAGAAACAGTAGTAGCAACAAAGGGTCAAAAATACCATCATAATGCCTCAAATCAAAATAATAATAATCCTGCTTCAAAACTAAGTTCCTTAGCGCCTCTTCCAACCAGATTGCTATCCCTATTCCCCGTCTTCTATAAAACTTGTGGAACTGCCCCTGGTTGTAAAAAAATGTATACTAGTGTTGGGGAGATATGGGGGATTTAATAAATGATAAATATTATATGAAATGGTAACTGTCACAGTTGGTCTTTGATGACACTGTGCTTTTGGGAGATTTGGAAGAGAGGTTACAAAGGTTGGTGGCACAGTGTAGGTGTGTGTGCAAAAGGAGAAAAGTGAATGTAAACAGAAACAGAATAACAGGATGGGAATAAGAAATATCTAAACAATGAAAGACTGGACAATGGATTGAAGGGAGCATGGAGGAAGTGAATGAATTTAGATCCAATATTTGGGAGAGAATGTAGGCAGATGACTGCATAAAAGATGACGCCAATACAGCCTCTCCTCACTTAACGACGGAGTTCCGTTCCTAATACCACGTCGACAAAGAATTCGTCAATGAACGAGGAGCATACCATAATGGTAATGATATTGTTTTAATGTCACCTTTGCACCATTTATAAGATTTTTAGTATATTTTTAAATGTTTATACAGTAGTATACTGTAATAAACAGAATAGAGGAAATCAGCTCTAATATACATTACATGTATTTAGGTATGCATACTGGTTAGAGAGCCCGTCGTAAGTCCGAGTCGTCGGTAAATGGGTACAAAGCTAAGTGAGGAGAGGCTGTAACTGAATATACTAGGGAAAAAAAAAAAAAAAAAAAAAAAAAAAAAAAAAAAAAGCATGATGAGTGGTGCTGTCTGTGGAAAGAATTTCACTGATGTATACAAAAAAAAAATTAAAATAAAATACTCTAGCCTGTTTAATGGTGCCAACACTTTTATATTGGTAATAAACATGGTCTTTTAAACACTGCTGCGAGCAGGCTGGATATGTCGTGTTTAAGATCATCGTACAACGCAAACACTATGCAGAGAAGGAATAAAGAAATTAGATGTTACATGAAGAGTATAATTCAAAGAATTGTCGAGATGGTTTTTCTCATTTTGAAAGGACAGAGCAAGGTAGGTTGACCAAAAAATTACAAATATGGGATGGATGGAAGGGCTAGTAGGGAACATAACATGAAAGGTTGGAAGGGGTGTGTTTAGACTGAAGTCAATGTGTCACTATTGGTATGTCAGGTTATCTGTAGTGATGACGCATTCACTTGTGACATTCATGGCTATAGAACTTTGTTCTCCTGTTTCTTTGATACATATATACATATGCAATCACATATAGGCGAGTACATACATACATACGTGCTATAAGATTACAGTACACAGGTGATATCACAATATTCAAAATAAAGTGAAAAAATAGTGAGATTCCAAGCACTTGCATTATCTCTCATATTATCAAAGAATAGCGACAGTGTGAGAAACGAAAGTCCTTGGAATTTCATTAATTTGTTACCATTATTATTTTTGCCTACATACATACATACATTATATAAAAATCAACCATAATGAATGAGAACAAAGGGGCAGAATTAAGAGGTCAACCCACCCTGGCTCAAATATGCAATTACAGTGGAACCCGGGTTTCCGTATGCCCTAGTTTGTATATAAAACTATAGTGGACCCCCGCATAACGATTACCTCCGAATGTGACCAATTATGTAAGTGTATTTATGTAAGTGCGTTTGTACGTGTATGTTTGGGGGTCTGAAATGGACTAATCTAATTCACAATATTCCTTAAGGGAACAAATTCGGTCAGTACTGGCACCTGAATACTACTTCTGGAATGAAAAAATATCGTTAACCGGGGGTCCACTGTATAGTTATTCTCTATAAAATGTATTTTTTTTAATATTTCCCATGAGAAATAATGTAAATCCAATTAATCAGTTCCAGACACCCAAAAATATTAACAAAAAATACATTTTATAGAAAATAACTGTAGACATACAGAAAATATAGAGAATAACTAGGACATACGAAAACCCAGGTTCCACTGTACAGTGTATATAGAAACATGTACATATACTGTACCTATGCAAAAAAATAGCGTAATTACAGTAATAAATACATTAGTTACTCGTTATAATTATTTCCAGTCAGAAGCCTTAACCCGTAAACGGTCCGAACAGATCTACGTTCACATGTGTAGTGCTACAAAAGTAGATCTGTTTTTTTTACACATTTTCAAATGTAAAAAAACAAAAAGATCTATTTTTTTACATACTTTCAAATGTTGAAAAAACGTATATATACGTTTGGAGCGTTTACGGGTTCATGGCTAACACTACTGTACAGGGTGCATAGCTTGGAGCTTAAAAGTTACATTTAGGAAACAACACAAACATCTGCATATTAAAAATAATTGTGTATGAAAAGGGAATTTGGACTGGAAACCTTTCCTTAAACGTTTTCTGTCCAGACAGACTTTTTCCTAATACCGTGAAACACACATCTCACGTACGACATTTTCACTTGCATGATAGTGTAGACAATACTGGTCAAAAATATATAAACAAAATACAAAAACAAAAACGATTATTTCTAAGTAATGAATAAATACCAAGAGAACAAATGCGGGTATAAACATTTTTCAAGTTAAGGCTTCTGCATTAATGGCTAAGTTCCCTTCTGACATTACACACAAACTTAATAAAACTGTGCAAATGCATATGTAACTAACTTTATATTTTCTATCTTTCATGAGGAACATGATATTCATTACTCATTTAATCGAGTGTTAGGAGTCTGTAGGTTCCTTAACACTGGCATGTGGCTACAATGACCACAAAGTCCGAACTTGTTCCCACTGAGCGTACGCGTGCGGAGGCTGATATGGCTGCTGAGGGAACATTTTCACAGTGTCTTGATACTCAAAAGCTTTCTTTTCAGTGGGCATTGCTACATGACTGTTATGACCATTATGGTGGATCTTCTGAGGAGCGGGCGTTGGCGTTGGTGCTGGTTTCGCATACTCGACGTAATCAACACCCTTGCGCTCGCTATGAACGAACCTATGGCTGTTTAAGTGACTTTCTTGTGTAAATCTTTTCCCACACTCTGGACATTCAAATCTCTTTTTCTCACTGTGTACAAATTGGTGACTTATAAGGTGAGTTTCCTGCCTAAATCTTTTTCCACACTCATCACACCCGTAACTTTTTTCCTGTGTGTGGACAAATCTGTGACTGTTCAGATGACTTTCCTGAGAGAATCTTTTACCACAATCATCACACTCGAATCTTTTCATGTCATTGTGGACAAATTTGTGCCCGTTGACGTGATTTTCTTGGGGCACTCTGTTTGCTGCCCATTCTTGGCGCTCAAATTTTTTTTCTGCACTATGTACATACATGTGACTATTAAGGTGAATTTCTTGAATGAATCGTTTGCCACATTCTTCACACTCAAACCTTTTTTCCTCGGTATGTACAACTCTATGGCTACTCAGATGGCTTCTCTGAAAGAACTTTTTTCGACACACTTCACATTCGAATCTCTTTTCTTCACTGTGCACAAACTTATGGCTGTTCAAATGACTTTTTCGTGTATATCTCTTGCCACAAACCTCGCACTCAAACCTTTTTTCACTATGTACTACCATATGGCTGTTAAGATGGCTCTCCATTGAAAATCTCTTTCCACAAATTAAGCACTCAAATTTTTTCTCCACACTGTGTACGAGCATGTGACTGTTCAGATGTATTTCCATTGTAAATCTTTTGCTACACACTGCACACTCAAATTTTTTTTCCATGGTGTGTATAAGATGGTGACTGTTGAGGTGAATTTCCAAAGCAAACCTCTTGCCACATACGCCACACTCAAAATTCTTTATAACATTGTGTGCATTCATGTGGCTGTTAAGGTGACTTTTCTGCAGGAATCGCTTCCCACATTTTTCACATTCAAATCTTTTCTCTTTCACATGTGTAAGCATGTGACTTCTCAGATGCGTTTCCATAGTGAATCTTTTGTTACACAATTCACATTCAAATTTTTTGACCTGACTATGAACAAGCATATGTCCATTTAGGTGACTTTCCATTGTGAATCTTTTATCGCACATCTCACACTTGAAATTCTTCTCAGCACTGTGGACAATCATGTGGCTGTCGAGGTGGCTTTCCATGGTAAAGCGTTTGTTGCACAACTCGCACTCGAACCTTTTTACTTTTCGATGCCATACTATGTGGTTATTGAGATGGCTTTCCTGGGCAAAGCGTTTACTGCATTCTTCACATTCGTAAGGCTTTTCAGTGGTCTGCAACCACATTCCAATCTGGGGAATAATTTGCTGCTGTTCTTGTTGCTGCTGCTGCTGCTGCTGTGGCGGCGGCTGCGGCGGCGGCGGCTGCAGCTGCTCTGGAACAGTTTGGCTTGCCGTGTGAGTTCTGCCCGGGTACTGGGGTGGTGCCACTTCCATCGTTCAATTTTTTTCTTAAAAAACTGCTACAGTTTTTATAAAGTTTCCTTCTTTAGTGATATGTGATGTTATCGCTCAGTTTTCCACTGTACACAATGTATCAGTAGAGGCGCTTCCATATCTGGAATAAGATTGATAGATTTAAGTTACAATTCAATATTTTAAAGATTGTAATTTAATAATAATAATAATAATAATAATAATTGTCCTAGGTAGTAGGTTGGTAGACAGCAACCGCCTAGGGAGGTACTACCGTCCTGCCAAGTGAGTGTAAAACGAAAGCCTGTAATTGTTTTACATGATGGTAAGATTGCTGGTGTCCTTTTTTCTGTCTCATAAACATGCAAGATTTCAAGTACGTCTTGCTACTTCTACTTACACTTAGGTCACACTACACATACATGTACAAGCATATATATACACACCCCTCTGGGTTTTCTTATATTTTCTTTCTAGTTCTTGTTCTTGTTTATTTCCTCTTACCTCCACAGGGACGTGGAACAGAATTCTTCCTCCGTAAGCTATGCGTGTCGTAAGAGGCGACTGAAATGCCGGGAGCAAGGGGCTAGTAACTCCTTCTCCTGTATATATTACTAAATTTAAAAGGAGCAACTTTCGTTTTTCCTTTTGGGCCACCGCGCCTCGGTGGGATACGGCCGGTGTGCTGAAAGAAAGAAATAATAATAAGGGATTTTATAAGTCCTGTAAGCTTGTGAATTTCTTGGAAAAAACAAGCTTGCAGGACTTATAAAATTTCTTATTATTATTATTCTTTCAACACACTGGCTGTATCCCGCCAAGGCGGGACGGCCCAAAAGGAAAAACGAAAGTTTGTCCTTTTAACCCTTAAACGGTCCAAAGAGATTGACGTTCAAATTCGTAGCTAAAAAAGTAGATCTACTTTTTTTTTTACATATTTTCAAATATAACAAAAAAAGGTAGATAAAAGTTTTTTTTACACGTTTTCAAATGTGAAACAAAAAAGATCTACATTTTTTACATACTTTCAGATGTTGAAAAAACGTATATATACGTTTGGACCATTTAAAGGTTAAATTTAGTAATGTACAGTATATATAGGAGAAGGGGTTACTAACCCTTTGCTCCCGGCATTTTAGTTGCCTCTTACAACACGCATGGCTTACGGAGGAAGAATTCTATTCCACTTTCCCATGGAGATAAGAGGAAATAAACCAGAACAAGAACTAATAAGAAAACAGAAGAAACCCCAGAGAGGTGTGTATATACATGCTTGTACATGCAAGTGTAGTGTGACCTAAGTGTGAGTAGAAGTAGCAAGACGTACCTGAAATCTTGCGTGTTTATGCAAGATTTTAGCGGAATATAACTATAGTTATTATTTGAATATCAGTACAGAAAGCATTATTGTTCAATGTTTGTATTTTGTTTCAATATTGTACTGTGGGAATATTCTATTGTGGTAATACTTCCTGGTTATAATCTACTGTAAAAAAAGCTTTACTGTATTTGGATTATTGATCTAAATGTTAATAACCCAGTATAACCCAATAAAATCAATGTACATTATGTCCACCGACTTTCTTTTTACATCCTCCCCAGGATGAGATTCACCACAGTCATTTAACTACTAAGAAGGAAAGGAAGAGAGAGGAAAAGAAGGAAGACATACAACAGGGGAGAGAAAAGGGAGGGAAGATGATGAAGTTTAAGGTGTATATGGGAAAGACATCCTATTTAGTGCTAGGTAACAGTGGCAGCATGTGTTAGGAGACTTGTTCATGCATCCCACCTTGTCATGGGGTTTGACCCCATGACCTATGTTGTACGAGTCAGTGATACACTAACCCCTAAGTTACTAATCTGCTGCATTAATACTTCTGTGGCAGTACTCTACTGTGATGGTACTCTATTGTGATAATACTATACAGTACTGTAAGGACTCACAGTCCATAAGTAGATTATACAAGGCCTTCAGAAAAGCCTTCAAGTTTCTCCTTGAATTGCCGATTTTTTGTTTAACATATCACCGTATTTCTTCTTTAAGCAATAACGCAATGATTTCATGGACAACACTGCACTTAGCATTACGACAGAGAGCAATCATTCAAAGCTCTTCTATACGTGTACATATGTAATATCCTCCTTTGTAACCATGCTTTCAAACCTCCTATTAAACATCCACCACATTTCTTCCTATTTCCTTTTCAAAGTGCCTTTCTTCCACCCTCCTTACCTTTGTGTGTTCATTTCTATGGTATGTTTCTGGATTGTCCTGTTCATCTGCTGGCAGTAACAGCCTGATTACTCAGGCAGTCACCAGGGAAGTATGTCCACAGACCAAGCTGCATGAATAAAAAATAAAATAATGAACCGGTCATAGGCATGTCACTAATTACGTTATGCATGGCTGGTAATGATTCCGAGACGGCACAGTCTCACACTAGGCTTCCTAAATTAAGAAAGATATATTACAAGTACAAGAACTATTAACAAAATTAGAAATAACTTGCACTTAAGAAGCTTATGGCAACATTTTGATTCACCCTAGACCACTGTCAAGTCACAAGTGGGAAAGAGAAAAGCAGAGAAGACCAAAAGACAGGTAAAGGAGGGATAGGGAAAGTAGTAGTAGTACTAGTGGAAGTAGTAGTACTAGTGGTAGTAGTAGTACTAGTGGTAGTGGTGGTAGTAGTAATACTAGTGGTGGTAGTAGTAATACTAGTGGTGGTAGTAGTAATACTAGTGGTGGTAGTAGTAATACTAGTGGTAGTAGTAGTAATACTAGTGGTAGTAGTAGTAATACTAGTGGTAGTAGTGGTGGTAGTAGTAATACTAGTGGTGGTAGTAGTAGTAGTACTAGTGGTGGTAGTAGTAGTAGTACTAGTGGTGGTAGTAGTAGTACTAGTGGTGGTAGTAGTACTAGTGGTGGTAGTAGTATTAGTACTAGTTGTGGTAGTAGTAGTACTATTGGTGGTAGTAGTAGTAGTACTAGTGGTAGTAGTAGTACTAGTTGTGGTAGTAGTAGTACTAGTGGTAGTAGTAGTACTAGTGGTAGTAGTGGTAGTAGCAGTAGTGGTACTAGTACGACCACCACCACTCCCTCCTTCCATCCTCTCTTCTGGTATTTGTGTTTTTCACCCAAACACTTTAGGGACACAATTGTCCCTCTTATCAATATACAGTAAGGACGATAAATCTCCAATAAGAACATGAGAATGAAGGAACACTGCAACAGGCCTACTGGCCCATGCGAGGCAGTTCCAAGTCACCTACCGGATTAAGTCACTGACCCAACTTAGGTTAGGTCACATCTACTTAAGGAAGGAGCACGGCATCAGACCTACTAGCACAAGCTAGTCAGGTCCAACTCACACCCACTCGTGTATTTATCTAACTACCTGAACTAACCTGCAGTAAACTGTATTTTTTACTGATAAATTGTCTGGAAATGCCACTATTTGACCAGTGAAGGAAATACAGTACATATCAGTAGTTGAATAAATTTTTTTGTGCCAATAAAACTTTATATTAAATCTCGTGGTAACCTTTATCACCATTTATTTATGCACCAGACAAGCCTAGTCCAGTAATAGGCTGAGGATGGCAATTTGAAGCAGTGTTGTGGTTGACCTATTTTAAGAGTAAAAAAATGGACTATTTGCATATTATATATATGACTGATTGGAATTTTTTGAGAGTTTCAATTATTAACCTCCTAAGTCTTACTAGTGAAAAAATTATAAAATTTTAAGTAAACCTGTTTGGAATACTATAATGGCAAGTGGCTGCCCCAGCGGAAACGGCTACTGAACTGGCTGCCAAATGATGATACTATTTAAATCACATGTACTCTCTAGCTTAGAGTACGGCTTGGTGCTGACTACTTCGTTCAAAGCAGGAAAGATATCAGGGCTGGAAAAAGTACAGAGAAAATTTACTTCCCTGCATAGGGTCGATAATTTACTTCCCTGCATAGGGTCGATAATTTACTTCCCTGCATAGGGTCGATAATTTACTTCCCTGCATAGGGTCGATAATTTACTTCCCTGCATAGGGTCGATAATTTACTTCCCTGCATAGGGTCGATAATTTACTTCCCTGCATAGGGTCGATAATTTACTTCCCTGCATAGGGTCGATAATTTACTTCCCTGCATAGGGTCGATAATTTACTTCCCTGCATAGGGTCGATAATTTACTTCCCTGCATAGGGTCGATAATTTACTTCCCTGCATAGGGTCGATAATTTACTTCCCTGCATAGGGTCGATAATTTACTTCCCTGCATAGGGTCGATAATTTACTTCCCTGCATAGGGTCGATAATTTACTTCCTGCATAGGGTCGATAATTTACTTCCCTGCATAGGGTCGATAATTTACTTCCCTGCATAGGGTCGATAATTTACTTCCCTGCATAGGGTCGATAATTTACTTCCCTGCATAGGGTCGATAATTTACTTCCCTGCATAGGGTCGATAATTTACTTCCCTGCATAGGGTCGATAATTTACTTCCCTGCATAGGGTCGATAATTTACTTCCCTGCATAGGGTCGATAATTTACTTCCCTGCATAGGGTCGATAATTTACTTCCCTGCATAGGGTCGATAATTTACTTCCCTGCACAGGGTCAATAATTTACTTCCCTGCATAGGGTCGATAAAGTATTTAAGCTACTGGGAACACCTCAAAGAACTGAAGGTGGAAGATACATGATAATACATACATGGAAGACACTGGAGGGTCCAGTCCCAAACCTACATACACGTACTACCATTACATGCTCGAGCAAGAGATATGGGAGGAAATGGGCCTTGACAAATCATCCTGCTTATACCTGTAGGGTGTTCCGGCCTGGTCCATGACCAGGTCTCGCGGTGGATCAGGACCTGATCAACCAGATTATTACTGCTGGCTGCATGTAAACCGACATACGAACTACAGCCATGCTGGTCAGGCACGTACTGACTTTATACCTATACATAAGAAACTCTGTCAGAACAAGTGCAAACTAGAAGTACAGTATTCAAAAGGAAACTGGGTGGTTTCTTCTTTAAATAACAAAAAAAGGCACAATACCGCGACTGGAACGATACACAAATAACCCGCACATAAAAGAGAAGCTTACAACGACGTTTCGGTCCGACTTGGACCATTTACAAAATCACTTTGTAAATGGTGACTTTGTAAATGGTCCAAGTCGGACCAAAACGTCGTCGTAAGCTTCTCTCTTTTATGTGCAGGTTATTTGTGTATGGTTTCCTCTTTAGAGTGCCTGAACAACCAGTCTCTGATGGTTATGTGGGTTGCCAACAGCCTTGTTGATCAGGCAATCAACTAGAAGGCCTGGCCACAGGCTGAGAATAGGAAGAAACTCAAAATATGTAGTCACAGACAAATCACATGTAACCTAACAAACGAATACCGTACACAGTAAGAGATTTTAAATGCTGCATAGCATGATACAGTAACAAATAACACAAACCATACCACAGGTAGGGTTAGAACCTGCGATCAGAGTGTCTCAAAACTCCAGATTGTCGTGGGTTCTAACCCCACCCGTGGTATGGTTTGTTTGCAATCGTGTCATTACAATTTCACGAGTCAATCAAGAACACAATTTACAGTACAGCATAGAGGAGAAAAATATAAAAAACGTCCAGACTATGATGGGTATATGGGCCAGCAAACCACCAGAAGCAACAGCCTTGTTGACCAAGCAAGCACCAGAAGACCCTGACCTATGGCTATGGCTGGGCTCCAGGAGGAGAAAACTTCAGAACTCATCAAAGGTATTGAGCACAGACATGACAATGTCAGTGGGATTACTTGTAATCAAGTTGAAATGTAATGTAAAAAAGGGAAAATAATACATAATGGGAATATAAATAGGAGGTAACGCAGTATGAGTTGAAGACGAGTGAAAGAATAAACAAGACTTAGGATTTTTAACTCCGGAGGGTTAGCCACCCAGGATAACCCAAGAAAGGCAATGCATCACTGAGGGACTGTGTCATATTTCAATCTTGTTCCCCAGGATGCCACCCACATCAGTCACCTAACACCCAAGTACATATCAATATGCTTAGTGCTAGGTGAACAGTGACAGATGTAAGGTAACATACCCAATTTTTTCACCCATGCCGAGGATTGAACCCAGGCACTCAGAGTGCGAGACAAACCGTTGCCAAAGACCAAAGTGGTAACAAATCCCTTTGACTTTTTTGGGTTATCCTGGTGGGTAATTTACACACATTAAACTATTATTATTATTATTATTATTAAAGATTAGCCGGTATTCTCCCGGCCTGGGCCTTTTCCAAGTGGTGGCCCGGCCTTGGCTCCCTCTTTAGGGAGTGTCTGAGACCTAAGTCTCCCATGGGAGGAGGCACAAGTACCTCCCCATCTTTGGGACCAACTGTCCCCAGGCCAAGCCACAAGCTAGGCCTCTCTGGTCTGCCATCCCCGCCCCAAGGGGGCAAATGGGAATGACAGTCTTGTGAGCTAAAGGCTCGGGCTCGGGCACCTACCCTACCCTAGAAGGGTTAGGCATGGTATCGATCCGTTAAACTATGTATAATAATTGTACTTATGTGAACCAGTAAATAAAATAAAACTTACTAACTACAGCCGGGGAAATATAAAGTGCTGAAAATACAGTGGTACCTTGCGATACAAACTTATTTGGTTCCAGAACGCTGTTCAAGTGCGAATACTGAACAAATTTGTTTCCATAAGGGATAATGTAAATTACATTAATCCGTTTCAGACCCCGAAAAGTACACTTACAAAAGCACTTACATAAATACACGTACATAATTGTTCCCGTTTTGAGTTGTTCATATCCTGAGGTACCACTGTATCTAACACAAGACTTATAGTAATGAATTAAATATTAGATATTAGAAGCGGCATTATTTTAGCTGACAATCCTTAAACTGTCCAAACGTAGATCTCCGTTCGGAGTTCCCCGCACGTGGACACAGATCTATGTCTGGACAGTTTAAGGGTTAATGAAAGAAATAATCAAGGACCCCAATGGAAGTACGTCAGCTTGACTTACGAAAACGCTTGGAAATTCATGTTTTTACCACAATCTTATTGCGTATTCAACTATGTATGATAATTGTACCTACGTATACCTATACATATTCTCACTTAAGTGTCAAGTTTGTCTTAAAAACAACGAAGATTATAAACGATACTGTGGGAGAAACTTACTGCCTAGCATAGGCCAGTAGGCCTAGGATAGGCAGACGATGCACCATCCCCCCAATGAAAAGCAGGGGTGTCACTAGCACGTTAAGAGACCATACAATAAGTGTCAGGGGCCCGAGACTGTTCAACTGCCTCCCAGCACACATAAGGGGGATTACCAACAGACCCCTGGCAGTCTTCAAGCTGGCACTGGACAAGCACCTAAAGTCAGTTCCGGATCAGCCGGGCTGTGGCTCGTATGTTGGTTTGCGTGCAGCCAGCAGCAACAGCCTGGTTGATCAGGCTCTGATCCACCAGGCGGCCTGGTCTCAGACCGGGCCGCGGGGGCGTTGACCCCCGGAACTCTCTCCAGGTAAACTCCAGGTATATTGGCAGGAATTTGAAAAAGAGAATGTGAATAAGCTTATTTAGGTATACATATGTATAATTATCATACATGGTATATTATACCCTGTGTATCATTATACACGGCGTGTCATACATGGCGTATTATCATACACGGCATGTCATACATGGCGTGTATGTAATACACTATTACCATATACCATGTATTACAGTCTATTATGATAAGATAAGATTTCGTTCGGATTTTTAACCCCGGAGGGTTAGCCACCCAGGATAACCCAAGAAAGTCAGTGCGTCATCGAGGACTGTCTAACTTATTTCCATTGTGGTCCTTAATCTTGTCCCCCAGGATGCCACCCACACCAGTCCACTAACACCCAGGATGCCACCCACACCAGTCCACTAACACCCAGGATGCGACCCACACCAGTCGACTAACACCCAGGATGCAACCCACACCAGTCGACTAACACCCAGGATGCGACCCACACCAGTCGACTAACACCCAGGATGCGACCCACACCAGTCGACTAACACCCAGGATGCGACCCACACCAGTCCACTAACACCCAGGATGCGACCCACACCAGTCCACTAACACCCAGGATGCGACCCACACCAGTCGACTAACACCCAGGATGCAACCCACACCAGTCCACTAACACCCAGGATGCGACCCAAACCAGTCGACTAACACCCAGGATGCGACCCACACCAGTCCACTAACACCCAGGATGTGACCCACACCAGTCCACTAACACCCAGGATGCAACCCACACCAGTCCACTAACACCCAGGATGCGACCCAAACCAGTCGACTAACACCCAGGATGCGACCCACACCAGTCGACTAACACCCAGGATGCGACCCACACCAATCCACTAACACCCAGGATGCCACCCACACCAGTCCACTAACACCCAGATACCTATTTGCTGCTAGGTGAACATAGTGTATTATACACTGTATTATACAATATGTGTATTATACACTGTATTATACAATATATGTATTATACACTATTATACAATATGTGTATTATACACTGTATTATACAATATGTGTATTATACACTGTATTATACAATATGTGTATTATACACTGTATTATACAATATGTGTATTATACACTGTATTATACAATATGTGTATTATACACTGTATTATACAATATATGTATTATACACTATTATACAATATGTGTATTATACACTGTATTATACACTGTATTATACACTGTATTACACACTGTATTATACACTGTATTATACACTGTATTACACACTGTATTACACACTGTATTACACACTGTATTACACACTGTATTACACACTGTATTACACACTGTATTACACTGTATTATACACTGTATTACACTATTATACACTGTATTACACTGTATTATACACTGTATTACACTGTATTATACACTGTATTATACACTGTATTATACACTGTGTATTATCATACATAAACATATATAGACAGTATGATTATCATTACATTGATGGGGAAGCGCTAAACCCACAGGGGTCACAGAAAAACCAGTAAGAGACAAAAATTAATAAACCACAATAAAATTAATAATTTTGTTACTTATCCTGGTGATAATTTCCACCTAATTAGCATAAATATATTCATATGTACCTGGAAATGAATAAAATTTATTGAGTTTATGAAATACGAAATTTTGGTGCCTTTAATAGGGTCATTTACCTCAAAATTTTCAAAATACTAATAGTTTGGTGGATCATTTTGACAGAGGCCTGAGGGGGCTTCTAATATATCCAAAAATTAGTGAAAATAGAAATTAGAAGCATAATATAGAGGAAAATATTGAAGTAAGTCTTAGTGGGGTTGTTATAAGTGGAAATAATGGGGTTATTAAGGGGTTAATGTAAGTGAGGTTCCCCACATAAAGTTAGTGACCCCAGAGATAGTTATTATGATAGTTATGATGATAGTTATTATGATAGTTATTATGATAGTTATTATGATAGTTAGGATGACACGGGGGTCATTATAATTAAGTGGGAATAATGGGGTTATTAAGGGGTTAATGTAAGTGAGGTTCCCCACATAAAGTTAGTGACCCCAGAGATAGTTATTATGATAGTTAGGATGATAGTTATTATGATAGTAATTATGACTGGGGGGGTCATTATAATTAATTGGAAATAATGGGGTTATTAAGGGGTTAATGTAAGTGAGGTTCTCCCCATAAAGTTAGTGACCCCAGAGTTAGTTATTATGATAGTTAGGATGACAGGGGGGTCATTATAATTAAGTGGGAATAATGGGGTTATTAAGGGGTTAATATAAGTGAGGTTCCCCCCATAAAGTGAGCAACCCCATAGTTAGTTATTATGTTAGTTATGATGGCAGGGGACTCACCAGGGGCAGCAGGGTGAGGTAATAATGGTGGGAGTAACTCTGCCAGTGGCCACTATGGCGTCTCTCACCACTCTGGAAACTCAACTCTCTTTTTTCACCTTTTTCTCTCTTTTACTTCTATTTCTACCTTATCTACCTTCATCTACCTCTCACTATATTCTATAATAATATTTCTATAATCTTAATTACCCCCAATGGTGGATATATTTATTAATATTGCCAGGAGAGTCAACCCCCTTAAAAAACCCTTATTTTCCACTATTATACCCCATTAAAAAACCTATTTCACCAATATATATATTAATTAACTTCCAAAATCCATATCCTCAAGGATATTTACACAAAAATGGTCATAATTGGTACAAAAAACAACATATAATTGATAATATTCTGATTCTGGCAACAATAATCATAGAAAACGTTAACATTTTCAATATAGAAAAAGGCATAACTGGGTAAATTATATGGTAAACTCTTCAGTTTATGAGTTAGTTTACTTAGGCACAGGTATTCATATGTACAATCATCTTATAAAGTGTAAATTATCCTACTGGATGACCCAAAAAAGTCAAAATCACTTTTTTCCATTATTAGTCAGTTTATTTAGGCATAATTACCATAACTGCACAAGATTTACCTCATTAAAACTGTCTTATATATAATGTATTTGTAAATTATCAACCAGGATAACCCATCGACACCATGCCTAACTCTTCTAGGGTAGGGTAGGTGCCTGAGCCCGAGCCTTTAGCTCATAAGACTGTCATTCCCATTAGCCCCCTTGGGGCGGGGATGGCAGACCAGAGAGGCCTAGCTTGTGGCTAGGCCTGGGGACAGTTGGTCCTGAGGCCTAGCTTGTGGCTAGGCCTGGGGACAGTTGGTCCTGAGGCCTAGCTTGTGGCTAGGCCTGGGGACAGTTGGTCCTGAGGCCTAGCTTGTGGCTAGGCCTGGGGACAGTTGGTCCTGAGGCCTAGCTTGTGGCTAGGCCTGGGGACAGTTGGTCCTGAGGCCTAGCTTGTGGCTAGGCCTGGGGACAGTTGGTCCCAAAGATGAGGAGGTACTTGTGCCTCCTCCCATGGGAGACTTAGGTCTCAGACACTCCCTAAAGAGGGAGCCAAGGCCGGGCCACCACTTGGACAAGGCCCGGGCCACCACTTGGACAAGGCCCGGGCCACCACTTGGACAAGGCCCGGGCCGGGAGAATACCGGCTAATCTTTAATAATAATAAACAGGATAACCCAGAAAACCCACATAAAATAACTAAGTTCCAAAAAGTGAAATTTCAGACAATTTTGGATTATTATAGTTGATGTATATAATAACACAAATGTAAATTAATCAGGATAATCCAAAAGAAGTCAATAAGGTCTTCAAATTATTCATTTATTGTTTTTATGTATCCTGTACTGGCACATAATGGGTCCAGGGACTGTACCTCAACATTACAGAGGCACATAATGGGTCCAGGAACTGTACCTCAACATTACAGAGGTACATAATGGGTCCAGGAACTGTACCTCAACATTACAGAGGTACATAATGGGTCCAGGGACTGTACCTCAACATTACAGAGGTACATAATGGGTCCAGGGACTGTACCTCAACATTACAGAGGTACATAATGGGTCCAGGGACTGTACCTCAACATTACAGAGGTACATAATGGGTCCAGGGACTGTACCTCAACATTACAGAGGTACATAATGGGTCCAGGGACTGTACCTCAACATTACAGAGGCACATAATGGGTCCAGGGACTGTACCTCAACATTACAGAGGTACATAATGGGTCCAGGGACTGTACCTCAACATTACAGAGGTACATAATGGGTCCAGGGACTGTACCTCAACATTACAGAGGCACATAATGGGTCCAGGGACTGTACCTCAACATTACAGAGGTACATAATGGGTCCAGGAACTGTACCTCAACATTACAGAGGTACATAATGGGTCCAGGAACTGTACCTCAACATTACAGAGGTACATAATGGGTCCAGGGACTGTACCTCAACATTACAGAGGTACATAATGGGTCCAGGGACTGTACCTCAATATTACAGAGGTACATAATGGGTCCAGGGACTGTACCTCAACATTACAGAGGCACATAATGGGTCCAGGGACTGTACCTCAACATTACAGAGGTACATAATGGGTCCAGGAACTGTACCTCAACATTACAGAGGTACATAATGGCTCCAGGGACTGTACCTCAACATTACAGAGGTACATAATGGGTCCAGGAACTGTACCTCAACATTACAGAGGTACATAATGGGTCCAGAGACTGTACCTCAATATTACAGAGGTACGTAATGGGTCCAGGGACTGTACCTCAACATTAGAGGTACATAATGGGTCCAGGGACTGTACCTCAACCTTACAGAGGTACATAATGGGTCCAGGGACTGTACCTCAACATTACAGAGGTACATAATGGGTCCAGGGACTGTACCTCAACATTACAGAGGTACATAATGGGTCCAGGGACTGTAACTCAACATTACAGAGGTACATAATGGGTCCAGGAACTGTACCTCAACATTACAGAGGTATATAATGGGTACAGGGACTGTACCTCAACATTAGAGGTACATAATGGGTCCAGGGACTGTACCTCAACATTACAGAGGTACATAATGGGTCCAGGGACTGTACCTCAACATTACAGAAGTACATAATGGGTCCAGGGACTGTACCTCAACATTACAGAGGCACATAATGGGTCCAGGGACTGTACCTCAACATTACAGAGGTACATAATGGGTCCAGGGACTGTACCTCAACATTACAGAGGTACATAATGGGTCCAGGGACTGCAACTCAACATTACAGAGGTACATAATCTGTCCAGGGACTGTACCTCAACATTACAGAGGTACATAAATGGTCCAGGGACTGTACCTCAACATTACAGAGGTACATAATGGGTCCAGGAACTGTACCTCAACATTACAGAGGTACATAATGGGTCCAGGAACTGTACCTCAACATTACAGAGGTACATAATGGGTCCAGGGACTGTACCTCAACATTACAGAGGTACATAATGGGTCCAGGAACTGTACCTCAACATTACAGAGGTACATAATGGGTCCAGGGACTGTACCTCAACATTACAGAGGTACATAATGGGTCCAGGGACTGTACCTCAACATTACAGAGGTACATAATGGGTCCAGGGACTGTACCTCAACATTACAGAGGCACATAATGGGTCCAGGGACTGTACCTCAACATTACAGAGGTACATAATGGGTCCAGGGACTGTACCTCAACATTACAGAGGTACATAATGGGTCCAGGGACTGTACCTCAACATTACAGAGGCACATAATGGGTCCAGGGACTGTACCTCAACATTACAGAGGTACATAATGGGTCCAGGAACTGTACCTCAACATTACAGAGGTACATAATGGGTCCAGGAACTGTACCTCAACATTACAGAGGTACATAATGGGTCCAGGGACTGTACCTCAACATTACAGAGGTACATAATGGGTCCAGGGACTGTACCTCAATATTACAGAGGTACATAATGGGTCCAGGGACTGTACCTCAACATTACAGAGGCACATAATGGGTCCAGGGACTGTACCTCAACATTACAGAGGTACATAATGGGTCCAGGAACTGTACCTCAACATTACAGAGGTACATAATGGCTCCAGGGACTGTACCTCAACATTACAGAGGTACATAATGGGTCCAGGAACTGTTCCTCAACATTACAGAGGTACATAATGGGTCCAGAGACTGTACCTCAATATTACAGAGGTACGTAATGGGTCCAGGGACTGTACCTCAACATTAGAGGTACATAATGGGTCCAGGGACTGTACCTCAACCTTACAGAGGTACATAATGGGTCCAGGGACTGTACCTCAACATTACAGAGGTACATAATGGGTCCAGGGACTGTACCTCAACATTACAGAGGTACATAATGGGTCCAGGGACTGTAACTCAACATTACAGAGGTACATAATGGGTCCAGGAACTGTACCTCAACATTACAGAGGTACATAATGGGTACAGGGACTGTACCTCAACATTAGAGGTACATAATGGGTCCAGGGACTGTACCTCAACATTACAGAGGTACATAATGGGTCCAGGGACTGTACCTCAACATTACAGAAGTACATAATGGGTCCAGGGACTGTACCTCAACATTACAGAGGCACATAATGGGTCCAGGGACTGTACCTCAACATTACAGAGGTACATAATGGGTCCAGGGACTGTACCTCAACATTACAGAGGTACATAATGGGTCCAGGGACTGCAACTCAACATTACAGAGATACATAATCTGTCCAGGGACTGTACCTCAACATTACAGAGGTACATAAATGGTCCAGGGACTGTACCTCAACATTACAGAGGTACATAATGGGTCCAGGAACTGTACCTCAACATTACAGAGGTACATAATGGGTCCAGGAACTGTACCTCAACATTACAGAGGTACATAATGGGTCCAGGAACTGTACCTCAACATTACAGAGGTATATAATGGGTCCAGGAACTGTACCTCAACATTACAGAGGTACATAATGGGTCCAGGAACTGTACCTCAACATTACAGAGGTATATAATGGGTCCAGGAACTGTACCTCAACATTACAGAGGTACATAATGGGTCCAGGAACTGTACCTCAACATTACAGAGGTACATAATGGGTCCAGGAACTGTACCTCAACATTACAGAGGTACATAATGGGCCCAGGAACTGTACCTCAACATTACAGATGTACATAATGGGTCCAGGGACTGTACCTCAACATTACAGATGTACATAATGGGTCCAAGGACTGTACCTCAACATTACAGCCAGATCATTAGTAAACTTAACTGGTCAGTTAGGTGAAGTCTGGTATTACTAACCCAGTATTACTAAGCCAGTGAAGAGGCGGGACCAGGAGCTGTCTTCAAGCTGGGCCCACAACTTTCTTCTAACTAGGCCCACAACTATCTTCTAGCTGGGCCCACAACTGTCTTCTACCTAGGCCCACAACTGTCTTCTAGCAGGGCCCACAACTGTCTTCTAACTGGGCCCACAACTGTCTTCTAGCTGGGCCCACAACTGTCTTCTAGCTGGGCCCACAACTGTCTTCTAGCTGGGCCCACAACTGTCTTCTAACTAGCCCCACAACTGTCTTCTAGCAGGGCCCACAACTGTCTTCTAACTGGGCCCACAACTGTCTTCTAGCAGGGCCCACAACTGTCTTCTAGCAGGGCCCACAACTGTCTTCTAGCTGGGCCCACAACTGTCTTCTAGCTGGGCCCATAGCTGTCTTCTAACTGGGCCAACAACTGTCTTCCAGCTGGGCCCACAACTGTCTTCTAACTGGGCCAACAACTGTCTTCTAGCTGGGCCCATAGCTGTCTTCTAACTGAGCCCACAACTGTCTGCTAGCAGGGCCCACAACTGTCTTCTAACTGGGCCAACAACTGTCTTCCAGCTGGGCCTACAACTGTCTTCTAGCTGGGCCTACAACTGTCTTCTAGCTGGGCCTACAACTGTCTTCTAGCTGGGCCTACAACTGTCTTCTAGCTGGGCTCACAACTGTCTTCTAGCTGGGCCTACAACTGTCTTCTAGCTGGGGCCACAACTGTCTTTGAGCTGGGCCTACAACTGCCTTCTAGCTGGGCCCACAACTGTCTTCTACCTGGGCCTACAACTGTCTTCTAGCTGGGCCCACAACTGTCTTCTACCTGGGCCTACAACTGTCTTCTAGCTGGGCCCACAACTGTCTTCTAGCTGGGCCCACAACTGTCTTCTGGCTGGGTCTACAACTGTCTTCTAGCTGGCCCCACAACTGTCTTCTGGCTGGGCCTACAACTGTCTTCTAGCTGGGCTCACAACTGTCTTCTAGCTGGGCCTACAACTGTCTTCGAGCTGGGGCCACAACTGTCTTTGAGCTGGGCCTACAACTGCCTTCTAGCTGGGCCCACAACTGTCTTCTACCTGGGCCTACAACTGTCTTCTAGCTGGGCCAACAACTGTCTTCTACCTGGGCCTACAACTGTCTTCTAGCTGGGCCCACAACTGTCTTCTAGCTGGGCCTACAACTGTCTTCTAGCTGGGGCCACAACTGTCTTCTAGCTGGGCCCACAACTGTCTTCTGGCTGGGCCTACAACTGTCTTCTAGCTGGCCCCACAAATGTCTTCAAGCTGGCCCCACAACTGTATTCTAGCTGGGCCTACAACTGTCTTCTAGCTGGGCCCACAACTGTATTCTAGCTGGGCCTACAACTGTCTTCTAGCTGGGCCCACAACTGTCTTCTAGCTGGGCCTACAACTGTCTTCTAGCTGGGCCTACAACTGTCTTCTAGCTGGGCCTACAACTGTCTTCTAGCTGGGCCCACAACTGTCTTCTAGCTGGGCCCACAACTGTTTACCTTGAGTTTACCTGGAGAGAGCTCTGGGGGTCAACGCCCCCGCGGCCCGGTCTGTGACCAGGCCTCCTGGTGGATCAGAGCCTGATCAACCAGGCTGTTGCTGCTGGCTGCACGCAAACCAACGTACGAGCCACAGCCCGGCTGATCAGGAACCGACTTTAGGTGCTTGACCAGTGCCAGCTTGAAGACTGCCAGGGGTCTGTTGGTAATCCCCTTTATGTGTGCTGGGAGGCAGTTGAACAGTCTCGGGCCCCTGACACTTATTGTATGGTCTCTTAACGTGCTAGTGACACCCCTGCTTTTCATTGGGGGGATGGTGCATCGTCTGCCAAGTCTTTTGCTTTCGTAGTGAGTGATTTTCGTGTGCAAGTTCGGTACTAGTCCCTCTAGGATTTTCCAGGTGTATATAATCATGTATCTCTCCCTCCTGCGTTCCAGGGAATACAGGTTTAGGAACCTCAAGCGCTCCCAGTAATTGAGGTGTTTTATCTCCGTTATGCGCGCCGTGAAAGTTCTCTGTACATTTTCTAGGTCAGCAATTTCACCTGCCTTGAAAGGTGCTGTTAGTGTGCAGCAATATTCCAGCCTAGATAGAACAAGTGACCTGAAGAGTGTCATCATGGGCTTGGCATCCCTAGTTTTGAAGGTTCTCATTATCCATCCTGTCATTTTTCTAGCAGATGCAGATCGATGTCATCTGCAAAGGAAGACACGGTACTGTGGCTGACATCCCTGTCTATGTCAGATATAAGGATGAGAAACAAGATGGGAGACAGTACTGTACCTTGTGGAACACTGGGAGACAGTACTGTACCTTGTGGAACACTGGGAGACAGTACTGTACCTTGTGGAACACTGGGAGCCAGTACTGTACCTTGTGGAATACTGGGAGCCAGTACTGTACCTTGTGGAACACTGGGAGCCAGTACTGTACCTTGTGGAACACTGGGAGCCAGTACTGTGCCTTGTGGAACACTGGGAGCCAGTACTGTACCTTGTGGAACACTGGGAGCCAGTACTGTGCCTTGTGGAATACTGGGAGCCAGTACTGTACCTTGTGGAACACTGAGAGCCAGTACTGTACCTTGTGGAACACTGGGAGACAGTACTGTACCTTGTGGAACACTGGGAGACAGTACTGTACCTTGTGGAACACTGGGAGACAGTACTGTACCTTGTGGAACACTGGGAGACAGTACTGTACCTTGTGGAACACTGGGAGCCAGTACTGTGCCTTGTGGAACACTGGGAGCCAGTACTGTACCTTGTGGAACACTGGGAGACAGTACTGTACCTTGTGGAACACTGGGAGCCAGTACTGTACCTTGTGGAACACTGGGAGCCAGTACTGTACCTTGTGGAACACTGGGAGCCAGTACTGTACCTTGTGGAACACTGTGAGACAGTACTGTACCTTGTGGAACACTGGGAGACAGTACTGTACCTTGTGGAACACTGGGAGACAGTACTGTACCTTGTGGAACACTGGGAGACAGTACTGTACCTAGTGGAACACTGGGAGCCAGTACTGTACCTTGTGGAACACTGGGAGACAGTACTGTACCTTGTGGAACACTGGGAGACAGTACTGTACCTTGTGGAACACTGGGAGACAGTACTGTACCTTGTGGAACACTGGGAGCCAGTACTGTGCCTTGTGGAACACTGAGAGCCAGTACTGTACCTTGTGGAACACTGGGAGCCAGTACTGTGCCTTGTGGAACACTGGGAGCCAGTACTGTGCCTTGTGGAACACTGAGAGCCAGTACTGTACCTTGTGGAACACTGGGAGCCAGTACTGTGCCTTGTGGAACACTGAGAGCCAGTACTGTACCTTGTGGAACACTGGGAGCCAGTACTGTACCTTGTGGAACACTGGGAGCCAGTACTGTACCTTGTGGAACACCGGGAGCCAGTACTGTACCTTGTGGAACACTGGGAGCCAGTACTGTACCTTGTGGAACACTGGGAGCCAGTACTGTGCCTTGTGGAACACTGGGAGCCAGTACTGTACCTTGTGGAACACTGGGAGCCAGTCAAGAGGGAGAGGTTTTTTAGTGCCAGGAAGGAAAAAAAACTGGCAGGAAATGGCAGAAATCGTACACCAAATCCAGTCATTCCTGGAGTGGAACCACAGTCGATGGCCTCCACTCCAAACCAACAGATACAGATACTAATGCCGGAAAAAAAATCCCCCCCCAGTACCAACAATACCACCAGTCCGATAACATTCTTCTTTGCAAATATACAGGGTCTAAAGCCAGCAACAAACAACAAAATACCTTTCATCCGTGGACTGCTTGCAGAGGCAAAGGCAATGTTCGCGGCTTTCACTGAGACCCACATAAAGGATCACTTGGACAATGAAATATGGATCCCAGGTTACAACCTATACAGATGTGACAGAGTGAACAGGCAAAAGGGGGGGGTTGGCCTGTACATTGCAGAGTCACTTGTTTGCACAGAACTGCTTAATGCCTCAAATGATGTAGTGGAAGTTTTAGCAGTAAAGGTCGAGAACCAAAACCTAGTCATTGTGATAGTCTACAAGCCTCCGGATGCAACATCCCAGCAATTCCAGGAACAGCTGTTAAAAATTGACCACTGTCTGGAAAACCTTCCAGCTCCTGCACCCAACATCTTGCTCCTGGGGGATTTCAACTTAAGGCACCTAAAATGGAGGAATATAGCAAATAATATTGTTGCAGTAATAACACCAGGAGGCAGCTCTGATGAAAACTCACACTCACGCGAGCTTTTAAATCTCTGCACAAAATTCAATTTAAACCAGCAAATAATAGAGCCTACTAGACTGGAGAATACACTAGACCTCATCTTCACTAACAATGATGATCTGATAAGAAATATCACCATATCAAAAACAATATACTCAGATCACAACATAATTGAGGTTCAGTCATGTATGCGCGGAGCCCCAGACCGACATAATGAGATTAGTCACGAGGGAGCATTCACCAAATTCAACTTCAATAACAAAAACATAAAGTGGGACCAAGTAAACCAAGTCCTAACCGATATAAGCTGGGAAGATATACTAAGCAACACAGACCCCAACTTATGCCTAGAACAGATTAACTCGGCAGCACTCGATGTATGCACAAGGCTTATTCCTCTAAGAAAAAGGAGGAGTAGATGTAAAACAGAAAGAGACAGGCGCTCCCTTTACAGGCGACGGAAAAGAATAACAGAGCGGCTAAAAGAGGTCAATATATCTGAAATGCGTAGGGAGACACTGGTCAGAGAAATAGCAAGCATCGAACTTAAGCTAAAAGAATCCTTTAGGAGTCAGGAATCGCGGGAAGAACTAAAAGCCATAAATGAAATCGAAAGAAACCCAAAGTATTTCTTCTCCTATGCCAAATCAAAATCGAGAACAACGTCCAGTATTGGGCCCCTACTTAAACAAGATGGGTCCTACACAGATGACAACAAGGAAATGAGTGAGCTACTCAAGTCCCAATATGACTCAGTTTTTAGCAAGCCGCTAACCAGACTGAGAGTCGAAGATCAAAATGAATTTTTTATGAGGGAGCCACAAAATTTGATTAACACAAGCCTATCCGATGTTATCCTGACGCCAAATGACTTCGAACAGGCGATAAATGACATGCCCATGCACTCTGCCCCAGGGCCAGACTCATGGAACTCTGTGTTCATCAAGAACTGCAAGAAGCCCCTATCACGAGCCTTTTCCATCCTATGGAGAGGGAGCATGGACACGGGGGTCGTCCCACAGTTACTAAAAACAACAGACATAGCCCCACTCCACAAAGGGGGCAGTAAAGCAACAGCAAAGAACTACAGACCAATAGCACTAACATCCCATATCATAAAAATCTTTGAAAGGGTCCTAAGAAGCAAGATCACCACGCATCTAGAAACCCATCAGTTACACAACCAAGGGCAACATGGGTTTAGAACAGGTCGCTCCTGTCTGTCTCAACTATTGGACCACTACGACAAGGTCCTAAATGCACTAGAAGACAAAAAGAATGCAGATGTAATATATACAGACTTTGCAAAAGCCTTCGACAAGTGTGACCATGGCGTAATAGCGCACAAAATGCGTGCTAAAGGAATAACAGGAAAAGTCGGTCGATGGATCTATAATTTCCTCACTAACAGAACACAGAGAGTAGTCGTCAACAGAGTAAAGTCCGAGGCAGCTACGGTGAAAAGCTCTGTTCCACAAGGCACAGTACTCGCTCCCATCTTGTTCCTCATCCTTATATCCGACATAGACAAGGATGTCAGCCACAGCACCGTGTCTTCCTTTGCAGATGACACCCGAATCTGCATGACAGTGTCTTCCATTGCAGACACTGCAAAGCTCCAGGCAGACATCAACCAAATCTTTCAGTGGGCTGCAGAAAACAATATGAAGTTCAACGATGAGAAATTTCAATTACTCAGATATGGTAAACATGAGGAAATTAAATCTTCATCAGAGTACAAAACAAATTCTGGCCACAAAATAGAGCGAAACACCAACGTCAAAGACCTGGGAGTGATCATGTCGGAGGATCTCACCTTCAAGGACCATAACATTGTATCAATCGCATCTGCTAGAAAAATGACAGGATGGATAATGAGAACCTTCAAAACTAGGGAGGCCAAGCCCATGATGACACTCTTCAGGTCACTTGTTCTATCTAGGCTGGAATATTGCTGCACACTAACAGCACCTTTCAAGGCAGGTGAAATTGCCGACCTAGAAAATGTACAGAGAACTTTCACGGCGCGCATAACGGAGATAAAACACCTCAATTATTGGGAGCGCTTGAGGTTCCTAAACCTGTATTCCCTGGAACGCAGGAGGGAGAGATACATGATTATATACACCTGGAAAATCCTAGAGGGACTAGTACCGAACTTGCACACGAAAATCACCCACTACGAAAGCAAAAGACTTGGCAGACGATGCACCATCCCCCCAATGAAAAGCAGGGGTGTCACTAGCACGTTAAGAGACCATACAATAAGTGTCAGGGGCCCGAGACTGTTCAACTGCCTCCCAGCACACATAAGGGGGATTACCAACAGACCCCTGGCAGTCTTCAAGCTGGCACTGGACAAGCACCTAAAGTCAGTTCCGGATCAGCCGGGCTGTGGCTCGTATGTTGGTTTGCGTGCAGCCAGCAGCAACAGCCTGGTTGATCAGGCTCTGATCCACCAGGAGGCCTGGTCTCAGACCGGGCCGCGGGGGCGTTGACCCTCGGAACTCTCTCCAGGTAAACTCCAGGTAAACTGTGCCTTGTGGAACACTGGGAGCCAGTACTGTACCTTGTGGAACACTGGGAGACAGTACTGTACCTTGTGGAACACTGGGAGCCAGTACTGTACCTTGTGGAACACTGGGAGCCAGTACTGTACCTTGTGGAACACTGGGAGCCAGTACTGTACCTTGTGGAACACTGGGAGCCAGTACTGTACCTTGTGGAACACTGGGAGCCAGTACTGTACCTTGTGGAACACTGGGAGTCATTACTGTACCTTGTGGAACACTGGGAGCCAGTACTGTACCTTGTGGAACACTGGGAGCCAGTACTGTGCCTTGTGGAACACTGGGAGCCAGTACTGTACCTTGTGGAACACTGGGAGCCAGTACTGTACCTTGTGGAACACTGGGAGCCAGTACTGTACCTTGTGGAACACTGGGAGCCAGTACTGTACCTTGTGGAACACTGGGAGCCAGTACTGTACCTTGTGGAACACTGGGAGCCAGTACTGTACCTTGTGGAACACTGGGAGCCAGTACTGTACCTTGTGGAACACTGGGAGCCAGTACTGTGCCTTGTGGAACACTGGGAGCCAGTACTGTACCTTGTGGAACACGGGGAACCAGTACTGTGCCTTGTGGAACACTGGGAGCCAGTACTGTACCTTGTGGAACACTGGGAGCGAGTACTGTGCCTTGTGGAACAGTAGGAGCCAGTACTGTACCTTGTGGAACACTGGGAGCCAGTACTGTACCTTGTGGAACACTGGGAGCCAGTACTGTACCTTGTGGAACACTGGGAGCCAGTACTGTACCTTGTGGAACACTGAGAGCCAGTACTGTACCTTGTGGAACACTGGTAGCCAGTACTGTACCTTGTGGAACACTGGGAGCCAGTACTGTACCTTGTGGAACACTGGGAGCCAGTACTGTGCCTTGTGGAACACTGGGAGCCAGTACTGTACCTTGTGGAACACTGGGAGCGAGTACTGTGCCTTGTGGAACACTGGGAGCCAGTACTGTGCCTTGTGGAACACTGGGAGCCAGTACTGTGCCTTGTGGAACACTGGGAGCCAGTACTGTACCTTGTGGAACACTGGGAGCCAGTACTGTACCTTGTGGAACACTGGGAGCCAGTACTGTACCTTGTGGAACACTGGGAGCCAGTACTGTACCTTGTGGAACACTGGGAGCCAGTACTGTACCTTGTGGAACACTGGGAGCCAGTACTGTACCTTGTGGAACACTGGGAGCCAGTGCAGTGCCTTGTGGAACACTGGAGTTTACCTGGAGAGAGTTCCGGGGGTCAACGCCCCCGCGGCCCGGTCTGTGACCAGGCCTCCTGGTGGATCAGAGCCTGATCAACCAGGCTGTTGCTGCTGGCTGCACGCAAACCAACGTACGAGCCACAGCCCGGCTGATCAGGAACTGACTTTAGGAGCTTGTCCAGTGCCAGCTTGAAGACTGCCAGGGGTCTGTTGGTAATCCCCCTTATGTGTGCTGGGAGGCAGTTGAACAGTCTCGGGCCCCTGACACTTATTGTATGGTCTCTTAACGTGCTAGTGACACCTCTGCTTTTCATTGGGGGGATGTTGAATCGTCTGCCAAGTCTTTTGCTTTCGTAGTTTACCTGGAGTTTACCTGGAGAGAGTTCCGGGGGTCAACGCCCCCGCGGCCCGGTCTGAGACCAGGCCTCCTGGTGGATCAGAGCCTGATCAACCAGGCTGTTGCTGCTGGCTGCACGCAAACCAACATACGAGCCACAGCCCGGCTGATCCGGAACTGACTTTAGGTGCTTGTCCAGTGCCAGCTTGAAGACTGCCAGGGGTCTGTTGGTAATCCCCCTTATGTGTGCTGGGAGGCAGTTGAACAGTCTCGGGCCCCTGACACTTGTTGTATGGTCTCTTAACGTGCTAGTGACACCCCTGCTTTTCATTGGGGGGATGGTGCATCGTCTGCCAAGTCTTTTGCTTTCGTAGTGGGTGATTTTCGTGTGCAAGTTCGGTACTAGTCCCTCTAGGATTTTCCAGGTGTATATAATCATGTATCTCTCCCTCCTGCGTTCCAGGGAATACAGGTTTAGGAACCTCAAGCGCTCCCAGTAATTGAGGTGTTTTATCTCCGTTATGCGCGCCGTGAAAGTTCTCTGTACATTTTCTAGGTCGGCAATTTCACCTGCCTTGAAAGGTGCTGTTAGTGTGCAGCAATATTCCAGCCTAGATAGAACAAGTGACCTGAAGAGTGTCATCATGGGCTTGGCCTCCCTAGTTTTGAAGGTTCTCATTATCCATCCTGTCATTTTTCTAGCAGATGTGATTGATACAATGTTATGGTCCTTGAAGGTGAGATCCTCCGACATAATCACTCCCAGGTCTTTGACGTTGGTGTTTCGCTCTATTTTGTGGCCAGAATTTGTTTTGTACTCTGATGAAGATTTAATTTCCTCGTGTTTACCATATCTGAGTAATTGAAATTTCTCATCGTTGAACTTCATATTGTTTTCTGCAGCCCACTGAAAGATTTGGTTGATGTCTGCCTGGAGCCTTGCAGTGTCTGCAATGGAAGACACTGTCATGCAGATTCGGGTGTCATCTGCAAAGGAAGACACGGTGCTGTGGCTGACATCCTTGTCTATGTCGGATATGAGGATGAGGAACAAGATGGGAGCGAGTACTGTGCCTTGTGGAACAGAGCTTTTCACCGTAGCTGCCTCGGACTTTACTCTGTTGACGACTACTCTCTGTGTTCTGTTAGTGAGGAAATTATAGATCCATCGACCGACTTTTCCTGTTATTCCTTTAGCACGCATTTTGTGCGCTATTACGCCATGGTCACACTTGTCGAAGGCTTTTGCAAAGTCTGTATATGTTACATCTGCATTCTTTTTGTCTTCTAGTGCATTTAGGACCTTGTCGTAGTGATCCAATAGTTGAGACAGACAGGAGCGACCTGTTCTAAACCCATGTTGCCCTGGGTTGTGTAACTGATGGGTTTCTAGATGGGTGGTGATCTTGCTTCTTAGGACCCTTTCAAAGATTTTTATGATATGGGATGTTAGTGCTATTGGTCTGTAGTTCTTTGCTGTTGCTTTACTGCCCCCTTTGTGGAGTGGGGCTATGTCTGTTGTTTTTAGTAACTCAGGGACGACCCCCGTGTCCATACTCCCTCTCCATAGGATGGAAAAGGCTCGTGATAGGGGCTTCTTGCAGTTCTTGATGAACACAGAGTTCCATGAGTCTGGCCCTGGGGCAGAGTGCATGGGCATGTCATTTATCGCCTGTTCGAAGTCATTTGGCGTCAGGATAACATCGGATAGGCTTGTGTTAACCAAATTCTGTGGCTCTCCCATAAAAAATTCATTTTGATCTTCGACTCTCAGTCTGGTTAGCGGCTTGCTAAAAACTGAGTCATATTGGGACTTGAGTAGCTCACTCATTTCCTTGCTGTCATCTGTGTAGGACCCATCTTGTTTAAGTAGGGGCCCAATACTGGACGTTGTTCTCGACTTTGATTTGGCATAGGAGAAGAAATACTTTGGGTTTCTTTCGATTTCATTTATGGCTTTTAGTTCTTCCAGCGATTCCTGACTCCTATAAGATTCCTTTAGCTTAAGTTCGATGCTTGCTATTTCTCTGACCAGTGTCTCCCTACGCATTTCAGATATATTGACCTCTTTTAGCCGCTCTGTTATTCTTTTCCGTCGCCTGTATAAGGAGTGTCTTTCTCTTTCTAGTTTACATCTTCTCCTTTTTCTTAAGGGAATAAGCCTTGAGCATACATCTAGTGCCACCGAGTTAATTTGTTCTAGACATAGGGTAGGATCCGTGTTGCTTAGTTTATCTTCCCAGTTTATATCATTGAGGACTTGGTTTACTTGGTCCCACTTTATGTTTTTGTTATTGAAGTTGAATTTGGTGAATGCTCCCTCGTGACTAGTCTCATTATGTCGGTCTGGGGCTCCACGCATACATGTCTGAACCTCAATTATGTTGTGATCTGAGTATATTGTTTTTGATATGGTGACATTTCTTATCAGATCATCATTGTTAGTGAAGATGAGGTCTAGTGTATTCTCCAGTCTAGTAGGCTCTATTATTTGCTGGTTTAAATTGAATTTTGTGCAGAGATTTAAAAGCTCGTGTGAGTGTGAGTTTTCATCAGAGGTGCCTCCTGGTGTTATTACTGCAACAATATTATTTGCTATATTCCTCCATTTTAGGTGCCTTAAGTTGAAATCCCCCAGGAGCAAGATGTTGGGTGCAGGAGCTGGAAGATTTTCCAGACAGTGGTCAATTTTTAACAGCTGTTCCTGGAATTGCTGGGATGTTGCATCCGGAGGCTTGTAGAGTACTGCAATGATGTATTACCATTGTGGTCTTTGACGTATTACCATTGTGGTCTGACGTATTACCATTGTGGTCCTTGACTTATTACCATTGTGGTCTTTGACGTATTACCATTGTGGTCTTTGACATATTACCATCGTGGTCTTTGACGTATTACCATTGTGGTCTTTGACTTATTACCATCGTGGTCTTTGACGTATTACCATTGTGGTCTTTGACTTATTACCATTGTGGTCTTTGACGTATTACCATTGTGGTCTTTGACTTATTACCATTGTGGTCTTTGACGTATTACCATCGTGGTCTTTGACTTATTACCATTGTGGTCTTTGACGTATTACCATTGTGGTCTTTGACGTATTACCATTGTGGTCTTTGACGTACTACCATTGTGGTCTTTGACGTATTACCATTGTGGTCTTTGACGTATTACCATTGTGGTCTTTGACGTATTACCATTGTGGTCCTTGACATATTACCATTGTGGTCCTTGACGTATTACCATTGTGGTCTGAAGTATTACCATTGTGGTCTGACATATTACCATTGTGGTCTGACGTATTACCATTGTGGTCTTTGACGTATTACCATTGTGGTCTTTGACGTATTACCATTGTGGTCTGACGTATTACCATTGTGGCCTGAAGTATTACCATTGTGGTCTGACGTATTACCATTGTGGTCTGACGTATTACCATTGTGGTCTGACGTATTACCATTGTGGTCTGACGTATTATCATTGTGGTCCTTGACATATTACCATTGTGGTCTGACGTATTACCATTGTGGTCTGACGTATTATCATTGTGGTCTGACGTATTATCATTGTGGTCTGACGTATTACCATTGTGGTCTGACGTATTACCATTGTGGTCTGACGTATTATCATTGTGGTCCTTGACGTATTACCATTGTGGTCTTTGACGTATTACCATTGTGGTCTGACGTATTACCATTGTGGTCTGAAGTATTACCATTGTGGTCTGACGTATTACCATTGTGGTCTGACGTATTACCATTGTGGTCTGACGTATTACCATTGTGGTCTGACGTATTACCATTGTGGTCCTTGACGTATTACCATTGTGGTCTGACGTATTACCATTGTGGTCTTTGACGTATTACCATTGTGGTCTTTGACGTATTACCATTGTGGTCTGACGTATTACCATTGTGGTCCTTGACGTTTTACCATTGTGGTCTGAAGTATTACCATTGTGGTCTGAAGTATTACCATTGTGGTCCTTGACGTATTACCATTGTGGTCTGATGTATTACCATTGTGGTCTTTGACGTATTACCATTGTGGTCTTTGACGTTTTACCATTGTGGTCTGAAGTATTACCATTGTGGTCTGAAGTATTACCATTGTGGTCTTTGACGTATTACCATTGTGGTCTGACGTATTACCATTGTGGTCCTTGACGTATTACCATTGTGGTCTGAAGTATTACCATTGTGGTCCTTGACGTATTACCATTGTGGTCCTTGACGTATTACCATTGTGGTCTGACGTATTACCATTGTGGTCTGACGTATTACCATTGTGGTCTGACGTATTACCATTGTGGTCTGAAGTATTACCATTGTGGTCCTTGACGTATTACCATTGTGGTCCTTGACGTATTACCATTGTGGTCTGACGTATTACCATTGTGGTCTGACGTATTACCATTGTGGTCTGACGTATTATCATTGTGGTCTGAAGTATTACCATTGTGGTCCTTGACGTATTACCATTGTGGTCTGACGTATTACCATTGTGGTCTGAAGTATTACCATTGTGGTCCTTGACGTATTACCATTGTGGTCTGACGTATTACCATTGTGGTCTGAAGTATTACCATTGTGGTCTGAAGTATTACCATTGTGGTCTGACGTATTACCATTGTGGTCTGACGTATTACCATTGTGGTCTGACGTATTATCATTGTGGCACTGGACAAGCACCTAAAGACAGTTCCTGATCAGCCGGGCTGTGGCTCGTACGTTGGTTTGCGTGCAGCCAGCAGCAACAGCCTGGTTGATCAGGCGCTGATCCACCAGGAGGCCTGGTCACAGACCGGGCCGCGGGGGCGTTGACCCCCGAAACTCTCTCCAGGTAAACTCCAGGTCTGAAGTATTACCATTGTGGTCCTTGACGTATTACCATTGTGGTCTGACGTATTACCATTGTGGTCTGAAGTATTACCATTGTGGTCCTTGACGTATTACCATTGTGGTCTGACGTATTACCATTGTGGTCTGAAGTATTACCATTGTGGTCTGAAGTATTACCATTGTGGTCTGACGTATTACCATTGTGGTCTGAAGTATTACCATTGTGGTCTGAAGTATTACCATTGTGGTCTGACGTATTACCATTGTGGTCCTTGTACCTGAAGGAAGCTTCCGGAGGTCAGCGCCCCCGGGCCCGGTCCTAGACCAGGCCTAATGTTTATCAAGGTCTGAGCAACTAGGTTGTTAGTGCTGGCGGTCCCAGACTATAGCTCCTGGTCTTTCTGACCAGAGGGGGCGGTGACCCCTGAAATCGCCTTCAGATAATTTTTAATATCCAAAGTATAGACGCTGCAACAATTAACATCTTTGAGTAATTTTAAATATAAAAATATTCTTAAGATATGGTAATTATTTTAAGCTGCCATAATTACCATAAATTTTAAAAGTCCTTCAATATATTTTTTTTTTTTTCAGATTTATAGAAAACGAAGATTCTTCAGTGTTACCAAAATTTATTTGTTGTTTCTGTTAGAAAAATCTAGTGAAACGTTCAGAAATTTGGTCTAAAATATAGAAAGACTTTTCTTTTATTACAGTTTTTGTAAATAAATAAATTATATGCCATGGTTTGCCATAAATAACGAACATTGAGAAAGAAAACGAAAGAAAATAAGATGTGCACTTTATTCAGGATAAAACATTTTATTAATTATTTAAAAAATATAACTATTACTGGGTACTCATAATTAAATTTGTGTAAATATTTTAAATAAGCGACAACACAAACCTATTATAAATAATTCATATAAAACAAAATATTGAAATTAACAAGGTAAAGTGAAGAGTAAAGTCTATCTTGGCCAAACAATAGATTCCTGAAAACTATAGTGGTGGTATAGTTATGTGGCTCAACCAATCAGAGCGCCAGAACTGACCTAGCCAATCAAATCGCCGAAGCCAGCGTCTCTCAGCCAATCAGAGGACCGGAGCTTGTGTGTGTCAAGCGGGAGTTGGCGACGCTGCTGCTGGTTGCTGACGTCACCAGAGTTACGTCGGTTAATCACAGATTCTTCAACTTTTATCTCGCTACTTTCCCTTGAAAATCAATAGCCATAAATTATCGGATTTTATGATAATAATAATTCTATTCCCTCTGTTTTCCTCACATTAATTTGTTAATAGGGATTTAAAATCTATCAAATATACCAGAGTCATTAAAATCTCACACAAACCTTATACCACCAGATACGAATACTTTAATCTCTAAAATATTATATATATACACATATATACGCTGATAGACATATCTCTTAGTGTATTTATCCTTTATCTATGTCCCTTAGTCTGGTCAGCTCAAAAATCAATGAATTAGTGCCGTAATTTTGACTAAAAGCAGTACTATAACCCAGTATTTTAACCCTTTATTAACAATAAGTTTATTTAGGCAGAGGTACACGTAAGTACACTTATATAAAGTGTAAATTACTAAGGATAAATCCAAAAAATCAAAGCATTTCCAAAGGGTGACCTTTACCTGGGGTTTTCAGAAAGTCAGTCTTAAGGTGTGTGATTCTTCTCCTTGACATGTACAGGAAGCGTCTATCTCTTCCTAATTTGCATCTTTTTTCTTCTTAATGGAGCATACTTCTAGGGCCTTTATCTCATTTCAAACCTCATCATGAGGTTCCTGAGTGAGGGTTTATGGTGAAATAGTCACAGATGAACCAGTTAATGTATTAACAGTTGAAATTGTATATATAGACCTGTACTCCAGTTAGCTTGTGGCCCAAATTCCTATATATAACACGATTATGTTCTCTACTACTATTATTACAATCATAACTGAGCGCTAAACCCACAAAGGTTACTCAGTATCTGTGAATATAATGTTATGAGTATTTCCCAGCATTGTTAGTTCCACTATATTCTGATTTAAGGCGAATTTATCAGTCTTTATAGTTCCTTTGTTTAGACACAGGTATTGTCTGTGTTACAGACCATACAATAAGTGTCAGGGGCCCGAGACTGTTCAACTGCCTCCCAGCACACATAAGGGGGATTACCAACAGACCCCTGGCAGTCTTCAAGCTGGCACTGGACAAGCACCTAAAGTCGGTTCCTGATCAGCCGGGCTGTGGCTCGTACGTTGGTTTGCGTGCAGCCAGCAGGAACAGCCTGGTTGATCAGGCTCTGATCCACCAGGAGGCCTGGTCACAGACCGGGCCGCGGGGGCGTTGACCCCCGGAACTCTCTCCAGGTAAATTATCATATATAGTAACGTGTGTGTAAATTACCCACCAAGGTAACCTAGAAGCAAGTAGGTACCAGGATGTTAGTCACCTTACACCTGCTGTCAGTGTTCACCTAGCAGTAAGTAGGTACCAGGATGTTAGTCACCTTACACCTGCTGTCAGTGTTCACCTAGCAGCAAGTAGGTACCTGGGTGTTAGTCACCTTACACCTGCTGTCAGTTTCACCTAGCAGTAAGTAGGTACCTGGGTGTTAGTCACTTAACACCTGCTGTCAGTGTTCACCTAGCAGTAAGTAGGTACCTGGGTGTTAGTCACCTTACACCTGCTGTCAGTGCTCACCTAGCAGTAAGTAGGTACCTGGGTGTTAGTCACCTTACACCTGCTGTCAGTGTTCACCTAGCAGCAAGTAGGTACCAGGATGTTAGTCACCTTACACCTGCTGTCAGTGTTCACCTAGCAGTAAGTAGGTACCTGGGTGTTAGTCACCTTACACCTGCTGTCAGTGTTCACCTAGCAGTAAGTAGGTACCTTGGTGTTAGTTACCTTACACCTGCTGTCAGTGTTCACCTAGCAGTAAGTAGGTACCTGGGTGTTAGTTACCTTACACCTGCTGTCAGTGTTCACCTAGCAGTAAGTAGGTACCTTGGTGTTAGTTACCTTACACCTGCTGTCAGTGTTCACCTAGCAGTAAGTAGGTACCTGGGTGTTAGTCACCTTACACCTGCTGTCAGTGTTCACCTAGCAGCAAGTAGGTACCAGGATGTTAGTCACCTTACACCTGCTGTCAGTGTTCACCTAGCAGTATGTAGGTACCTGGGTGTTAGTCACCTTACACCTGCTGTCAGTGTTCACCTAGCAGCAAGTAGGTACCAGGATGTTAGTCACCTTACACCTGCTGTCAGTGTTCACCTAGCAGTAAGTAGGTACCTGGGTGTTAGTCACCTTACACCTGCTGTCAGTGTTCACCTAGCAGCAAGTAGGTACCTGGATGTTAGTCACCTTACACCTGCTGTCAGTGTTCACCTAGCAGTAAGTAGGTACCTGGGTGTTAGTCACCTTACACCTGCTGTCAGTGTTCACCTAGCAGCAAGTAGGTACCAGGATGTTAGTCACCTTACACCTGCTGTCAGTGTTCACCTAGCAGTAAGTAGGTACCTGGGTGTTAGTCACCTTACACCTGCTGTCAGTGTTCACCTAGCAGCAAGTAGGTACCAGGATGTTAGTCACCTTACACCTGCTGTCAGTGTTCACCTAGCAGTAAGTAGGTACCTGGGTGTTAGTCACCTTACACCTGCTGTCAGTGTTCACCTAGCAGCAAGTAGGTACCTGGATGTTAGTCACCTTACACCTGCTGTCAGTGTTCACCTAGCAGTAAGTAGGTACCTGGGTGTTAGTCACCTTACACCTGCTGTCAGTGTTCACCTAGCAGCAAGTAGGTACCAGGATGTTAGTCACCTTACACCTGCTGTCAGTGTTCACCTAGCAGTAAGTAGGTACCTGGGTGTTAGTCACCTTACACCTGCTGTCAATGTTCACCTAGCAGTAAGTAGGTACCTTGGTGTTAGTTACCTTACACCTGCTGTCAGTGTTCACCTAGCAGTAAGTAGGTACCTGGGTGTTAGTTACCTTACACCTGCTGTCAGTGTTCACCTAGCAGTAAGTAGGTACCTTGGTGTTACTTACCTTACACCTGCTGTCAGTGTTCACCTAGCAGTAAGTAGGTACCTGGGTGTTAGTCACCTTACACCTGCTGTCAGTGTTCACCTAGCAGCAAGTAGGTACCAGGATGTTAGTCACCTTACACCTGCTGTCAGTGTTCACCTAGCATTAAGTAGGTACCTGGGTGTTAGTCACCTTACACCTGCTGTCAGTGTTCACCTAGCAGCAAGTAGGTACCAGGATGTTAGTCGCCTTACACCTGCTGTCAGTGTTCACCTAGCAGTAAGTAGGTACCTGGGTGTTAGTCACCTTACACCTGCTGTCAGTGTTCACCTAGCAGTAAGTAGGTACCAGGATGTTAGTCACCTTACACCTGCTGTTAGTGTTCACCTAGCAGTAAGTAGGTACCTGGGTGTTAGTCACCTCACACCTGCTGTCAGTGTTCGCCTAGGAGTAAGTAGGTACCTGGGTGTTAGTCACCTTACACCTGCTGTCAGTGTTCACCTAGCAGTAAGTAGGTACCTGGGTGTTAGTCACCTTACACCTGCTGTCAGTGTTCACCTAGCAGCAAGTAGGTACCAGGATGTTAGTCACCTTACACCTGCTGTCAGTGTTCACCTAGCAGTAAGTAGGTACCTGGGTGTTAGTCACCTTACACCTGCTGTCAGTGTTCACCTAGCAGTAAGTAGGTACCTGGGTGTTAGTCACCTTACACCTGCTGTCGGTGTTACCTGGGTGTTAGTCACCTTACACCTGCTGTCAGTGTTCACCTAGCAGTAAGTAGGTGCCTGGGTGTTAGTCACCTTACATCTGCTGTCAGTGTTCACCTAGCAGTAAGTAGGTACCTGGGTGTTAGTTACCTTACACCTGCTGTCAGTGTTCACCTAGCAGTAAGTAGGTACCAGGATGTTAGTCACCTTACACCTGCTGTCAGTGTGCACCTAGCAGTAAGTAGGTACCTGGGTGTTAGTCACCTTACACCTGCTGTCAGTGTTCACCTAGCAGCAAGTAGGTACCAGGATGTTAGTCACCTTACACCTGCTGTCAGTGTTCACCTAGCAGTAAGTAGGTACCTGGGTGTTAGTTATCTTACACCTGCTGTCAGTGTTCACCTAGCAGTAAGTAGGTACCAGGATGTTAGTCACCTTACACCTGCTGTCAGTGTTCACCTAGCAGTAAGTAGGTACCTGGGTGTTAGTCACCTTACACCTGCTGTCAGTGTTCACCTAGCAGTAAGTAGGTACCTGTACGTTAGTCACCTTACACCTGCTGTCAGTGTTCACCTAGCAGTAAGTAGGTACCTGGGTGTTAGTCACCTTACACCTGCTGTCAGTGTTCACCAAGCAGTAAGTAGGTACCTGGGTGTTAGGTGACTGGTGTGGGTGGCATCCTGGGGACAAAATTAACCCAAGTTGTGAGAAATACTCTACATAACCAGGAACTTTCTATATGTCATAGGTGTGAGCTATGGTCTGTATAAGTTGTATCTTGTACTGCTAGAAATAAACGTTATTAATATTATTATTATTATTACCATGTAAGATCATCCCTATTACACCTGTTACAGTCTTCCAATTAACATATAAATTGAAATCACCAGCAACAGGATGTGTTTAGCTAGCAGTAACAGCCTGGTTGATCAGGCTCTGATCCACCAGGAGGCCTGGTCACAGACCGGGCCGCGGGGGTGTTGACCCCCGGAACTGCTGGGTAGTTGTGTCTGGTGGTTTATATACAAATATAAATGAAATAAATTCTCATTTTCGATTTTTTCCTGACTAAAGTCACTAGGTGGAGTTGGAGGATAAGATAAGATAAGATTTCGTTCGGATTTTTAACCCCGGAGGGTTAGCCACCCAGGATGTCCCAAGAAAGTCAGTGCGTCATCGAGGACTGTCTAACTTATTTCCATTGGGGTCCTTAATCTTGTCCCCCAGGATGCCACCCACACCAGTCCACTAACACCCAGGATGCCACCCACACCAGTCCACTAACACCCAGGATGCCACCCACACCAGTCCACTAACACCCAGGATGCCACCCACACCAGTCCACTAACACCCAGGATGCCACCCACACCAGTCCACTAACACCCAGGATGCCACCCACACCAGTCCACTAACACCCAGGATGCCACCCACACCAGTCCACTAACACCCAGGATGCCACCCACACCAGTCCACTAACACCCAGGATGCCACCCACACCAGTCCACTAACACCCAGGATGCGACCCACACCAGTCACCTAACACCCAGGATGCGACCCACACCAGTCGACTAACACCCAGGTACCTATTTGCTGCTAGGTGAACAGGACAACAGGTGTAAGGAAACGTGTCGAAATGTTTCCACCCACCGGGAATCGAACCCGGACCCTCCGTGTGTGAAGCAGGAGCTTTAGCCACCAGGCCAGGAGTCCAGTACTTACCTATTTCTGGTTACAGGGGTCGATTCGCAGCTCCTGGCCTCGCCTCTTCACTGGTCGCTTCTAGGTTCATACTCTACCTGTCCCATGAGCTGTATCATAGCTGCAGTGTTCACTTCCCCGTGGGGAAGGTACAATGACTGCTACACCTCCCCATGGGGAAGGTGCAGTGACTGCTACACCTCCCCATGGGAAGGTACAATGACTGCTACACCTCCCTGTGGGAAAGGTACAATGACTGCTGCACCTCCCCATGGGGAAGGTACAATGACTGCTACACCTCCCCATGGGGAAGGTACAATGACTGCTACACCTCCCCGTGGGGAAGGTACAATGACTGCTGCACCTCCCCATGGGAAAGGTACAATGACTGCTACACCTCCCCATGGGGAAGGTACAATGACTGCTGCACCTCCCCGTGGGGAAGGTACAATGACTGCTACACCTCCCCATGGGGAAGGTACAATGACTGCTGCACCTCCCCATGGGGAAGGTACAATGACTGCTACACCTCCTCGTGGGGAAGGTACAATGACTGCTACACCTCCCCATGGGGAAGGTGCAATGACTGCTATACCTCCCCATGGGGAAGGTACAATGACTGCTACACCTCCCCATGGGGAAGGTACAATGACTGCCGCACCTCCCCATGGGGAAGGTACAATGACTGCTGCACCTCCCCATGGGGAAGGTACAATGACTGCTACACTTCCCCATGGGGAAGGTACAATGACTGCTACACCTCCCCTTGGGGAAGGTACAATAACTGCTGCACCTCCCCATGGGGAAGGTACAATGACTGCTACACTTCCCCATGGGGAAGGTACAATGACTGCTACACCTCCCCATGGGGAAGGTACAATGACTGCTACACCTCCCTGTGGGGAAGGTACAATGACTGCTACACCTCCCCATGGGGAAGGTGCAATGACTGCTGCACCTCCCTGTGGGGAAAGTACAATAACTGCTACACTTCCCCATGGGGAAGGTACAATGACTGCTGCACCTCCCTGTGGGGAAGGTACAATGACTGCTACACTTCCCCATGGGGAAGGTACAATGACTGCTACACCTCCCCATGGGGAAGGTACAATGACTGCTACACCTCCCTGTGGGGAAGGTACAATGACTGCTACACCTCCCCATGGGGAAGGTGCAATGACTGCTGCACCTCCCCGTGGGGAAGGTGCAATGACTGCTACACCTCCCCATGGGGAAGGTGCAATGACTGCTACACCTCCCCGTGGGGAAGGTGCAATGACTGCCGCACCTCCCCATGGGGAAGGTACAATGACTGCTGCACCTCCACGTGGGGAAGGTACAATGACTGCTGCACCTCCCAACGTGAGGAAGGCACAATGACTGCCGCACCTCCCACATGACAAAGGTACAATGACTGCCGCACCTCCCCATATGAGGAAGGTACAATGACTGCTGCACTTCCCCGTGGGGAAGGTACAATGACTGCCTCACATCCATGTGTCACTGCACTGCCTCACTTGCGTTCATAGTGAGGTGATACTGCATTAATACGTGTATATATTATGAGGTGCTATCAAAAAGCTCCTGGATGGCAGCAAAAAAAATATATAGTACGTATAAGCTTACTTAATCATCCAGCTTAAGTTATCTTTGGGAGATTGTACACTGATCCCAGCGCCTCTGTCACTTTTTAGACCATTTCTGTACCTCTTCTTTCTTAGCAGGGTCTAGAATGGCCTGCAACTCTGCTCGAATCTTCTCTGTATCATTAAAACTCTGCCCCTTCTGTGTCATTTTTATTTTTGAGATGAGAAAAGTCATGGGAGCTAATTCTTAAAGTAGGGAGGGTGTTTTTGTCCAGAAAGCTTTGACACATTGCATAAGAAATTCGCAAAGGACATGCAGTGTCCTGGATATTCAGATGATGCTCTTTCTGAAGAGCCTTCCTTATTTTTTTAGTGCTGGTGTCTGTTTTTGATGTTGATGGATGACCAGTGTGTTCATCATCCTCATCATCACCATCATCATCATTATCCTAAACCGACATTCATCCTCATTTGAATCGAGAAAACTAATGAAAACATTACTTCATCACCAAATGCTTACTGAAGCATTGTGCAAGTTTCACGAGCTGTGTTACCAAGTTTGCAACAGAGTTTCTCTCTCTAACACACACACACACACACACACACACACACACACACACAAACACACACACACACACACACACACACACACACACACACACACACACACACACACACACACACACAGCCAGAAGCTGTGAACTCATCCCTCCAACCACAAATAGGTGCGTACATACGCACTGCTTTTTTAGAGATTCTATTGTTACACAAAAAAATTGCAACAACGCACTGACGTGACCAAAAAAATGGCTACCTAGACCCCAATGGAAATAAGTTACTCTGTCTGACTTTTTTGGGTTATCCCAGGGTCTCTACTCACATGCTGCTGTGTATGATAATCTATGTAACTGTATTTGTGTATACCTGAATAAACTTACTTACTTACTAATTAACAGAATGACCACACACACTGAAACCCATCATTCTATTTCACAGACATATACTGCACAGTATGATCTATGTCAGTGCTATATTTCACCCAGGAAACGCATGAAAATTTCAATCTGGGAACGTTTTGATGGCTCCCTCTTATATGCTGTATATTCATAGGCGAGTACCAGGTGAGTGAATGTGCATACACAGACTCACTCATTATTAATACTAAATGTTCACCTGTGCCGGGGAGCGATCCCTGGTCCCTCACTGTGTGAGCTGGGAACGCTATCAACTGTACAGATTTTAAAATAAATAAAGAACCACTGGAGGAATACTAATTTTGAAATTAGATGCAATCAGACACAATGTAATTTATAAATTTTTTAATCATGGCATCAAAATTGATTTAAAATGGCTTATAAAAGTGAAAAAAAGGTAAGAATGAATTACAGTTATGCTGCTACATAATAAAGGTCCACTATAATACATACTTTGTGTAAATGAGACTTAAACAAGTGTATTAAATCAATTTATAAATCTCCAAACAACCAATTTAACTGATTCATAGAATTACTGGTTGAAAACATGCATGTCATATACTGAAGAAGGTCAAACAATATATATATGGAATGTACAGTGCTGTATTCACCAGGAAGTGTGCTAAAACTGTAAATTAAGACACCAAAAACCAGCACTTATTATGTGAGGAACCTTAAGTCGATGTTACGAGCCATCCCGGTCCATCCTGTTGTGACGCGACAACAATGGTCCAGGAGAGACTGAAACATTTTAGTCTCCTCAGTGCTGGTTTTTGCTGAATTATTTCATACACAATGTTGATTTTTTATGTTTTCTGTAAATCAAGGCAACACCTTCCAATGTGTATACATATACAGAATACAGAACTGTATTCATCAGTAAGTGCTTTAAAATACTGGATAAACCAACACAATAACATCCAGTATGCTGTAATGAAATATCTCTAAATAATACACAACAAGGCACTCTAGGTTAATCCACTTGTATGAAACTTAGAGAATAAAGTATTTTACTGCCTATGTATAATGCAAGTCAAACTAATACTACTGTTGTAGTTTGGTGTAGTAGACAATGATTAATAAAATACAGATAAAGGACACCTATATAGTGTTTCACCTTCACGAGACTTTATAAAGTACAGTGGACCCTCGCCTAACGAACGCATTGCATAACGTTAAATTCGCCTAACGATACATTTTAACGCTAACATTTTGCCTCGGCTAACACTAAAAAACTCGCCTAATGATATTCGTTCTTGGGTACCAATTAATGTCGTTAGGCGAGGGTCCACTGTACAGCCTTTCCTCACTTAACAACGGAGTTCCGTTCCTGAGAATACGTTGTTAAACAACATCTATGATGTTGTTTTAATGTCACCTTTGCACCATTCATAACATTTCTGGTATATTTTTAAATGTTTGTACAGAAAAGTACTGTATGTTGTAATAAACAGAATAGAGGAAATCAGCTTAACATATATTATGTGGGTATGAATACTGGTCAGAGAGCCCATCGTAACTCAGAGGTTTTGGCAAACGAATACGTCGCTAAGTGAGGGGAGGCTGTACCTCATAAAGCCTAATATATAAGTATAAATTATTTATAAAACTGACAAGCAGAGGAATGCATGTGCAACATTTAAGTATCCAATACAGAAAAAAGGCTGAAATATGTGAAGAGGGATAGAGTGGTCGTCTCAGACTCCCTTTTCACATCTCCACATTTTCTCTGTGTCGGACTGATAAAAGTCACTAGTTGGCAGAACATTTCCACAAAGATACCAAATCATTACACAAGCGTCTCCATCATTAACGCCTCATGGCGGTGAAAAATACCAATAAAAATCCTATTCTGCGGTACAACTTCTCAAGCTAAATAATACTGTATCATAACCAATATGTAATTTGTATTTTTAGAGCCACAATTTTGTTTATTTTATATAAAATATAAAATAATCTTACTGCCTTTGGTCTTTTATGATGTTCTATTCTTTTAACCCTTAAACTGTCCAAACGTAGATCTACGTTCACATGCGTAACTCTCCAACTTTGATTTTCCCAATTTGAAAGCATGTAAAAAAAAAAACGTAGATCTATGTTCACATGCGTAACTTTCCGACCTTGATTTTCCTCATTTGAAAGCATGTAAAAAAAACGTAGATCTACGTTTACATGCGTAACGCTCTGACCTTGATTTTACCCATTTCAAAGCATGTAAAAAAAAAAGTAGATCTACGTTTGGAGCGCCCCACACGTGGATGTAGATCTACGTTTGGACAGTTTAAGGGTTAACTACAATAATTTGCAATACAGCCGGTAACATTATCATTTAGGATCTGAGGGTTCTCTCAAGATTTGAGATAACAGTAGAATTTGGTACTTTTATGATGCTAAACAATTCATACAGTATGAATGTGGAAGTAAACTGTATGGCGATACCAAACACATGTGAAAAAAACATTTATGTACACATCGGGACATTTATTATGGAAGTATTCCATCATGAGTGACATTTAGTTCTTCCTAGGACTGGAGGAGTCACTTGTGGCCAAACATTTTAGAACATTTGTCGTAAAATGCACAAAAGTAACTTTTCCACGGTATGACTTAATTACCAATTAGCAGGTGAATGTCGATGATAATAGTTTGATCAATTTTCATATTTTTTTTAATGTGATGATGGTTATTTTTCCGCAACCACAAGCCTATATTTTATCATATTCTTGCTACCGCTGCTAGTCACATATTGTATACAATGCTATATATGAAGGCAGAATGCGTGACATTACAATAATATGGATGAAAGGATACAAGTGCATGCACTCAGAATACTGAAACGTATGCAGGAAAGATATCCCAAGCATAAGCACTAAGAATACTGAAACATTTGCAGTAAAGATGTCTCAAGCGTATTCATCTGTGTTCTTTCATTCAAAGACATTTATGACAGAATTTACATATACAAAGAACAGTACAAGTATAGTACAACATTGATGTTCCGAACCCTCTGGTTCCAAAGCCTTTCCGGATTACTGAGTTTTCCATCTTTAGAGAGCAAAGTATTCCTTGGTCTTGGGGTTGGATAAGTGACGTACAGTTGGGTGGTAAATACACTGCAGTGGGAATTTCAAGTTCCTGCTTGTAAATTTGTATGGATTATGAGCGTTTCCGGAAAATCAATGCTGTACCTGTATATATATACAGTGGACCCCCGCATAACGATTACCTCCGAATGCGACCAATTATGTAAGTGTATTTATGTAAGTGGGTTTGTACGTGTATGTTTGGGGGTCTTAAATGGACTAATCTACTTCACAATATTTCTTATGGGAACAAATTCGGTCAGTACTGGCACCTGAACATACTTCTGGAGTGAAAAAATATCGTTAACCGGGGGTCCACTGTATATAGAAAATTAAGTTGTGGGGTACTATTAGATAATCTGCTCATTTGTTGCCCCAATGCCAACATGTGCCTGAACACACCAGAAAATAGATAATTTATGTCTACAAGTATCAGATGCAACAACATCAGTAAAGTCTCGATTTGATGGACTAATAAGGGAGAGTGAATGGCTGGTAGTGGCAACTATGGTGGATAGAGGTGAGATTGTTTTGCCATGACTGTAACAGTAACGAATAATTCTGTAAACAAAGGGTTTGTCCATTGTCTCTGAATCAATCATGTTTTGTCCCGTATTTCCAAAGTCCATTAAACTGTTGTTCGTTAAACTGAGAGTTTACCATATTATTAATATTTTATTCGCAGAAAGAACTAAACAAATACAAACTTAAATTTATTCTAAGCACTAGTGAGTGAGAAATATATTCCCCTACGAATGTGCCCAAAAATGTTGGAATGTTAGTGGCCTGAGAACAAACAGAAAACCCTACGTATATTGTTATAGCCAATTAAACTGAAATCATGATTACAGCTGAAGTGTACTGACAGCAAAAGCAGTTCTTCCATCCCACTGTTGTCGTTTAAAATTATTTCATACCTCCAGATTGGCTTGTGGATAGCATACAACAATGTTTGATACCATACAACAATGTTTGACAGCATACAACAATGTTTGACAGCATACAACAATGTCTGATAGCATACAGCAATGTTTGACAGCATACAACAATGTTTGATACCATACAACAATGTTTGACAGCATACAACAATGTTTGACAGCATACAACAATGTCTGATACCATACAACAATGTTTGATACCATACAACAATGTTTGACAGCATACAACAATGTTTGATACCATACAACAATGTTTGACAGCATACAGCAATATCTGACAGCATACAGGAATGCCTGACAGCATACAGGAATGTCTGATAGCATACAACAATGTCTGATACCATACAACAATGTTTGACAGCATACAGCAATATCTGACAGCATACAGGAATGCCTGACAGCATACAGGAATGCCTGACAGCATACAACAATGTCTGATAGCATACAACAATGTTTGACAGCATAAAGGAATGTCTGACAGCATAAAGGAATGTCTGACAGCAGATAGGAATGTCTGACAGCATACAGCAATGTCTGATAGCATACAACAATGTCTGATAGCATACAACAATGTCTGATAGCATACAACAATGTCTGATAGCATACAGCAATATCTGACAGCATACAGGAATGTCTGATAGCATACAACAATGTCTGATAGCATACAACAATGTCTGATAGCATACAGCAATGTTTGACAGCATACAACAATGTTTGACAGCATACAGCAATGTTTGACAGCATACAACAATGTTTGACAGCATACAGCAATGTCTGATAGCATGCAACAATGTTTGACAGCATACAGCAATGTCTGATAGCATACAACAATGTTTGACAGCATACAACAATGTCTGACAGCATACAGCAATGTCTGATAGCATACAACAATGTCTGATAGCATACAACAATGTCTGATAGCATACAACAATGTTTGACAGCATACAGCAATGTCTGATAGCATACAACAATGTTTGACAGCATACAACAATGTTTGACAGCATACAACAATGTTTGACAGCATACAACAATGTTTGACAGCATACAGCAATGTTTGACAGCATACAGCAATGTTTGATAGCATACAGCAATGTTTGACAGCATACAGCAATGTTTGACAGCATACAGCAATGTTTGACAGCATACAGCAATGTCTGATAGCATACAACAATGTTTGACAGCATACAACAATGTCTGACAGCATACAACAATGTCTGACAGCATACAGCAATGTTTGACAGCATACAACAATGTCTGATAGCATACAACAATGTCTGACAGCATACAGCAATGTCTGACAGCATACAACAATGTCTGACAGCATACAACAATGTTTGACAGCATACAACAATGTCTGATAGCATACAGCAATGTTTGACATCATACAACAATGTTTGACAGCATACAGCAATGTCTGACAGCATACAACAATGTCTGACAGCATACAACAATGTTTGACAGCATACAACAATGTCTGATAGCATACAGCAATGTTTGATACCATACAACAATGTCTGACAGCATACAACAATGTTTGACAGCATACAACAATGTCTGATAGCATACAGTAATGTTTGATACCATACAACAATGTTTGACAGCATACAACAATGTTTGATACCATACAACAATGTTTGACAGCATACAACAATGTTTGACAGCATACAACAATGTTTGACAGCATACAGCAATGTTTGACAGCATACAGCAATGTTTGACAGCATACAGCAATGTTTGACAGCATACAGCAATGTTTGACAGCATACAGCAATGTTTGACAGCATACAGGAATATCTGACAGCATACAACAACGTCTGATAGCATACAACAATGTCTGATAGCATACAACAATGTCTGATAGCATACAACAATGTCTGATAGCATACAGCAATGTTTGACAGCATACAGCAATGTTTGACAGCATACAGGAATATCTGATAGCATACAACAATGTCTGATAGCATACAACAATGTCTGATAGCATACAACAATGTCTGATAGCATACAACAATGTCTGATAGCATACAACAATGTCTGATAGCATACAGCAATGTCTGACAGCAGATAGGAATGTCTAACAGCATACAGCAATGTCTAACAGCATACAGCAATGTCTGATAGCATACAGGAATGTCTGACAGCAGATAGGAATGTCTAACAGCATACAGCAATGTCTGACAGCATACAGGAATGTCTGACAGCAGATAGGAATGTCTAACAGCATACAGCAATGTCTAACAGCATACAGCAATGTCTGATAGCATACAGCAATGTCTGATAGCATACAAAGCACACCACGGATGGGACTGATAGCATCCAGGTAATACAACAATATCCGACAGCATACAGCAATATCTGATAAGAAAAAGAGGAGGTACCCTTAAAATACAGTAATGCAGACATTTGAGATACAGGTAATGTCAGGCAACCAGAGTGCTGTTGTAATAGCATTATGAAATATAATAGTGCTGTACTAAGGACAATATATACACGTACTGTATTTTGGATATGAAGTAGTACATTTATTTATTTTTTTTTATTATCACACCGGCCGATTCCCACCAAGGCAGGGTGGCCCGAAAAAGAAAAACTTTCACCATCATTCACTCCATCACTGTCTTGCCAGAAGGGTGCTTTACACTACAGTTTTTAAACTGCAACATTAACACCCCTCCTTCAGAGTGCAGGCACTGTACTTCCCATCTCCAGGACTCAAGTCCGGCCTGCCGGTTTCCCTGAATCCCTTCATAAATGTTACTTTGCTCACACTCCAACAGCACGTCAAGTATTAAAAACCATTTGTCTCCATTCACTCCTATCAAACACGCTCACGCATGCCTGCTGGAAGTCCAAGCCCCTCGCACACAAAACCTCCTTTACCCCCTCCCTCCAACCCTTCCTAGGCCGACCCCTACCCCGCCTTCCTTCCACTACAGACTGATACACTCTTGAAGTCATTCTGTTTCGCTCCATTCTCTCTACATGTCCGAACCACCTCAACAACCCTTCCTCAGCCCTCTGGACAACAGTTTTGGTAATCCCGCACCTCCTCCTAACTTCCAAACTACGAATTCTCTGCATTATATTCACACCACACATTGCCCTCAGACATGACATCTCCACTGCCTCCAGCCTTCTCCTCGCTGCAACATTCATCACCCACGCTTCACACCCATATAAGAGCGTTGGTAAAACTATACTCTCATACATTCCCCTCTTTGCCTCCAAGGACAAAGTTCTTTGTTTCCACAGACTCCTAAGTGCACCACTCACTCTTTTTCCCTCATCAATTCTATGATTCACCTCATCTTTCATAGACCCATCCGCTGACACGTCCACTCCCAAATATCTGAATACGTTCACCTCCTCCATACTCTCTCCCTCCAATCTGATATTCAATCTTTCATCACCTAATCTTTTTGTTATCCTCATAACCTTACTCTTTCCTGTATTCACCTTTAATTTTCTTCTTTTGCACACCCTACCAAATTCATCCACCAATCTCTGCAACTTCTCTTCAGAATCTCCCAAGAGCACAGTGTCATCAGCAAAGAGCAGCTGTGACAACTCCCACTTTGTGTGTGATTCTTTATCTTTTAACTCCACGCCTCTTGCCAAGACCCTCGCATTTACTTCTCTTACAACCCCATCTATAAATATATTAAACAACCACGGTGACATCACACATCCTTGTCTAAGGCCTACTTTTACTGGGAAAAAATTTCCCTCTTTCCTACATACTCTAACTTGAGCCTCACTATCCTCGTAAAAACTCTTCACTGCTTTCAGTAACCTACCTCCTACACCATACACTTGCAACATCTGCCACATTGCCCCCCTATCCACCCTGTCATACGCCTTTTCCAAATCCATAAATGCCACAAAGACCTCTTTAGCCTTATCTAAATACTGTTCACTTATATGTTTCACTGTAAACACCTGGTCCACACACCCCCTACCTTTCCTAAAGCCTCCTTGTTCATCTGCTATCCTATTCTCCGTCTTACTCTTAATTCTTTCAATTATAACTCTACCATACACTTTACCAGGTACACTCAACAGACTTATCCCCCTATAATTTTTGCACTCTCTTTTATCCCCTTTGCCTTTATACAAAGGAACTATGCATGCTCTCTGCCAATCCCTAGGTACCTTACCCTCTTCCATACATTTATTAAATAATTGCACCAACCACTCCAAAACTATATCCCCACCTGCTTTTAACATTTCTATCTTTATCCCATCAATCCCGGCTGCCTTACCCCCTTTCATTTTACCTACTGCCTCACGAACTTCCCCCACACTCACAACTGGCTCTTCCTCACTCCTACAAGATGTTATTCCTCCTTGCCCTATACACGAAATCACAGCTTCCCTATCTTCATCAACATTTAACAATTCCTCAAAATATTCCTTCCATCTTCCCAATACCTCTAACTCTCCATTTAATAACTCTCCTCTCCTATTTTTAACTGACAAATCCATTTGTTCTCTAGGCTTTCTTAACTTGTTAATCTCACTCCAAAACTTTTTCTTATTTTCAACAAAATATACAGTAAGCTTTCTCATAAAGTTCTTCTATGTTGCGTGATTTTTTTTGTAAATGCGACTGAAAAAGTTCATCCGAAATTTAACAGAATGTACAATGAAGGACTCTTCATAAGCTATTCAATTTTGGACATTTTTTTTAAATTTTGTGTATACAATAAATGCACTGTATAAAGGAACGAAAAGTCACAATACCGTGACTGGAACAATACACAAATAACCCGCACATAGGAGAGAGAAACTTGTGACAACATTTCGGTCTGACTGAGACCATTAACCCTTAAACTGTCCAAACGTAGATCGATGTTCACGTGCGTACTGCTCTGAATATTTTGGGAAAAAGAAAACAATTGTTTTTTTTGGTTTAAATTGAGGAGCGCATTTTTTCCGGCATCCCCGAATTTTGTCATACTGCACACACTGAGTGCACAGACTCATTCTCTCATGTCTAGGCGACTCAGGCTTATTGTGCCAAGGTTGAAAGCATGTAAAATGAAATGTAGATCTACGATCCGAGCGCTATGCACGTGAATGCAGCACTACATTTGGACAGTTTTAGGGTTAACTAGTGGAATGGTCCGAGTCTGTCTGAAACATCGTCGTAAGTTTCTCTCTTGTTTGTGTTATAATAATAATGTGCAGTTTATTTCTTGACTGTATAGATCAGCCAAGCTGTGGTTCATGTGTTGGACTACATGCGGCGAGCAGTAACAGCCTGGCTGATCAGGCCCTGATCCACCAGGAGGCATAGTCATGAACCGGGCCACAGGGGCGTTGATCCCCAGAATACCCTCCAGGTAGGTAGGTAGGTAGGTAGGTAGGTAGGTAGGTAGATAGGTAGATAGGTAGGTAGGTAGGTAGGTAGGTAGGTAGGTAGGTAGGTAGGTAGGTAGATAGGTAGATAGGTAGGTAGGTAGGTAGGTAGGTAGGTAGGTAGGTAGGTAGGTAGGTAGGTAGGTAGGTAGGTTTATACAGACACTGTTGCAATACAATACAATACAATACAATACAATACAATGCATTACAATGGAAATAAATTCACAATATATTATCATATATTATGGTAATTTTTATATCTAATGGAATTTAAAACTACATCACTCAAAGTAGGTGTCTTGGTGCAGGCAAGAAGCTCTTCATCCAAGGAAATGGATTTACCCTTTCTTTGGAGCGAACCTGATAGCCTCCCATTTTCCGAGACGCTTTATGACCCATATAAGTTTAGCGCCTCCCCTGATTAAAATAAATATTGTATATAAATATAACTATATATGTAGTTATATTCTTAGCAGTTTTCTGGTATCACAGTGAGTGACTACTGTAACTCCCTCGTATAAGCTTCATACAGTCACCTCTCTTATAGAGTTCCCCAATACAGTGCAATGCTTCATAAACGTGATTGAAAAAATGGAATTGAAAATTAATCGGGGCCAGAAATGCTCCGTCATCTTAGTGGCTTTCTTGGCAAAGAAACAAAACATTGCACTTGTACACCGTGAAGGCTTGTCCGTGTGATGTTCAATTTTGTGTACGTTGTACGTGTACTTGCAGAAATCAGCATTATTATTAGTACTAAATATTCTTTCCCAATCGCATTTGTGAAATAATTGCACTAGTATATATAGAAGGTTTATATGACAGCCGACTTATATTTATATAGAACAATAACAGTAATAATAAATTAAACTTTAATAAATAATATATATGAGGAGAAAGATAGGAATGCATTTTAGAATTAAAATGTTAATTATAGGTAAGATAAATGTTGCAGTATGCTTGGTGTACAGCAGTATGCTTGGTGTACAGCAGTATGCTTGGTGTACAACAGTATGCTTGGTGTACAACAGTATGCTTGGTGTACAGCAGTATGCTTGGTGTACAGCAGTATGCTTGGTGTACAACAGTATGCTTGGTGTACAACAGTATGCTTGGTGTACAGCAGTATGCTTGGTGTACAACAGTATGCTTGGTGTACAACAGTATGCTTGGTGTACAGCAGTATGCTTGGTGTACAGCAGTATGCTTGGTGTACAGCAGTATGCTTGGTGTACAGCAGTATGCTTGGTGTACAGCAGTATGCTTGGTGTACAGCAGTATGCTTGGTGTACAACAGTATGCTTGGTGTACAACAGTATGCTTGGTGTACAGCAGTATGCTTGGTGTACAGCAGTATGCCTGGTGTACAGCAGTATGCCTGGTGTACAGCAGTATGCTTGGTGTACAGCAGTATGCTTGGTGTACAGCAGTATGCTTGGTGTACAGCAGTATGCTTGGTGTACAGCAGTATGCTTGGTGTACAGCAGTATGCTTGGTGTACAGCAGTATGCTTGGTGTACAGCAGTATGCTTGGTGTACAGCAGTATGCCTGGTGTACAGCAGTATGCTTGGTGTACAGCAGTATGCTTGGTGTACAGCAGTATGCTTGGTGTACAGCAGTATGCTTGGTGTACAGCAGTATGCTTGGTGTACAGCAGTATGCTTGGTGTACAGCAGTATGCTTGGTGTACAGCAGTATGCTTGGTGTACAGCAGTATGCTTGGTGTACAGCAGTATGCTTGGTGTACAGCAGTATGCTTGGTGTACAGCAGTATGCTTGGTGTACAGCAGTATGCTTGGTGTACAGCAGTATGCTTGGTGTACAGCAGTATGCTTGGTGTACAGCAGTATGCTTGGTGTACAGCAGTATGCCTGGTGTACAGCAGTATGCTTGGTGTACAGCAGTATGCTTGGTGTACAACAGTATGCTTGGTGTACAACAGTATGCTTGGTGTACAGCAGTATGCTTGGTGTACAACAGTATGCTTGGTGTACAACAGTATGCTTGGTGTACAGCAGTATGCTTGGTGTACAGCAGTATGCTTGGTGTACAGCAGTATGCTTGGTGTACAGCAGTATGCTTGGTGTACAGCAGTATGCTTGGTGTACAGCAGTATGCTTGGTGTACAACAGTATGCTTGGTGTACAACAGTATGCTTGGTGTACAGCAGTATGCTTGGTGTACAGCAGTATGCCTGGTGTACAGCAGTATGCCTGGTGTACAGCAGTATGCTTGGTGTACAGCAGTATGCTTGGTGTACAGCAGTATGCTTGGTGTACAGCAGTATGCTTGGTGTACAGCAGTATGCTTGGTGTACAGCAGTATGCTTGGTGTACAGCAGTATGCTTGGTGTACAGCAGTATGCTTGGTGTACAGCAGTATGCCTGGTGTACAGCAGTATGCTTGGTGTACAGCAGTATGCTTGGTGTACAGCAGTATGCTTGGTGTACAGCAGTATGCTTGGTGTACAGCAGTATGCTTGGTGTACAGCAGTATGCTTGGTGTACAGCAGTATGCTTGGTGTACAGCAGTATGCTTGGTGTACAGCAGTATGCTTGGTGTACAGCAGTATGCTTGGTGTACAGCAGTATGCTTGGTGTACAGCAGTATGCTTGGTGTACAGCAGTATGCTTGGTGTACAGCAGTATGCTTGGTGTACAGCAGTATGCTTGGTGTACAGCAGTATGCTTGGTGTACAGCAGTATGCTTGGTGTACAGCAGTATGCTTGGTGTACAGCAGTATGCTTGGTGTACAGCAGTATGCTTGGTGTACAGCAGTATGCTTGGTGTACAGCAGTATGCTTGGTGTACAGCAGTATGCTTGGTGTACAGCAGTATGCCTGGTGTACAGCAGTATGCTTCATGCACAGCAGTTTACTTGATGCACATCCTAAATTAAAGCCTAGGCCTATCAAAAACACAATTCACCAAAGAAAATGGAAATAAGCCACTTTGACTTTTTTGGGGGGTTTATCCTAGATAATTTACACATATATTAAACTATGTATAATAACTGTACTGATGTGTACTACAACCATATCCCAGGATGCCACCCACGACAGTTGCCTAACACCTAGGTTAGGTTAGGTAAAGTTTGTCAGGAAACAGGAAGAGTGTTTCCTGACATGTCTTAGTCAGATGATGATCTGCCACTGGTGCTTTTGGTTATCTGACCGAGGCCTTCCACTGGCTTACCAGCCCACCCCTTTAAAAATTACGGTAGTTATTACCTAACACCTAGATACCTATTTACTGGTAAGTAACAGGAGGGTGAGGGGGCAGCAGGTGTAACGGGACTTGCCCACATGTCTTGGCCAACCGGGGTATCATACCCTCTCTAAGGTTACAAGCTAAGCTCCCTATAACTGAAGTACAGGAATAGTTATAGCATTATAGCTCTCTCATTACTTAAACCTGAATTACTGATTTTAATATACGGTATACTGTATGTAATATTATATTATCTTAGTCTGATACTGATAATCCCCAGAGATTTTATAAATAATTTTTTTTTTTTTTTTTTTTTCAACAAGTCGGCCGTCTCCCACCGAGGCAGGGTGACCCAAAAAAGAAAGAAAATAAATAAAATATATATTTTTAATAAGAATTTAATTTACTCTTAAAAATTTATGGGTGAAAAATTACATATACGTACATACAGTGGTACCTCGGGATATGAACAGCCTAAAACTCAAACAATTATGTAAGTACTTTTGTAAGTGTATTTTTGGGGATCTGAAACGGATTAATCTAACTTACATTATTCCTTATGGGAACAAATTCGTTTGGTATTGGCACTGGAACAGCCTTCTGGAAGAAAATAAATTTGTATCCCGAGGTACTCTGTATTTATTTTTTAAAATCTTGTACAGCACTGATAATTCATGTATTCTGAAGCCGAGGTGATGTCGGATATACAGTAGGAGTTAATTTAATTTATTTTTAAAAGCATTAGTCAACTATCTTTACCCGTCTGGTGCCCACAGAAACACTGACTTTAATAAATGTCTGCTCAAAACATTACAGATTTGTTTACATTGATTTCTACGACTGCAAAGCAAGATAACATATGTTCTCATGCGGAGGATGTTCCAGACAAACAATAGTTCACAACAAATGGTAAGAAATTCAGCTTAAGCCATTTACGCTGAGAGAATTTCCGACATTTGGGCATTTAGTGTACTGCACATAGTGTAATCTTATTTGGATAATGTGTGTATTGTGAAATCTATATATATAGTAAAAATATAAAAATATTTTAATTTTTTCTTTATCCCTACAGTAGTGTCCCACTAAGGCATGGTGACCCAGAGAAGAAAACACATTCACCATCATTCATTCTATCTCTGTCTTCCATAAGTGTGTTGATATCACACTTCAGATTACCCTCTGACTGCAACATCCATGAACTCTCCTTCAGAGTGCAGGAACTACCCAAGAGTCAGTTCCCGACCATCTGGTTTGTAAGTCGGTTGCATGCAGCCAGCAGTAACAGCCTCTTTGATTAGACCCTGATCCACCACTTGGCCTGGTCACTGACCAGGCCACGGGGGCATTGACCCCCAGAACACCCTCTGGGTATACTCCGGGTAACACAGATAATTTAAATACTGTACTGTACTAATATAGAGTCAATTACAGCAATACAAAAAAATTCCTCTCTACTGGTTATGATAATCGGCTACATGCAATATTTCCTCAATCAGTACCTTCTGGCAGCTTATAGCTGTGAAGGCTTAGTCCACTTGTACGAACCATAGTACAAAAAGTTGTTCTCGGCAAGTTTCTTGTCCGCTTCATCGGGGCCTCGTGAACCATACTTGTAGGGGATGGGCTGAGGCTTCTCTTGCTCTATCTTGTGAAGTAGAGGAGTGAAGATTCTCCATGCTTCTGCCAGTTCATCACTCCTGCAAGTCAACAATTAAAGATGAGAGACTGTATATTGCAGCATGATACAATGTTTGTGCAAGTGTATACATGGAGGAGGTTCTGGGGGTCAATGCCCCCATGGCCCGGTCCATGACCAGGCCTCATGGTGGATCAGGACCCGATCAACCAGGCTGTTACTGCTGGCCACACGTAAACCAACATAGGAATGACATTTAGGTGTGCAAGCAGAAATCCCCTTAATATGTAGAGCATTTCGGGCAAATTTAAGACTAACTTAAGATTAATGAGGCAATAACTAATTGATTGCTTATATATACAGTCTCTTATGTGGTTACATTAATTTAAGATATAAAAGGACCACAGTCTTCATTCTACTTCTTTCAACACACCGGCCGTATCCCACTGAGGCGGGGCGGCCCAAAAAGAAAAGCAAAAGCTTCTCTTTTTAAATTTAGTAATGTATACAGGAGAAGGGGTTACTAGCCCCTTACTCCTGGCGTTTTAGTCGCCTCTTATGACATGCATAGCTTATGGAGGAAGAATTTTGTTCCACTTCCCCATGGAGATAAAAGGAAATAAACAAGAACAAGAACTAGTAAGAAAATAGAAGAAAACCCAGAGGGGTGTGTATATATATGCTTGTACATGTATGTGTAGTGTGACCTAAGTGTAAGTAGAAGTAGCAAGAGACAGAAAAAAGGCACCAGCAATCCTACCATCATGTAAAACAATTACAGACTTTCGTTTTACACTCACTTGGCAAGACGGTAGTACATCCCTGGGCGGTTGCTGTCTACGAACCTACTACCTACAACATTCTTCATTACATTCAGTAAATGTCTTAGTAAACATACATGTACAATGTTTATGTTCTATTAATCTCATGTTAGGTTTTATACACAAATAACCCGCACATAAAAGAGAGAAGAAGCTTACGACGACATTTCGGTCCGACTTGGACCATTTACAAAGTCACACTAACCATGTGTCTTAATTTCATCTTGTCAGTATTATATACCATTCTTGTACTACTACTACTACTACTACTACTACTACTACTACCACCACCACCTCTTCCTGCCTATATATAGCCGTCCTGTTCCACTTCTGGTTAGTGTGACTTTGTAAATGGTCCAAGTCAGACCGAATCGTCGTCGTAAGCTTCTTCTCTCTTTTATGTGCGGGTTATTTGTGTATCGTTCCAGTCACGGTATTGTGCCTTTTTGTTATTTATGTTAGGTTTTAGCTTGCCTGAAACACAACATAACCAGAGGATGTCCATATATAATATTAAATGTTATCCAGTTTTAAATGGTTGTCCACGTGTCATATTAAATGCTGTCCAATTTTAAAAAGAGTATGTGTGAGTGAGGTGAAAGTGTTGAATGATGATAAAAGTATTTTCTTTTTGGGGATTTTCTTTCTTTTTGGGTCACCCTGCCTCGGTGGGTCACCCTGCCTCGGTGGGTCACCCTGCCTTGGTGGGTCACCCTGCCTCGGTGGGTCACCCTGCCTCGGTGGGTCACCCTGCCTCGGTGGGAGACGGCCGACTTGTTGGAAAAAAATGTACATTAATAATAGCTGCACCTATATGTTTACCTGGAGAGAGTTTCGGGGGTCAACACCCCCATGGCCTGGTCTGTGACCAGGCCTCATGGTGGATCAGGGCCTGATCAACCAGGCTGTTACTGCTGGCCGCAAGTAATCCAACGTATGAACCACAGCCCGGCTGGTCAGGTACCGACTTTAGGTGCCTGTCCAGTGCCAGCTTGAAGACAGCCAGGGGTCTATTGGTAATCCCCCTTATGTATGCTGGGAGGCAGTTGACACTTATTGTGTTCTCTTAACGTGCTAGGAGTGATTTTCGTGTGCAAGTTTGGTACTACTGTAATTCCTCTAGGATTTTCCAAGTGTATATAATCATGTATCTCTCCTGCCTGAATGCAGATTTCAAAAACTAGGCATTATCCTAAAGACCCCAGTGGAAATAAGCCACGCTGTGTGACTTTCTTGGGTTATCCTGGGTTATTTACCCTATGTATGCTAGCTGTACTTTTGTGTACCTGAGCTTAAATAAACTTACTTACTTACTTAACCACTTTCTTGTCCTGTCACTCTGTTTACACTTTTTAAATATTGTAATAATCCCCCTCCATGAGGAAGCGGAAAAGAATCTTTCCTCTGCAAGCCATGTGTGTTGTAAAAGGCGACTAAAATGCCGGGAGCAAGGGGCCAGCAATCCCTTTTCCTGTATACAGGCTTGGACTTCCAGCAGGCGTGTATGAGCGTGTTAGATAGGAGTGAATGGAGACGAATGGTATTTGGGACCTGACGATCTGTTGGAGTGTGAGCAGGGTAATATTTAGTGAAGGGATTCAGGGAAACTGGTTATTTTTATATTGCCGGACTTGAGTCCTGGAAATGGGAAGTACAATGCCTGCACTCTAAAGGAGGGGTTCAGGATATTAGCAGTTTGGAGGGATATGTTGTGTATCTTCATACGTATATGCTTCTAAACTGTTGTGTTCTGAGCACCTCTGCAAAAACAGTGATAATGTGTGAGTGTGGTGAAAGTGTTGAATGATGATGAAAGTATTTTCTTTTTGGGGATTTTCTTTATTTTTTGGGTCACCCTGCCTCGGTGGGTCACCCTGCCTCGGTGGGTCACCCTGCCTCGGTGGGTCACCCTGCCTTGGTGGGTCACCCTGCCTCGGTGGGTCACCCTGCCTCGGTGGGTCACCCTGCCTCGGTAGGTCACCCTGCCTTGGTGGGAGACAGCCGACTTGTTGAAAAAAAAAAAAAAATTACTCAAGTTAAAAAAAAGAAAACTTTTGTTTTTCATTTTAGGGCACGCTGCTTCGGGGGGATACAGTCAGTTTGTTGAAAGAAGAAGAAAGAAGAATAAATTCCAATAGAATAAATAGCTTACTTTAACATGCTTCTTTACATTCTAGTAAGTAAGTTAGTAAGTAAGTAAGTTTATTCAGGTATACACAAATACAGTTACATAGAATTATCATACATAGCAGCATATGTGTAGAGAACCTGGGATAACCCAAAAAAGTCAGACAGAGTGACTTATTTCCATTGGGGTCCTTTTACCTTATTATTATAATATAAAGGTTATAATATTTTCTTATTATTCTACCATGAAGATAACATCTTATTATCATACTAAAAAGACTATCTACTACACGAGGGTCATTAAGACTATCTACTACACGAGGGTCATTAAGACTATCTACTACACGAGGGTCATTAAGACTATCTACTACACGAGGGTCATTAAGACTATCTACTACACGAGGGTCATTAAGACTATCTACAATACGAGGGTCATTAAGACTATCTACAATACGAGGGTCATTAAGACTATCTATAATACGAGGGTCATTACTAGGAATAAGGTAAAATTTACACGTATGTTAGCTAAAAAATAGAAAATCATTCCCCTCCCTTTCTGTAGCTACATTCATCAGACACCTTTTGGCACTCTTCTTGAACTGGTTCATGCTATGACTGGCTTTGACATGTGCGGGCAGTCTGTTCCATTCCTTTATTGCTGTACAATAAAAGGTGTTTGACGCCTGGCCACTGACTGTGGGTACTACAAAGTTGTGCTCTCTCCCCCTAGTACTATGATTGCTTTGGTTCCCAACCTTGACAAAATTGACAGCAAGATATTCTGGACACTGTTTGTGAGCAATTTTATAAACATGATTTAGCTTCAGTTGTTTTACTCTGTTTTCAACATTCAGCATATCCAACTGCTGTAATTCATCCCGGCCTACATGTTCTCTTGGTCCCAGCCCCAGGATGAATCTTACGATTTTGTTCTGGGTGATTTGCAGTCTATCTTTCAGTTTTTTTGTCAAGGCAGAGTACCATGAAGAGCAAGCGTAATCCATATGGCATTGTATAAGGGCTAGACATAGGGTCCTGCGAGCCTCAGTAGGTAGACACTGTGCTTGTCTATACAGGAACTTCAGTCTGGCATTCGCTTTCTTTACTACACTGTTCCCTATCAATTCTCCTGACATGCATGGGTCAAAGGGGATTCCCAGATATTTTACTGATGAAACCAAAGTGATGGGCTCCCCATTACACTGAACTTTAAAATTATTTACCCTTCTCAGTTTATGTTTCGTGTCAAAGAGAATGGCTTCAGTTTTCCCTAGGTGTAATGATAGTTTGTTGTCTACTAACCATTTGCTGCAGGACTCCAGTTCCAGTGTTAAAACATTAGCAATATCTTGTGGGTCTTTACCTGTCACTAACAGAGCACTGTCATCTGCATACAGTAGGAGTTTGCACTTGACACTGATAGGCATATCATTGACATAGCATAAGAATAATAAGGGACCCAGGATACTACCTTGGGGAACTCCACATGTTATCGGCAGGGGTTCTGATTCCGTTTTGTTGATTTTGACTATTTGTCTCCTGTTGCTAAGGTAGGACTTAAACCAGTCTACAGAACCTATACCGATAGCTTGAAGTTTCTTACATAATATATTGTGGTTGACAGTATCGAAGGCCTTTTGCAGGTCTAAGGTTACCATACCTATGAGGTTCCCCTTTGACATTTCTGTTCTCAGGTAATCCATCAGATTAATAAGGGAGGTGTTGGTTGAGTAGGTTCTTCTAAAGCCCGATTGATAGCTATGGAGAATGTTGTTGTCATTAAGGTACTTAACTACTTGAGACTACACTGCCCTCTCTAGAATTTTAGATATTATACTGAGTATACTAACAGGCCTATAGTTGCTTACATCAGACCTACTATTTTTCTTGAAGATAGGAGTAACTCTGGCCTCCTTGAACCCCTCTGGTACGGTATTAGTGGTGATTGATAGATTTATTATGTGAGCAATAGGGATTGACAGTTCAGAAGCACCATCTTTTAGGAACTTAGACGGGATGTTATCAGGGCCTGTGCTCTTAGTTGGGTTTAACCTGCTTAGTTCTTTTTGAATAAAGTCATGAGATACACTTACTAGTTGACAACTGTTTGGGGTTACCCCTTTATTGGTATAGTATGTTTGAAACTTATCAGAGTCTGTGTTAAAGGTATTTGATGCAGCTGGTAGTTTACTTACTAGTGTTGATGCAACAGATGTGTAGTATGAATTAAAGCAATTTGCCACCTTAGATGTTTCGTGGCATACCTCATTATCGATAGTGAGTACTATGTTAGACCTATCTACTGGCTTATGGCTATACCCCAACTGTTTTAGTTGTTGCCAGAGCTTTCTGGGGTTATGCTTATACTCTTCAATTTTTGAGCAATAGTGCTTTGCCTTTGCTCCTTTTATAATTCTCTGTACTCTGTTCCTCACCCTTTGGAATTCATTTAGTGCTGCAATATCCTGTCTGTTTGCTTTAAATCTTTTTAGCAGCTGGTCTCTGAATTTCATATTATCTAATATCTCAGTAGTCATCCAGGGTTCAGTTCTTCGTTTAATCCTAACCCTAACCTCTTTAACTGGAGCAATATTATCAAGGATGATAGTGAACATTGTTTTGAATTTTTCCCAGGCATCGTTTACGTCCGTGCAACTCGTTATCTCTGTCCAGTCACAATTGTGTAGCCTATTTACCAGTGTTTCTTTACTGTACTTTCTAGTTGACCTCATTTTTATTGTCCTGTGTAGGCCTATCCTATCCCTAGTGGTTTTCCTGGTGCAGTAAATGATGAAATGATCACTAAGACCTGTGGTAATGACGCCTGACTGACTAATGTTCTCAGCGCGGTTACAAAGTATGTGGTCAATTAGGGTGGCTGAGAACTGTGTGATCTGGGTTGGTGTATTAATTAGTTGAGTGTAACTATTTAATCCTAGAATTTGCTTATACCTTTTGCATAGCCCATTATTTTGCTGCTGAAAACAGATGTTGAAGTCGCCCAGTATTATTGTCTCACAATTGTTTTCAACTCCGGACAAGACTCTGGAAAAGTCTTCTAAGAACTGGTCCTGGGTAGGAGGGCGGTAACTAGTTCCTACTAAGATGGGTTTGGTCTTGGGAAGCAGCACTTCAAACCATAGAATCTCCAGTTTTTTGTTATTTAAATCAGGTCTTGGGTTGTAAGCTAAGTCATTTCTAATGTAGGCACATACTCCACCACCCTTTCTGTTCCTATCTAAGCGTTTTATATTGTAACCTTCTATTTTGACCTCGTCGTCAGTCACTGTATCATCCAACCAAGATTCAGAGATGGTTATAACTGCCGCCCTAATTTTGTTAGCTAGAATCTCTGCCAATTTAGGAAGAAGTGATCTTGCGTTGACATGAATAAAGTGAAGGCCTGTTTTCATAAAACAATCATAATCATCAATATATGGCAATGGGTCATTTGTATTAAAAATAGGTAAATCAATGTCATCACTGCTAAAGGGTAACTGTGCCAAAGTGCATTTGTTACACACAAAATGAATTCTTGCACCATTGCTATAATTGTACATACATCCATCATGCACCCACCCCTTACACATTTTACATAAGGTGCCTTTTCTGTTTTTCATGCGTGCTTTAGTACAGTGTATGCACCTGTTTGGTGGTGTTTGAGATAATAATGGCTGTATTGTCTCACAGTGACCTATGTATGCATTACATATGGAGTTAAGGTTATCATTCCTAGCTACGAGACCGTCATTATCACCGTCATTTATCTGTCTGTTTTGCCTCTGCACAATAGTTTGAGGTCCTGGATTAATTTGGATATCACCACTTAAGAGCGCTACAATAAGAGCTGTGTGCCACTGTTTTTGTTTGGGTATGCGGTGTTGCCATACCTTGCGGCGATAGTGATATTTACTTTTCTGGTAGGATGGCAACTGTTGGGCTTTTACTGTCCAGGGCGCTGTTACTCCATTCACCTTTTCCAGCCCCCATGACTGATTTCTTTCTTCATGGAATTGAAGAAAGATAAATATAATTATGGCAGCCTGTACCCCCCTAATGCCTGCCATTTTCACTCTTCGCTCTTTTACTCATATACAATAATATTTATTTCTCTTTTCCAGTCCCTAGTACACTTAGTATCTGCTTTAGCAATCACCACTGAGTTACTAGTAAAATTTCCTCTTCAAAACCCTCTTCACTGCTCACTTTTCCCTTAACTTCACAAACCCCTTACAGTTAACCCCTTATTACACACTCCCCTTCCCACCTCACTTCACAGTCTGGCTTCACCAATTACCTTCTAACTCCTTTCCATTCTGGTAGACCAGAAAGGTTTAATCAATGGTTTTATCCTTCCAAATCCCCCTCAATTCCATTTATTGGGGGTTGTGTGGTGTTGTTGACTCCTGACCTGTTCTGCTGTCTCAGCCATTTTTAAAACACTGAGGGGAGTAACGCCACCTACAACCTGACTTTCCTTGAGCTTATAGATATATTTGGCGTTTTCTGCTATGATTCTCTCACTGTACACTCACTGGTCAGCTGAATATAGGTCAGCTACTAAAACATTAACCTTGACTGTTTAACTATTCACTTCTTTCCCACGACTGGCACTGAGGGATATCCGACCTATAACCTTGGAGTTTTGTACTGTTGATTTGACGATGTCTCCTGTGTTTCCCTCTGGTTAGCACTGGTGATATGATGGTGGTACAGATATAATGTTACTGTCAACAGATGAACGCCAGTAAAGATGAGAATTTCACATCACTAGTTGTACGTCTGACAGTAGCTGCTGTTTGGATGCCGGTCAGCCATGTTTAAAGGCTCAATTCTTTCCCTTGTTTGGCACTGAAGAAAAAAGTCCTAAAGTCCTACAGACCTGTCATTTCCTTGGAGATTTAGTTGATCAGGTTTTCTGCCATGTTGTCTTCCCGTTGAACACTGGTGCAGTTGATATGGAGGTCAGTTATTTCATTGGAGTGGAAAACGTCTCATGTCTGGTTCACGTCTGGTAGCAGGTCTGGTACTTGAATGCCGGTCCCTCTTTTGTCATATTTAGTCCATTTCGTTGTCGTCACCGTCAGTTTTTATGTCACTATGGGTTCCTTGCATGTTGTTGCAGCAGTACTTGCAAATGTGGCCATCACTGGAGTTTGGATAGGCCCAGGGGACGGCAAGATATAGGAGCAGCCTTGTTGCTGCTTGCTGCGGCTACGGCAAGTGAGGCAAACTGATCATGTCAGGATATACGACTAAGTGTTGAAGGCATGGATCATGCCCACGATTTCTATAACTGGCACGCACATATAATCCGTCATTTGGATCCACTTAAAAACTTATTAATAATGCCGATGAGTTGTATAATTAGCATGCACATATAATCTATCATCGTTTGGATCCACTTATAAACTTTGTTATTAACCCCTAAACTGTCCAAGCAGATCTACATTCATATGCGTAGTGCTCCAAAAGTAGATCTATGTTTTTTTTTATATATTTTCAAATATATATAAAAAAAAGTAGATCAAAGTTTTTTTTACACGTTTTCAAATTTTCAAATGTAAAAAAAAAAAAAAAAGATCTACTTTTTTTACATACTTTCAAATGTTGAAAAAATGTAGATCTACGTTTGGACAGTTTAAGGGTTAATTCCGATGCATTCTATAACTAAATTATTAATGTTTTTGAAGCAAAATTGACGTTATTCATAATACCTGACAAAGTGCATTTGTGATCCACAGAAAACATCAAGTATGAGTCTCTCATATGCATCAGGCAACTTGGCACCTCTGTAGCGTTCTCCATATGTCAAATCCAATTCTGTCTCCTCCAGGCCAAATGACATGCCGGGGGTTTTAGTCATCACCTGCGGAAATCAGAACAATATATATAGAGAGCAAAGTAATATTTATGGAGGGATCCAAGAAAATTGGTTAGTTGGACTTAAGTCCGACTAACCGGTCCTAAGACAATGAAAATAAGACACTGACTCCTTTTTTTTTGGGTTGTCCTGGGTAATCAACACATATACGTATTACTATGTGACGTGAAATTTCAGCCTTACAAGTCTTTTGTTCTCCTATTATATTTACTAATCCTTGATAATATGAGAAATCACAAAAGCATATGGAATTTCACTATTTATCACCATGGTTACTTTGCACATTGCATGTTACAATGTATGATAGTTCTACTCATATATACAGTGGACCCCCGGTTTACGATGTTATTGCATTCCAGAAGTATGTTCAGGTGCCAGTACTGAACGAATTTGTTCTCATAAGGAATATTGTGAATTAGATTAGTCCATTTCAGACCCCCAAACATACACGTACAAACTCACTTACATAAATACACTTACATAATTGGTCGCATTGGGAGCTGATCGTAAAGCAGGGGTCCACTGTACTTGTACCTAAATAAACTTACTATACTCCTTTTACTAGGATTGCTAAAGTTAATATTTTTGCAAAAAACCTTCAGTCACAAAATAAGATAAAATTAGATCAAAGTTAGAATAGCTGAGACATAAAACACGTGCAATACCTGGGTATCTTTGTTGAGAGAAATACAGTGGACCCCCGCATAACGATTACCTCCGAATGCGACCAATTATGTAAGTGTATTTATGTAAGTGCGTTTGTATGTGTATGTTTGGGGGTCTGAAATGGACTAATCTACTTCACAATATTTCTTATGGGAACAAATTCGGTCAGTACTGGCACCTGAACATACTTCTGGAGTGAAAAAATATCGTTAACCGGGGGTCCACTGTATATTGCACACCAGCAGCTTTGTAAATTTAATACGTAGATTTGAGAATGGAGTCTTTATAGTGGAACCAGAGGAAGAATTGGCATCATGTAGTGGTAGAAGGTGTGGTTAGATGTGAGTGGGGCCTCCCTAGTGGAAGAACGTCTGACTTATAAGGTGAACCAGTCTTCTCCCACTGTGACTTTGCAATAAATGCCTTCTCACCACACTGACCTTGCAATAAATGGTTTCTCAGCACACTGACCTTGCAATAAATGGCTTCTCCCCACACTGACCTTGCAGTAAATGGCTTCTCCAGGCTGGACACGGATAACAAGTTCGTTCCTCTTGCTCTGGTTGTGGAAGATGTCCCCGGCCACCTCACGGTATTGGATCCTCACCTCCGCCTTCCTCTCATTGAGTGCTTTACCTGTGAACAAACACACGTTAGGAACAAACTCACGTATATAACACATTAACATGTGTATGTGTGTGTACTCACCTAACTGTGGTTGCAAGTCAGAGCTCCTGGCCCCACCTCTTCACTGGTTGCCACTCTCTCCCTGCTCCATGAGCTTTTATCATACTTCTTAAAGCTATGTACAGATCCTGCCTCCACTACCTCACTTTCCAGACTATGTATTCCACTTCCTGACATCTCTGTGACTGAAGAAGTACTTCCTAACATCCCTGTGAGTCATCTGAACCTTCAACTTCCAACTGTGACCCCTTGTTGCTGTGTCCCACCTCTGGAACATCCTGTCTCTGTAAACCTCGTCGATTCCTCTCAGTATTTTATATGTCGTTATCATGTCCCCCCTATCCCTCCTTTCCTCCAGTGTTGAAATTTGCATTCCTTCTAAATCACATTAATTTCAGTTTATTTTCTGAATGGTGTGGGTGGCATCCTGGGTATAAAAATTAACCTAAGTTGAGGGAAATGCTCAGCATAACAAGGGACTTTCTATATAGTAGTATGTCACTGATGTCAGCTATGGTCTGTATAAGTTGTATCATGTACTGGTAGAAATAAAAGATTATTAAGATAAGAGATAAGATTTTGTTGGGATTTTTAACCCCCAGAGGGTCAGCCACTCAGGATAACCCAATAAAGTCAGTGCATCATTGAGGACTGTCCCCCAGGATGCCATCCCCACCATTCCACTAACACCCAGGTACCTACTTACTGCTAGGTGAACACTGACAGTAAGTGTAGGCTGACTAACACCCAGGTACCTACTTACTGCTAGGTGAACACTGACAGCAGGTGTAAGGTGACTAACACCCAGGTACCTACTTACTGCTAGGTGAACACTGACAGCAGGTGTAAAGACACACGCCCAATATTTCCACCTGTGCCGGAGATCGAACCACGGACACTCAGTGTGTACAGCGAGAGCGTCGCCTTTCATTATTGTTGTTATTATTAATAGTATTACAAATATAACAACCTGGTTGATCAGTCCCTGATACACCACCAGGCCTGATCATGGACCGTGCCAGGGGGGCGCTGACCCCTAAAACAACCTCCATGGCTGTCTCCCAAGTTATACCAGCATAATATGAAGTTGATCAGCAAATAATATTACATTTACGACTGCCGCCACGAAGAGTAATTTAACCAAAAGAAAATACAAGCGGTGAAATGTAGCTGGCGTCCTTGTGGTGTGTTGCAATAACCCAGACAAGTTGTAACAACACTGCTTAGCCTATTTTCACTGGCTTAACTTAGCTGCACAGGCTTAACCTGGCTTTACAAGCGTAACCTAGCTTTACTGGCTTAATATAGCTGTACTGGCTTATCCTAGCTTTACTGGCTTAACTTAGCTGTACTGGCTTATCCTAGCTGTACTGGCTTAACCTAACTTTACTGGCTTAACCTAACTTTACTGGCTTATACTAGCTTTACTGGCTTAACCTAGTTTTACTGGCTTAACCTAGCTTTACTGGCTTAACATAGCTGTACTGGCTTAATGTAGCTTTACTGGCTTATCCTAGCTTTACTGGCTTAACTTAGCTGCACAGGCTTAACCTGGCTTTACAAGCGTAACCTAGCTTTACTGGCTTAACCTAGCTTTACTGGCTTAACCTAGCTTTACTGGCTTAACCTAGCTTTACTGGCTTAACCTAGCTTTACTGGCTTAACCTAGCTTTACTGGCTTAACCTAGCTTTACTGGCTTAACCTAGCTTTACTGGCTTAACCTAGCTTTACTGGTTTATCCTAGCTTTACTGGCTTAACTTAGCTGTACTGGCTTCTCCTAGCTTTACTGGCTTAACATAGCTGTACTGGCTTATCCTAGCTTTACTGGCTTATCCTAGCTTTACTGGCTTAACATAGCTGTACTGGCTTAACCTAGCTTTACTGGCTTATCCTAGCTTTACTGGCTTATCCTAGCTTTACTGGCTTAACATAGCTGTACTGGCTTAACCTAGCTTTACTGGCTTATCCTAGCTTTACTGGCTTAACTTAGCTGTACTGGCTTAACCTAGATTTACTGGCTTATCCTAGCTTTACTGGCTTAACTTAGCTGTACTGGCTTAACCTAGCTTTACTGGCTTATCCTAGCTTTACTGGCTTAGCTGTACTGGCTTAGCCTAGCTTTACTGGCTTATCCTAGCTTTACTGGCTTAACTTAGCTGTACTGGCTTATCCTAGCTGTACTGGCTTAACCTACCTGCTCTAACTGGTCTGCTCTGAAGCAGGCTAGCTGGTGGCTAACTGGCTGAAGCCAACCTGGCTGTTTACTGAAGCCCAACCTGGCTTTGCTAAACATCCCAACAAGCTGCTGACCAGGCTGTACTGACAAGCCTAGGGCTTTATAATTATCCTAGGCTTTACTGGCTTGAGGCTGTACTGGAAACCCTTAATCCCTTGGCTGTGCTGGCTTAATCCTGGCTTTACTGACTATGCACCTAGGCTCTACGGCAACCTGGCTTTGCACAAGCCCAACACCAAGGCACACAAACCCATCCCCACACTGCTGGTAGCTAAACTTGGCTGGCTTAACATGGCTGTTAACTGGCTTATCCTAAGGCTACTGGCTTATCCTGAAACCTGCCGGCAGCCCCGCAGCTGGTACTGGTTAATCCCTGGCCTGAGCTGAGAAGCCCAGGCCTTAACCTAGCTGGTTTAACCTGGCTTTAACCTAGGCTTATACTGGCTTTACAAGCCTTCCTGGCTGCTGGCTTAACCTGGCTTTACTGACGGCTTGCAACCTGTGGCTGAGCAACCTGGGTTGCTGGCTTATCCTTAAACCTGGCTGAGCCCAACTTGGCTAACCTTGGCTTGTCCACACTGGCTTGAACGCCTGAGCTGCGAAGGCCTTAATCCTGAGCTGCACAAGCCTTGGGAAATGCAACCTGGTATCCTGGCTTTGATTGACCAACAACCCAAACTGCCTGAAGCCAGCCTGAAGCTGGCTTGAGAAGCCTAGCCTACTGGCTTGAGCCAACCTGGCAGCTGAAGCCAACCTGGTGGCTTAACAGAGAGCCCAACCTGAAGCTGGCTTGACCAACCCTGAAGCTACTACAAGCCCAACCTGAAGGCTGCTGAGCCAAGCCTGAAGCTACTGAAGCCTGGCCTGCCTGAGGTAACCTGAAGCTGGCTGGCCAACCCTGGCATTTTTGAGCCAACCTGAAGGCAACCTGCAAGCCAACCTGGCTTGCACAGCCAACACAAGCCTGCACAGGCAACCTACTGGCTTGCAACCTACAACCTGGCTTTGCTGAGGCCCAACCTTAACCTGGCTGAAGCCAGCCTGGTGGCTTGAGGCCCAACCTGGCTTTGCAAGCCCAACCTGGCTTTAACCTGGTAGCCTAGCGCTGGCTTGGCAACACAAGCTGCCTGGCCAGCTGGCTACTGAGCAACCTGAAGCACTGCTGAAGCAACCTGGCTTTAACCTGAAGCCAACCTAAGCTGCTGGCTTAACCTAACTGCTGAAGCCCAACCTGAAGCTACTGAGGCCCAACTTGAACCTACTGGCTCCAACCACAAACTGCAAACCTAAGGCTACTAGGCTTAAACCTGGCAGCTGGCAACCTGGCTTAACTAGCAGCCTACTGGCTTGGCAACCTAAACTACTGAAGCCAACCTGGCCTAAACTGAAGCCTAGCTGCCTTAACCTTAACCTGGCTTTACTAGGCAACCTAGGCTTTACTGGCTTAAGCCCCTGGCTTTACTGAAGCCCAAGCCTGGCTTTACTAGGCTTAACCTTCAAGCTGCACAGGCCCTTAACCTAGCTTTACTGGCTTAACCTAGCTTAAATCTATATAAACTACCATTGTTAGATAAGTAATATATTATTATATGGGTATAACACATCATCATATGGGTATAACACCTCATTATATGGGTATAACACCTCATTATATGGGTATAACACCTCATTATATGGATATAACACCTCATTATATGGGTATAACACCTCATTATATGGGTATAACACCTCATTATATGGGTATAACACCTCATTATATGGGTATAACATGTAGGTGACATGAGGACCATTGCACAAGTGTACCTGACCTAGTACCTAGTGACTAGTCTGAAGAATGAGTTCATGAAATGAGGTGACTAGCCTTGACCCACACCTGTCTAGTCACCACCCACATACTCGTCAGGCCACTTCCTTGCATCATGGTTTTGAGGAGTAGAGGCTTGAACACCCTGCAGGCTTATGTGATCAGTGGGTTTATTTTTTATGGTTTAACGTGCTGTTGGAGTGCGAGCAAGGTAATATTTGTATCCATGTATTGTTTGTAATGGCTTGATAAAGCTCCTGGAGAGCGAAACGTTGCCACAATAAATGTCACATTAGTTGCACTTGTGTCCTTTTACTTTGCAAGGTAATATTTATTGAGTCTGGGAAACCAGGATGAACTCGAGTCCTGGATAACGTAAGATTATCTTTGGATTTTTAACCTTAGAGGGTTAGCCACCCAGGATAACCCAAGAAAGTCAGTGGGTCATCGAAGACTGTCTAACTTATTTCCATTGGGGTCCTTAATCTTGTCCCCCAGGATGCGACCCACACCAGTCGACTAACACCCAGGATGTGACCCACACCAGTCCACTAACACCCAGGATGTGACCCACACCAGTCCACTAACACCCAGGATGTGACCCACACCAGTCCACTAACACCCAGGATGTGACCCACACCAGTCCACTAACACCCAGGATGTGACCCACACCAGTCCACTAACACCCAGGATGTGACCCACACCAGTCCACTAACACCCAGGATGTGACCCACACCAGTCCACTAACACCCAGGATGTGACCCACACCAGTCCACTAACACCCAGGATGTGACCCACACCAGTCCACTAACACCCAGGATGTGACCCACACCAGTCCACTAACACCCAGGATGTGACCCACACCAGTCCACTAACACCCAGGATGCCACCCACACCAGTCAACTAACACCCAGGATGCCACCCACACCAGTCCACTAACACCCAGGATGCCACCCACACCAGTCCACTAACACCCAGGATGTGACCCACACCAGTCCACTAACACCCAGGATGCCACCCACACCAATCCACTAACACCCAGGATGCCACCCACACCAGCCCACTAACACCCAGGATGCCACCCACACCAGTCCGCTAACACCCAGGATGCCACCCACACCAGTCCACTAACACCCAGGATGTGACCCACACCAGTCCACTAACACCCAGGATGTGACCCACACCAGTCCACTAACACCCAGGATGTGACCCACACCAGTCCACTAACACCCAGGATGTGACCCACACCAGTCCACTAACACCCAGGATGTAACCCACACCAGTCCACTAACACCCAGGATGTGACCCACACCAGTCCACTAACACCCAGGGATGCGACCCACCCACCAGGTCCACTAACGCAGGATGCTTGACCCACGCCCAGTCCACTAACTTACCCAGGAATTACCACCCCACACCCAGTCCACTAACTACCCAGGATGTGACCCACCCACCCAGTCCACTAACTTACCCAGGATGCGACCCACCCACCAGTCCACTAACTTACCCAGGATGTGACCCACGCAGTCCACTAACGCAGGTACCTACCCTTGTTGCTAAATGAAACAGGAATCAGCAGGTGTAGGGTGAGGGAAACAGAAGTCGACATCCACCCGCCGGAAGTTGGGTTCACATCCTGGGTATGTATTGTCGTAGTGGGAGCAGCAGACCAGGTATTGGGCGCCTGGGGCATCTGGTTGCACCAGGCTGAACCTTGGTAACGGTAGCCCAGGTGCAGGTCTGAACTGGTGGTGATTCACATCCACATCCTAGTGTTGTGGACAGGTAATAGGTCACATCCTGAAGGTGACCAGTGGACTGTTGGGTCCACAATGTTCCTTGAGTAATGTAGTAACATCCTGGGTAGTGAACTGGTAGTAGAGCATCAACAATTGTTAGTCACACGGGTATTAGTGGAACAAATCACATCCTGAGTACCCATTGAAATGGAACTGGTGTGGAGTCACATCACGGTAGTTGATGTGAACTGGTTAATGAATACACCATCACTGGTTGAAATTGAACTGGCACAGGTAGCATCTGGAGTTGGAGATCAACCAGGTAGGCTAACCGGGTGGATGAAGGTGAACAGGTGTCTTGCAATACCTGAATTGTTGAAATGAACTGGTAATTAGTGTAGCATCCTGAGGGTGTTGAGTAGAACTTTGGTAATTAGTCACAATCCACAGGTATTTGAAGTGAACTGGCAATGAGTGGCATCATAAATGAGTGAATGAACTGGTGGTGAAGCATCCACAGTTGAATGGAACTGGTGTGGAGTGGCATCATCCTAGGTGTTAATGGAACTGGAACAATGTTAGCAGTACTTTATCATCAGGTGACAAATGAGACTGGTATGGAGTCCCACATCCTGAGTGTTAGTGGGAACGGTGTGGAAATGGCCATCCTGGTGAAGAAATGAACAGGTAATGAAGTACATCCTGAGCTGACAGTGAACTGGTGTGGTTCGCCTCCTGAGTATTAGTAGAACTTGGTAATGAAATGAACATTGTCTCACATCACCAGAGGCTGACAGGCTGAGGGCTGGTGTGAGGTACATCCACCAGAGATTGAAACCAGCAGGCTGGTGTGGCAGGTCACATCCTGAAGAGACAAGTGAACTGGCAATGGAAGGCTCACACCTGATGTTGCCTGAACTGGTGTTAGGTAAGACCTCCTGGAGGGTCATAGACCTTGGGTGTTGGAGTGGCATCACAAGGTGGTTGGTCTTAGGTGTTGGGTCACATCCTCAAGAATGTACTGGTGTAATGGGTCATCATCCAGGAGTGTTGAGTGGACTGGTGTGGGTCACATCCTGCCAGGGTCAGAGTGGACTGGTGTAGGGATCACATCCTGGGTGTTAGTGGACTGGTGTGGGTCACATCCATAGGGTATTAGTGGACTGGTGTGGGTCACATCACCAGGTGGGTTGAGAGTGGACTGAGGTGTGGAGTCATCACCCCAAGGGTGTTAGTGGACTGGTGTAGGGTCACATTCTGGAGGGTGCTAGTGGACTGGTGTGGGACACACATCCACGGGTAGTGGACTGGTGTGGGTGCATCACACCAGGGTGCTAGTGTGGACTAGGTGTAGGGTCACATCCTGGGTGTTGAGGTGGACTGGTGTAGGGTCACATCCACGGAGTGCTTAGTGGACTGGTGTGGGATCATTCTGGGATGGGGTTCGAAAGTTGGACTGGTGTTGGGTCATCATCCAGTGCTGAGTGGACTAAGGTGTGGAGGGTCACATCCTGGGTGTTAGTGGACTGGTGTGGGTCACATCCTGGAGGGTGCTGAGTGGACTGGTGTGGGTCACATTTCTGAGTGTTAGTGGACTGGTGTAGGTCACATCACCAGGGTGCTAAGTTGGACTGGTGTGGGTCATCACGCCAGGGTGTTAGTGGACTGGTTGTAGGGTCATCATCCTGAGGTGCTAGTGGACTGGTGTGGGTCACATTCACAGAGTGCTAAGTTGGACTGGTGTGGGTCACATCCTGAGGTGCTAGGTGGAACAGGTGTGGGTCACATCCTGAGGGTGCTAGTGGACTGGTGTGAGGGTCACATCACCAGGTGTTAGTGGACTGGGTGGTGGGTCCACATCCACGGAGTGCTAGTGGACTGGTGTAGGGTGCATCCTGGTGTTAGTTTTGTACATGTACTGGTATACCTTGTACATGTACTGGTATACCTTGTACATGTACTGGTATACCTTGTATATGTACTTGTATACCTTGTACATGTACTGGTATACCTTGTACATGTACTTGTATACCTTGTACATGTTTACCTGGAGTTTACCTGGAGAGAGTTTCGGGGGTCAATGCCCCCGCGGCCCGGTCTGTGACCAGGCCTCCTGGTGGATCAGAGCCTGATCAACCAGGCTGTTGCTGCTGGCTGCACGCAAACCAACGTACGAGCCACAGCCCGGCTGATCAGGAACTGACTTTAGGTGCTTGTCCAGTGCCAGCTTGAAGACTGCCAGGGGTCTGTTGGTAATCCCCCTTATGTGTGCTGGGAGGCAGTTGAACAGTCTCGGGCCCCTGACACTTATTGTATGGTCTCTTAACGTGCTAGTGACACCCCTGCTTTTCATTGGGGGGATGGTGCATCGTCTGCCAAGTCTTTTGCTTTCGTAGTGAGTGATTTTCGTGTGCAAGTTCGGTACTAGTCCCTCTAGGATTTTCCAGGTGTATATAATCATGTATCTCTCCCTCCTGCGTTCCAGGGAATACAGGTTTAGAAACCTCAAACGCTCCCAGTAATTGAGGTGTTTTATCTCCGTTATGCGCGCCGTGAAAGTTCTCTGTACATTTTCTAGGTCGGCAATTTCACCTGCCTTGAAAGGTGCTGTTAGTGTGCAGCAATATTCCAGCCTAGATAGAACAAGTGACCTGAAGAGTGTCATCATGGGCTTGGCCTCCCTAGTTTTGAAGGTTCTCATTATCCATCCTGTCATTTTTCTACTGGTATACATTGTACATGTACTTGTATACCTTGTACATGTACTGGTATACCTTGTACATGTACTTGTATACCTTGTACATGTACTGGTATACCTTGTACATGTACTTGTATACCTTGTACATGTACTTGTATACCTTGTACATGTACTTGTATACCTTGTACATGTACTGGTATACCTTGTACATGTACTTGTATACCTTGTACATGTACTGGTATACCTTGTACATGTACTTGTATACCTTGTACATGTACTGGTATACCTTGTACATGTACTGATATACCTTGTACATGTACTGGTATACCTTGTACATGTACTTGTATACCTTGTACATGTACTTGTATACCTTGTACATGTACTGGTATACCTTGTACATGTACTGATATACCTTGTACATGTACTGGTATACCTTGTACATGTACTGATATACCTTGTACATATACTGGTATACCTTGTACATGTACTTGTATACCTTGTACATGTACTGATATACCTTGTACATGTACTGGTATACCTTGTACATGTACTTGTATACCTTGTACATGTACTGGTATACCTTGTACATGTACTGGTATACCTTGTACATGTACTGATATACCTTGTACATGTACTGGTATACCTTGTACATGTACTGGTATACCTTGTACATGTACTGGTATACCTTGTACATGTACTGGTATACCTTGTATATGTACTGATATACCTTGTACATGTACTGGTATACCTTGTACATGTACTGGTATACCTTGTACATGTACTGGTATACCTTGTACATGTACTGGTATACCTTGTACATGCACTGGTATACCTTGTACATGTACTGGTATACCTTGTACATGTACTGGTATACCTTGTACATGTACTGGTATACCTTGTACATGTACTGGTATACCTTGTACATGTACTTGTATATTTTGTACATGTATACCTTGTACATGTACTTGTATACCTTGTACATGTACTTGTATACCTTGTACATGTACTTGTATACCTTGTACATGTATACCTTGTACATGTACTTGTATACCTTGTACATGTATACCTTGTACATGTACTGATATACCTTGTACATGTACTGGTATACCTTGTACATGTACTGGTATACCTTGTACATGTACTGGTATACCTTGTACATGTACTGGTATACCTTGTACATGTACTGGTATACCTTGTACATGTACTGGTATACCTTGTACATGTACTTGTATACCTTGTACATGTACTGGTATACCTTGTACATGTACTGGTATACCTTGTACATGTACTGGTATACCTTGTACATGTACTTGTATACCTTGTACATGTATACCTTGTACATGTACTGGTATACCTTGTACATGTACTGGTATACCTTGTACATGTACTGGTATACCTTGTACATGTACTGGTATACCTTGTACATGTACTGGTATACCTTGTACATGTACTTGTATACCTTGTACATGTATACCTTGTACATGTACTTGTATACCTTGTACATGTATACCTTGTACATGTACTGGTATACCTTGTACATGTATACCTTGTACATGTACTTGTATACCTTGTACATGTACTGGTATACCTTGTACATGTACTGGTATACCTTGTACATGTATACCTTGTACATGTACTTGTATACCTTGTACATGTATACCTTGTACATGTACTGGTATACCTTGTACATGTATACCTTGTACATGTACTTGTATACCTTGTACATGTATACCTTGTACATGTACTGGTATACCTTGTACATGTATACCTTGTACATGTACTTGTATACCTTGTACATGTATACCTTGTACATGTACTTGTATACCTTGTACATGTATACCTTGTACATGTACTGGTATACCTTGTACATGTACTGGTATACCTTGTACATGTACTGGTATACCTTGTACATGTATACCTTGTACATGTATACCTTGTACATGTACTGGTATACCTTGTACATGTATACCTTGTACATGTACTTGTATACCTTGTACATGTATACCTTGTACATGTACTGGTATACCTTGTACATGTACTGGTATACCTTGTACATGTATACCTTGTACATGTACTTGTATACCTTGTACATGTATACCTTGTACATGTATACCTTTTACATGTACTTGTATACCTTGTACATGTATACCTTGTACATGTACTGGTATACCTTGTACATGTACTGGTATACCTTGTACATGTATACCTTGTACATGTATACCTTGTACATGTATACCTTGTACATGTACTGGTATACCTTGTACATGTATACCTTGTACATGTACTTGTATACCTTGTACATGTATACCTTGTACATGTACTGGTATACCTTGTACATGTATACCTTGTACATGTACTGGTATACCTTGTACATGTATACCTTGTACATGTACTGGTATACCTTGTACATGTATACCTTGTACATGTACTGGTATACCTTGTACATGTATACCTTGTACATGTACTGGTATATAAAGATATTATTCAGGGTTTAACACCGCAGGAGAATTTTAAGCCAGACTGGCTTTCTTGGGTTATATTCTGCTGGGTTATATTCTCCAGGGTTATATTCTCCTGGGTTATATTCTCCTGGGTTATATTCTCCTGGGTTATATTCTCCTGGGTTATATTCTCCTGGGTTATATTCTCCTGGGTTATATTCTCCTGGCTTATATTCTCCTGGGTTATATTCTCCTGGGTTATATTCTCCTGGGTTATATTCTCCTGGGTTATATTCTCCTGGGTTATATTCTCCTGGGTTATATTCTGCTGGGTTATATTCTCCTGGGTTATATTCTCCTGGGTTATATTCTGCTGGGTTATATTCTGCTGGGTTATATTCTGCTGGGTTATATTCTCTTGGGTTATATTCTCCTGGGTTATATTCTCCTGGGTTATATTCTCCTGGGTTATATTCTCCTGGGTTATATTCTCCTGGGTTATATTCTCCTGGGTTATATTCTCCTGGGTTATATTCTCCTGGGTTATATTCTCCTGGGTTATATTCTCCTGGGTTATATTCTCCTGGGTTATATTCTCCTGGGTTATATTCTCCTGGGTTATATTCTGCTGGGTTATATTCTGCTGGGTTATATTCTGCTGGGTTATATTCTCCTGGGTTATATTCTGCTGGGTTATATTCTCCTGGGTTATATTCTCCTGGGTTATATTCTCCTGGCTTATATTCTCCTGGGTTATATTCTCCTGGGTTATATTCTCCTGGGTTATATTCTCCTGGGTTATATTCTCCTGGGTTATATTCTCCTGGGTTATATTCTCGTGGGTTATATTCTCCTGGGTTATATTCTCCTGGGTTATATTCTCCTGGGTTATATTCTCCTGGGTTATATTCTCCTGGGTTATATTCTCCTGGGTTATATTCTCCTGGGTTATATTCTCCTGGGTTATATTCTCCTGGGTTATATTCTCCTGGGTTATATTCTCCTGGGTTATATTCTGCTGGGTTATATTCTGCTGGGTTATATTCTGCTGGGTTATATTCTCCTGGGTTATATTCTGCTGGGTTATATTCTCCTGGGTTATATTCTCCTGGGTTATATTCTCCTGGCTTATATTCTCCTGGGTTATATTCTCCTGGGTTATATTCTCCTGGGTTATATTCTCCTGGGTTATATTCTCCTGGGTTATATTCTCCTGGGTTATATTCTCCTGGGTTATATTCTCCTGGGTTATATTCTCCTGGGTTATATTCTCCTGGGTTATATTCTCCTGGGTTATATTCTCCTGGGTTATATTCTCCTGGGTTATATTCTCCTGGGTTATATTCTGCTGGGTTATATTCTCCTGGGTTATATTCTCCTGGGTTATATTCTGCTGGGTTATATTCTGCTGGGTTATATTCTGCTGGGTTATATTCTCCTGGGTTATATTCTCCTGGGTTATATTCTCCTGGGTTATATTCTCCTGGGTTATATTCTCCTGGGTTATATTCTCCTGGGTTATATTCTCCTGGGTTATATTCTCCTGGGTTATATTCTCCTGGGTTATATTCTCCTGGGTTATATTCTCCTGGGTTATATTCTCCTGGGTTATATTCTGCTGGGTTATATTCTCCTGGGTTATATTCTCCTGGGTTATATTCTCCTGGGTTATATTCTCCTGGGTTATATTCTCCTGGGTTATATTCTCCTGGGTTATATTCTCCTGGGTTATATTCTCCTGGGTTATATTCTGCTGGGTTATATTCTCCTGGGTTATATTCTCCTGGGTTATATTCTCCTGGGTTATATTCTCCTGGGTTATATTCTCCTGGGTTATATTCTCCTGGGTTATATTCTCCTGGGTTATATTCTCCTGGGTTATATTCTCCTGGCTTTTATTCTCCTGGCTTATATTCTCCTGGGTTATATTCTCCTGGGTTATATTCTCCTGGGTTATATTCTCCTGGGTTATATTCTCCTGGGTTATATTCTCCTGGGTTGTATTCTCCTGGGTTATATTCTCCTGGGTTATATTCTCCTGGGTTATATTCTCCTGGGTTATATTCTTCTGGGTTATATTCTCCTGGGTTATATTCTCCTGGGTTATATTCTCCTGGGTTATATTCTCCTGGGTTATATTCTCCTGGGTTATATTCTCCTGGCTTATATTCTCCTGGGTTATATTCTCCTGGGTTATATTCTCCTGGCTTATATTCTCCTGGGTTATATTCTCCTGGCTTATATTCTCCTGGGTTATATTCTGCTGGGTTATATTCTGCTGGGTTATATTCTCCTGGGTTATATTCTCCTGGGTTATATTCTCCTGGGTTGTATTCTCCTGGGTTGTATTCTCCTGGGTTATATTCTCCTGGGTTATATTCTCCTGGGTTATATTCTCCTGGGTTATATTCTTCTGGGTTATATTCTCCTGGGTTATATTCTCCTGGGTTATATTCTCCTGGGTTATATTCTCCTGGGTTATATTCTCTTGGGTTATATTCTCCTGGCTTATATTCTCCTGGGTTATATTCTCCTGGGTTATATTCTCCTGGCTTATATTCTCCTGGGTTATATTCTCCTGGGTTATATTCTCCTGGGTTATATTCTCCTGGGTTATATTCTCCTGGGTTATATTTTCCTGGATTATATTCTCCTGGCTTATATTCTCCTGGGTTATATTCTCCTGGGTTATATTCTCCTGGGTTATATTCTCCTGGGTTATATTCTCCTGGGTTATATTCTCCTGGGTTATATTCTCCTGGGTTGTATTCTCCTGGGTTATATTCTCCTGGGTTATATTCTCCTGGGTTATATTCTCCTGGGTTATATTCTTCTGGGTTATATTCTCCTGGGTTATATTCTCCTGGGTTATATTCTCCTGGGTTATATTCTCCTGGGTTATATTCTCCTGGCTTATATTCTCCTGGCTTATATTCTCCTGGCTTATATTCTCCTGGCTTATATTCTCCTGGGTTATATTCTCCTGGCTTATATTCTCCTGGGTTATATTCTGCTGGGTTATATTCTGCTGGGTTATATTCTCCTGGGTTATATTCTCCTGGGTTATATTCTCCTGGGTTATATTCTCCTGGGTTGTATTCTCCTGGGTTATATTCTCCTGGGTTATATTCTCCTGGGTTATATTCTCCTGGGTTATATTCTTCTGGGTTATATTCTCCTGGGTTATATTCTCCTGGGTTATATTCTCCTGGGTTATATTCTCCTGGGTTATATTCTCCTGGGTTATATTCTCCTGGGTTATATTCTCCTGGGTTATATTCTCCTGGGTTATATTCTCCTGGGTTATATTCTCCTGGCTTATATTCTCCTGGGTTATATTCTGCTGGGTTATATTCTCCTGGGTTATATTCTCCTGGGTTATATTCTCCTGGGTTATATTCTCCTGGGTTATATTCTCCTGGGTTATATTCTCCTGGGTTATATTCTCCTGGGTTATATTCTCCTGGGTTATATTCTCCTGGGTTATATTCTCCTGGGTTATATTCTCCTGGGTTATATTCTCCTGGGTTATATTCTCCTGGGTTATATTCTCCTGGGTTATATTCTCCTGGGTTATATTCTCCTGGGTTATATTCTCCTGGGTTATATTCTGCTGGGTTATATTCTGCTGGGTTATATTCTCCTGGGTTATATTCTCCTGGGTTATATTCTCCTGGGTTATATTCTCCTGGGTTATATTCTCCTGGGTTATATTCTCCTGGGTTATATTCTCCTGGGTTATATTCTCCTGGGTTATATTCTCCTGGGTTATATTCTCCTGGGTTATATTCTCCTGGGTTATATTCTCCTGGGTTATATTCTCCTGGGTTATATTCTCCTGGGTTATATTCTGCTGGGTTATATTCTCCTGGGTTATATTCTCCTGGGTTATATTCTGCTGGGTTATATTCTCCTGGGTTATATTCTCCTGGGTTATATTCTGCTGGGTTATATTCTCCTGGGTTATATTCTCCTGGGTTATATTCTCCTGGGTTATATTCTGCTGGGTTATATTCTCCTGGGTTATATTCTCCTGGGTTATATTCTCCTGGGTTATATTCTCCTGGGTTATATTCTCCTGGGTTATATTCTCCTGGGTTATATTCTCCTGGGTTATATTCTCCTGGGTTATATTCTCCTGGGTTATATTCTGGGTTATATTCTCCTGGGTTATATTCTCCTGGGTTATATTCTCCTGGGTTATATTCTCCTGGGTTATATTCTCTGGGTTATATTCCTGGGTTATATTCTCCTGGGTTATATTCTCCTGGGTTATATCTCTGGGTTATATTCCTGGGTTATATTCTCCTGGGTTATATTCTCCTGGGTTATATTCTCCTGGGTTATATTCTCCTGGGTTATATTCTCCTGGGTTATATTCTCCTGGGTTATATTCTCCTGGGTTATATTCTCCTGGGTTATATTCTCCTGGGTTATATTCTCCTGGGTTATATTCTCCTGGGTTATATTCTCCTGGGTTATATTCTCCTGGGTTATATTCTGCTGGGTTATATTCTCCTGGGTTATATTCTCCTGGGTTATATTCTCCTGGGTTATATTCTCCTGGGTTATATTCTCCTGGGTTATATTCTCCTGGGTTATATTCTCCTGGGTTATATTCTCCTGGGTTATATTCTCCTGGGTTATATTCTCCTGGGTTATATTCTCCTGGGTTATATTCTCCTGGGTTATATTCTGCTGGGTTATATTCTCCTGGGTTATATTCTCCTGGGTTATATTCTCCTGGGTTATATTCTCCTGGGTTATATTCTCCTGGGTTATATTCTCCTGGGTTATATTCTCCTGGGTTATATTCTCCTGGGTTATATTCTCCTGGGTTATATTCTCCTGGGTTATATTCTCCTGGGTTATATTCTCCTGGGTTATATTCTCCTGGGTTATATTCTCCTGGGTTATATTCTCCTGGGTTATATTCTCCTGGGTTATATTCTCCTGGGTTATATTCTCCTGGGTTATATTCTCCTGGGTTATATTCTCCTGGGTTATATTCTCCTGGGTTATATTCTCCTGGGTTATATTCTCCTGGGTTATATTCTCCTGGGTTATATTCTCCTGGGTTATATTCTCCTGGGTTATATTCTCCTGGGTTATATTCTCCTGGGTTATATTCTCCTGGGTTATATTCTCCTGGGTTATATTCTCCTGGGTTATATTCTCCTGGGTTATATTCTCCTGGGTTATATTCTCCTGGGTTATATTCTCCTGGGTTATATTCTCCTGGGTTATATTCTCCTGGGTTATATTCTCCTGGGTTATATTCTCCTGGGTTATATTCTCCTGGGTTATATTCTCCTGGGTTATATTCTCCTGGGTTATATTCTCCTGGGTTATATTCTCCTGGGTTATATTCTCCTGGGTTATATTCTCCTGGGTTATATTCTCCTGGGTTATATTCTCCTGGGTTATATTCTCCTGGGTTATATTCTCCTGGGTTATATTCTCCTGGGTTATATTCTCCTGGGTTATATTCTCCTGGGTTATATTCTCCTGGGTTATATTCTCCTGGGTTATATTCTCCTGGGTTATATTCTCCTGGGTTATATTCTCCTGGGTTATATTCTCCTGGGTTATATTCTCCTGGGTTATATTCTCCTGGGTTATATTCTCCTGGGTTATATTCTCCTGGGTTATATTCTCCTGGGTTATATTCTCCTGGGTTATATTCTCCTGGGTTATATTCTCCTGGGTTATATTCTCCTGGGTTATATTCTCCTGGGTTATATTCTCCTGGGTTATATTCTCCTGGGTTATATTCTCCTGGGTTATATTCTCCTGGGTTATATTCTCCTGGGTTATATTCTCCTGGGTTATATTCTCCTGGGTTATATTCTCCTGGGTTATATTCTCCTGGGTTATATTCTCCTGGGTTATATTCTCCTGGGTTATATTCTCCTGGGTTATATTCTCCTGGGTTATATTCTCCTGGGTTATATTCTCCTGGGTTATATTCTCCTGGGTTATATTCCTGGGTTATATTCTCCTGGGTTATATTCTCCTGGGTTATATTCTCCTGGGTTATATTCTCCTGGGTTATATTCTCCTGGGTTATATTCTCCTGGGTTATATTCTCCTGGGTTATATTCTCCTGGGTTATATTCTCCTGGGTTATATTCTCCTGGGTTATATTCTCCTGGGTTATATTCTCCTGGGTTATATTCTCCTGGGTTATATTCTCCTGGGTTATATTCTCCTGGGTTATATTCTCCTGGGTTATATTCTCCTGGGTTATATTCTCCTGGGTTATATTCTCCTGGCTTATATTCTCCTGGGTTATATTCTCCTGGGTTATATTCTCCTGGGTTATATTCTCCTGGCTTATATTCTCCTGGGTTATATTCTCCTGGGTTATATTCTCCTGGGTTATATTCTCCTGGGTTATATTCTCCTGGGTTATATTCTCCTGGGTTATATTCTCCTGGGTTATATTCTCCTGGGTTATATTCTCCTGGGTTATATTCTCCTGGGTTATATTCTCCTGGGTTATATTCTCCTGGCTTATATTCTCCTGGGTTATATTCTCCTGGGTTATATTCTCCTGGGTTATATTCTCCTGGCTTATATTCTCCTGGGTTATATTCTCCTGGGTTATATTCTCCTGGGTTATATTCTCCTGGGTTATATTCTCCTGGGTTATATTCTCCTGGGTTATATTCTCCTGGGTTATATTCTCCTGGGTTATATTCTCCTGGGTTATATTCTCCTGGGTTATATTCTCCTGGGTTATATTCTCCTGGGTTATATTCTCCTGGGTTATATTCTCCTGGCTTATATTCTCCTGGGTTATATTCTCCTGGGTTATATTCTCCTGGGTTATATTCTCCTGGGTTATATTCTCCTGGGTTATATTCTCCTGGGTTATATTCTCCTGGGTTATATTCTCCTGGGTTATATTCTCCTGGGTTATATTCTCCTGGGTTATATTCTCCTGGGTTATATTCTCCTGGGTTATATTCTCCTGGGTTATATTCTCCTGGGTTATATTCTCCTGGGTTATATTCTCCTGGGTTATATTCTCCTGGGTTATATTCTCCTGGGTTATATTCTCCTGGCTTATATTCTCCTGGGTTATATTCTCCTGGGTTATATTCTCCTGGGTTATATTCTCCTGGCTTATATTCTCCTGGGTTATATTCTCCTGGGTTATATTCTCCTGGGTTATATTCTCCTGGGTTATATTCTCCTGGGTTATATTCTCCTGGGTTATATTCTCCTGGGTTATATTCTCCTGGGTTATATTCTCCTGGGTTATATTCTCCTGGGTTATATTCTCCCGGGTTGTTAAACAGAGCAGTGTTAAGGTGGTGGTATGAGAGAACAGGGAAGTCCAGTCGTATGTCACACTCCAGTGAGTGTTACAACGAAAGTTACCTTGAACACTATGTGGGAAACTATTGTAAGAGTGTTGTGTGTGTTTGTGACTCACAACAACACACACACACACACATACACACACACAGGAACCATACATAGCTTTAAGATGAGGTATGATAAAGTTCATGGAGCAGGGGGTGAGAGGACCTGGTAGCACTCAGTGAACAGGAGGGGCCAGGAGCTGAGTCTCGACCCCTGCAACCACAATTAGGTGAGTACACACACACACACACACACACACACACACACACACACACACACACACACACACACACACACACACACACACACACACATAGAAAATACTGAGAGGAATAGACAAGGTGGACAGAGACAGGATGTTCCAGAGACTGGACACAGTAACAAGGGGACACAGTTGGAAGCTGAAGACACAGATGAATCACAGGGATGTTAGGAAGTATTTCTTCAGCCACAGAGTAGTCATTAAGTGGAATAGTTTGGGAAGCGATGTAGTGGAGGCAGGATCCATACATAGCTTTAAGCAGAGGTATGATAAAGCTCACGGCTCAGGGAGAGTGACCTAGTAGCGATCAGTGAAGAGGCGGGGCCAGGAGCTCGGACTCGACCCCCGCAACCTCAACTAGGTGAGTACAACTAGGTGAGTACACACACACACACACACTGTAAGTACGTGCCGGTAAGTCCCAGGAGGTTGGGGGTCAGGTCACAAGAAGTTGTGGGCAGCCAAGGACCACTGAGACTTACATTACAACGCACAAGCCACCTACCTTTCAGTACATAATAAACCCACACATAATTCCACACAAAATTACACACAAAATTACACACACACACACACACACACACACATATCCAGACTCACACATACACTCCCCCCCTCACCACCGACATCTCACTACTTCCCCTGATCCCTCCCCTCCCTCGATCACCCTCCCCTCCCCCATTCACCCTAAACCCTCCCCACCCCTCCCCACTCCTCTCCCACATAGCCACAGTTCCTCCACTACTTCACCCCCCCACACTCTGACATACACACTACTAACCTAACATACAGAACTACATAGGTTTCCCACTCTGAGGCAATCAGGATAAAACAAAAATGGGTTGCCAGAGAGCAACAAGAAAAACCAAGGGACAGGAGGAGGAAACTGCAAAGGAAGATTGGGCAGCAGAGCTCATAAAAAGGGATCATGAATGGGAAAAGAAACTAGAAGAACTTAGCATGAGAATGGAAGAGAGGATAGATATGAAAAGCAGGAAGTGGGAGGTGCATGTCAAAGCAGCAGAAGCTAGGATACAGAGTTTAGAAGAGGAATTGAAAAATCTGAAACAGCCTAAAGAACTAAAGAACATTTTGGGATTGACAACAGAGACTGCTACCTCAGCCACAAATAAGGGGACTGTAGGGAAAGAAGGAGCAAAACTGCATGGAGAAGCTCTATCAGAGGAGACTGTAGCAAATGAAAGAGCTAAGCTTTATGTGGAGGCCCTAACAGACAACAACAGAGCCCAAGGAAAGCCGAGAAGGGAAAATGACAGGCCACTGAGCCCAAGTACATTAGCCAGTGAAACTGATGAAAGGAAAGCTGCAGTGGAGGAAACCAAATTAAATGAGGGGATACACAGGGATATGCAGTGGGAGAATGAAAGGGTGAGGTCAGTCTTTGTGTATGGGCTCCAGGAAGTTGAAGGGGAAACTTATGAAGCAAGAAAACAAGGGGGAAAAAAAAGCAATTGAAAGCATCATGAAAGCAATAGGAGAAGACGACATGACCCAGCTTGAAAATTTTCGGAGAATAGGGGGGTTTGTAAAAAAAAGACCCGGCCAGTGAGAGTGACCTTCAAGGCAGAAGCGACTCGGACCAGGATCCTGCAGGAGAAAGCATGATTATGGGACATGCCGGCATACAGGAAGGTGTATCTCGACTGCGACAAAACACAAGAAGAAAGGCAGAAACTGAGAGAGATGGTACAAAGGCAAAAGGAGGAAAGAGGGGGGATGGAAAAGACAGACAGGAGATCCCAGACCCAGGAAGAAGATCAAATACAGCCTCCCTCACAACTTCCTATAGAAGCCTCCCAACCAGGTCAACCCCAGTGCAACCAAACACTCTAAATCAAAACACCCATGCCACATCCAATGCCCCCACCCACTACATTACAAACTCCACCCCCACAGCAACAACCCATAGTTCTTTACCAGGTCTCCCACTTCCCCAACCCCAATATACCTCCCAGACCACAGTCTTAGAAAAGAAGTTGAAGGTGTGGTATACAAATGCAGATGGAATAACAAACAAGTATGAGGAGTGGCACGAAAGAATCAAAGAGACATCCCCAGACATAATAGCACTCACAGAAACAAAACTCACCAGAATAATAACAGATTCAATCTTTCCATCCGGATATCAAATCCTCAGGAAAGACAGAGGGATGAGAGGGGGAGGAGGAGTTGCACTGCTCATTAAAAACCAGTGGGGTTTTGAGAAAATGGAAGGAATGGATGGCACAGGCGAAAGGGACTACTTAGTAGGAACAATCCAGTCTGAGGGACATAAGGTGATAATTGCAGTAATGTACAACCCACCACAGAACTGCAGGAGGCCAAGAGAAGAATACGATGAGAGCAACAGAGCAATGATCGACACACTAGCCGAGGTGGCCAGGAGAGCATACATGGGGGGAGCAAAGTTACTAGTTATGGGTGATTTCAATCACAAGGAGATTGACTGGGAAAACCTGGAGCCCCATGGGGGTCCCGAAACATGGAGAGCCATGATGGATGTGGTACTGGAAAACCTCATGCATCAACATGTTAGAGACACTACCAGAGAGAGGAAAGGATGAACCAGCAAGGCTGGACCTTGTATTCACCATGAGTAGTTCGGACATCGAGGGTATCATGTATGAAAGGCCCCTGGGAGCTAGTGATCATGTGGTTCTGTGCTTCGACTACATAGTTGAGCTCCAAGTGGAGAGAGTAGCAGGAATAGGCTGGGAAAAACCAAACTACAAAAGGGGGAACTACCCAGGCATGAGGAACTTCCTTCAAGACATTCAGTGGGAGAGGGAACTGACAGGAAAACCAGTACAAGAAATGATGGACTATGTAGCAACAAAATGCAAGGAGGCAGAGGAGAGGTTTGTTCCCAAGGGAAACAGAAATAATGGGAAGAACAGAACGAGTCCTTGGTTCACCCAAAGGCGTAGGGAGGCAAAAACTAGGTGTACTAGAGAATGGAAAAGGTACAGAAGACAGAGAACTCAGGAAAATAAAGAAATCAGCCGAAGAGCCAGAAACAAATATGCACAGATAAGAAGGGAGGCTCAGAGACAGTATGAAAATGACATAGCATCAAAAGTAAAGACTGACCCGAAGCTGTTGTACAGCCACATCAGGAGGAAAACAACAGTCAAGGACCAGGTAATCAGACTGAGGAAGGGTGATGGGGAATTCACAAGAAACGACCGAGAGGTTTGTCAGGAGCTCAACACGAGATTTAAAGAGGTATTTACAGTGGAAACCAGTAGGACTCCAGGAAATCAGAACAGGGGGGCACACCAGCAAGTGCTGGATGAGGTACATATAACCAAGGAGGAGGTGAAGAACACTTAATACAGTGTTGCACATGTGTTGCAAGAGCCTCCCTGGGTGTGTAGGTTAACGTTGCAACACAGGTGAAACTTAATACAGTGTTGCACATGTATTGCAAGTGCCTCCCTGGGTGTGTAGGTTAATGTTGCAACACAGGAGAAACTTAATACAGTGTTGCACATGTGTTGCAAGAGCCTCCCTGGGTGTGTAGGTTAATGTTGCAACACAGGAGAAAGTTAATACAGTGTTGCACATGTATTGCAAGTGCCTCCCTGGGTGTGTAGGTTAATGTTGCAACACAGGAGAAAGTTAATACAGTGTTGCAAGTGCCTCCCTGGGTGTGTAGGTTAATGTTGCAACACAGGAGAAAGTTAATACAGTGTTGCAAGTGCCTCCCTGGGTGTGTAGGTTAATGTTGCAACACAGGAGAAAGTTAATACAGTGTTGCAAGTGCCTCCCTGGGTGTGTAGGTTAATGTTGCAACACAGGAGAAAGTTAATACAGTGTTGCAAGTGCCTCCCTGGGTGTGTAGGTTAATGTTGCAACACAGGAGAAAGTTAATACAGTGTTGCAAGTGCCTCCCTGGGTGTGTAGGTTAATGTTGCAACACAGGAGAAAGTTAATACAGTGTTGCAAGTGCCTCCCTGGGTGTGTAGGTTAATGTTGCAACACACCACTAGTGTTGAAAGAGACGCAGGTAACCTCGCTAGGTACCTGTTAATACATTAAGTCAGTGAACCAAGGTTGCTACTGCAACCTTGGTTCTGCAACCACAGTAACAACCACTACAAGTGAACCTTGCAAGTCTAACAAGGTTGTTAGTACAGTGGTACTCTCATTGTTACCTCACAACCACAGTAACAACCACTACAAGTGAACCTTGCAAGTCTAACAAGGTTGTTAGTACAGTGGTACCCTCATTGTTACCTCACAACCACAGAAACAACCACTACAAGTGAACCTTGCAAGTCTAACAAGGTTGTTAGTACAGTGGTACCCTCATTGTTACCTCACAACCACAGTAACAACCACTACAAGTGAACCTTGCAAGTCTAACAAGGTTGTTAGTACAGTGGTACCCTCATTGTTACCTCACAACCACAGTAACAACCACTACAAGTGAACCTTGCAAGTCTAACAAGGTTGTTAGTACAGTGGTACCCTCATTGTTACCTCACAACCACAGTAACAACCACTACAAGTGAACCTTGCAAGTCTAACAAGGTTGTTAGTACAGTGGTACCCTCATTGTTACCTCACAACCACAGTAACAACCACTACAAGTGAACCTTGCAAGTCTAACAGGGTTGTTAGTACAGTGGTACTCTCATTGTTACCTCACAACCACAGTAACAACCACTACAAGTGAACCTTGCAAGTCTAACAAGGTTGTTAGTACAGTGGTACTCTCATTGTTACCTCACAACCACAGTAACAACCACTACAAGTGAACCTTGCAAGTCTAACAGGGTTGTTAGTACAGTGGTACTCTCATTGTTACCTCACAACCACAGTAACAACCACTACAAGTGAACCTTGCAAGTCTAACAAGGTTGTTAGTACAGTGGTACTCTCATTGTTACCTCACAACCACAGTAACAACCACTACAAGTGAACCTTGCAAGTCTAACAAGGTTGTTAGTACAGTGGTACCCTCATTGTTACCTCACAACCACAGTAACAACCACTACAAGTGAACCTTGCAAGTCTAACAAGGTTGTTAGTACAGTGGTACCCTCATTGTTACCTCACAACCACAGTAACCACTACAAGTGAACCTTGCAAGTCTAACAAGGTTGTTAGTACAGTGGTACCCTCATTGTTACCTCACAACCACAGTAACAACCACTACAAGTGAACCTTGCAAGTCTAACAGGGTTGTTAGTACAGTGGTACCCTCATTGTTACCTCACAACCACAGTAACAACCACTACAAGTGAACCTTGCAAGTCTAACAGGGTTGTTAGTACAGTGGTACTCTCATTGTTACCTCACAACCACAGTAACAACCACTACAAGTGAACCTTGCAAGTCTAACAAGGTTGTTAGTACAGTGGTACCCTCATTGTTACCTCACAACCACAGTAACAACCACTACAAGTGAACCTTGCAAGTCTAACAGGGTTGTTAGTACAGTGGTACTCTCATTGTTACCTCACAACCACAGTAACAACCACTACAAGTGAACCTTGCAAGTCTAACAAGGTTGTTAGTACAGTGGTACTCTCATTGTTACCTCACAACCACAGTAACAACCACTACAAGTGAACCTTGCAAGTCTAACAGGGTTGTTAGTACAGTGGTACTCTCATTGTTACCTCACAACCACAGTAACAACCACTACAAGTGAACCTTGCAAGTCTAACAAGGTTGTTAGTACAGTGGTACCCTCATTGTTACCTCACAACCACAGTAACAACCACTACAAGTGAACCTTGCAAGTCTAACAGGGTTGTTAGTACAGTGGTACTCTCATTGTTACCTCACAACCACAGTAACAACCACTACAAGTGAACCTTGCAAGTCTAACAAGGTTGTTAGTACAGTGGTACCCTCATTGTTACCTCACAACCACAGTAACAACCACTACAAGTGAACCTTGCAAGTCTAACAGGGTTGTTAGTACAGTGGTACTCTCATTGTTACCTCACAACCACAGTAACAACCACTACAAGTGAACCTTGCAAGTCTAACAAGGTTGTTAGTACAGTGGTACCCTCATTGTTACCTCACAACCACAGTAACAACCACTACAAGTGAACCTTGCAAGTCTAACAAGGTTGTTAGTACAGTGGTACTCTCATTGTTACCTCACAACCACAGTAACAACCACTACAAGTGAACCTTGCAAGTCTAACAAGGTTGTTAGTACAGTGGTACCCTCATTGTTACCTCACAACCACAGTAACAACCACTACAAGTGAAACTTGCAAGTCTAACAAGGTTGTTAGTACAGTGGTACTCTCATTGTTACCTCACAACCACAGTAACAACCACTACAAGTGAACCTTGCAAGTCTAACAGGGTTGTTAGTACAGTGGTACTCTCATTGTTACCTCACAACCACAGTAACAACCACTACAAGTGAACATTGCAAGTCTAACAAGGTTGTTAGTACAGTGGTACTCTCATTGTTACCTCACAACCACAGTAACAACCACTACAAGTGAACCTTGCAAGTCTAACAAGGTTGTTAGTACAGTGGTACCCTCATTGTTACCTCACAACCACAGTAACAACCACTACAAGTGAACCTTGCAAGTCTAACAAGGTTGTTAGTACAGTGGTACTCTCATTGTTACCTCACAACCACAGTAACAACCACACAAGTGAACCTTGCAAGTCTAACAAGGTTGTTAGTACAGTGGTACCCTCATTGTTACCTCACAACCACAGTAACAACCACTACAAGTGAACCTTGCAAGTCTAACAAGGTTGTTAGTACAGTGGTACTCTCATTGTTACCTCACAACCACAGTAACAACCACTACAAGTGAACCTTGCAAGTCTAACAAGGTTGTTAGTACAGTGGTACCCTCATTGTTACCTCACAACCACAGTAACAACCACTACAATAACCACTAACCACAGTATAACATACACTACCGACAAGCCACAAGCACAGATTCGTTTCTATATTTCGAAATGTATCGCCTACACAGTAGGCGTAACGTGCAAAGAGCACCGTATCGTGAACACTATGGCACTGCTGAAGACTATGGCACTGCTGAAGACTATGGCACTGCTGAAGACTATGGCACTGCTGAAGACTATGGCACTGCTGAAGACTATGGCACTGCTGAAGACTATGGCACTGCTGAAGACTATGGCACTGCTGAAGATTATGGCACTGTTGAAGACTACGACACTGCTGAAGACTACGACACTGCTGAAGACTACGACACTGCTGAAGACTACGACACTGCTGAAGACTATGTCACTGCTGAAGACTATGGCACTGCTGAAGACTATGGCACTGCTGAAGACTATGGCACTGCTGAAGACTATGGCACTGCTGAAGACTATGGCACTGCTGAAGACTATGGCACTGCTGAAGATTATGGCACTGTTGAAGACTACGACACTGCTGAAGACTACGACACTGCTGAAGACTACGACACTGCTGAAGACTACGACACTGCTGAAGACTATGTCACTGCTGAAGACTACGACACTGCTGAAGACTATGTCACTGCTGAAGACTATGGCACTGCTGAAGACTATGGCACTGCTGAAGACTACGACACTGCTGAAGACTATGGCACTGCTGAAGACTACGACACTGTTGAAGACTACGACACTGCTGAAGACTACGACACTGCTGAAGACTATGTCACTGCTGAAGACTATGGCACTGCTGAAGACTATGGCACTGCTGAAGACTATGGCACTGCTGAAGACTACGACACTGCTGAAGACTATGGCACTGTTGAAGACTACGACACTGCTGAAGACTATGGCACTGCTGAAGACTATGGCACTGCTGAAGACTATTGCACTGCTGAAGACTATGGCACTGCTGAAGACTATGGCACTGCTGAAGACTATGGCACTGCTGAAGATTATGGCACTGTTGAAGACTACGACACTGCTGAAGACTACGACACTGCTGAAGACTACGACACTGCTGAAGACTACGACACTGCTGAAGACTATGTCACTGCTGAAGACTACGACACTGCTGAAGACTATGTCACTGCTGAAGACTATGGCACTGCTGAAGACTATGGCACTGCTGAAGACTACGACACTGCTGAAGACTATGGCACTGCTGAAGACTACGACACTGTTGAAGACTACGACACTGCTGAAGACTACGACACTGCTGAAGACTACGACACTGCTGAAGACTATGTCACTGCTGAAGACTATGGCACTGCTGAAGACTATGGCACTGCTGAAGACTATGGCACTGCTGAAGACTACGACACTGCTGAAGACTATGGCACTGTTGAAGACTACGACACTGCTGAAGACTATGGCACTGCTGAAGATTATGGCACTGCTGAAGATTATGGCACTGTTGAAGACTATGGCACTGCTGAAGACTATGGCACTGCTGAAGATTATGGCACTGTTGAAGACTACGACACTGCTGAAGACTATGGCACTGCTGAAGACTACGACACTGCTGAAGACTATGGCACTGCTGAAGACTACGACACTGCTGAAGACTATGGCACTGCTGAAGACTATGGCACTGCTGAAGACTATGGCACTGTTGAAGACTACGACACTGCTGAAGACTATGGCACTGTTGAAGACTACGGCACTGCTGAAGACTATGGCACTGTTGAAGACTACGACACTGCTGAAGACTATGGCACTGTTGAAGACTACGACACTGCTGAAGACTATGGCACTGTTGAAGACTACGACACTGCTGAAGACTATGGCACTGTTGAAGACTACGACACTGCTGAAGACTATGGCACTGTTGAAGACTACGACACTGCTGAAGACTATGGCACTGTTGAAGACTACGACACTGCTGAAGACTATGGCACTGTTGAAGACTACGACACTGCTGAAGACTACGACACTGCTGAAGACTATGGCACTGCTGAAGACTATGGCACTGCTGAAGATTACGACACTGCTGAAGACTATGGCACTGCTGAAGACTACGACACTGCTGAAGACTATGGCACTGCTGAAGACTATGGCACTGTTGAAGACTACGACACTGCTGAAGACTATGGCACTGCTGAAGACTACGACACTGCTGAAGACTATGGCACTGGTGAAGACTATGGCACTGCTGAAGACTACGACACTGCTGAAGACTATGGCACTGTTGAAGACTACGGCACTGCTGAAGACTATGGCACTGTTGAAGACTACGACACTGCTGAAGACTATGGCACTGCTGAAGACTACGACACTGCTGAAGACTATGGCACTGTTGAAGACTACGACACTGCTGAAGACTACGACACTGCTGAAGACTACGACACTGTTGAAGACTACGGCACTGCTGAAGACTATGGCACTGTTGAAGACTACGACACTGTTGAAGACTACAACACTGCTGAAGACTACGACACTGCTGAAGACTACGACACTGTTGAAGACTACGACACTGCTGAAGACTATGGCACTGTTGAAGACTACGGCACTGCTGAAGACTATGGCACTGTTGAAGACTACGGCACTGCTGAAGACTATGGCACTGTTGAAGACTACGACACTGTTGAAGACTACGACACTGCTGAAGACTACGACACTGCTGAAGACTACGACACTGTTGAAGACTACGACACTGCTGAAGACTATGTTACTGCTGAAGACTACGACACTGCTGAAGACTACGACACTGCTGAAGACTACGACACTGCTGAAGACTACGACACTGCTGAAGACTACGACACTGCTGAAGACTATGTTACTGCTGAAGACTACGACACTGCTGAAGACTACGACACTGCTGAAGACTACGACACTGCTGAAGACTACGACACTGCTGAAGACTACGACACTGCTGAAGACTATGTTACTGCTGAAGACTATGACACTGCTGAAGACTATGACACTGCTGAAGACTACGACACTGCTGAAGACTACGACACTGCTGAAGACTATGACACTGCTGAAGACTATGTTACTGCTGAAGACTATGACACTGCTGAAGACTACGACACTGCTGAAGACTATGTTGCTGCTGAAGACTATGACACTGCTGAAGACTATGACACTGCTGAAGACTATGTTACTGCTGAAGACTATGACACTGCTGAAGACTACGACACTGCTGAAGACTATGTTGCTGCTGAAGACTATGACACTGCTGAAGACTATGACACTGCTGAAGACTATGACACTGCTGAAGACTATGACACTGCTGAAGACTATATTGCTGCTTAAGACTATGACACTGCTGAAGACTATGACACTGCTGAAGACTATGACACTGCTGAAGACTATGACACTGCTGAAGACTATGTTACTGCTGAAGACTATGACACTGCTGAAGACTACGACACTGCTGAAGACTATGTTGCTGCTGAAGACTATGACACTGCTGAAGACTATGTTGCTGCTGAAGACTATGACACTGCTGAAGACTACGACACTGCTGAAGACTACGACACTGCTGAAGACTATGTTGCTGCTGAAGACTATGTTACTGCTGAAGACTATGACACTGCTGAAGACTACGACACTGCTGAAGACTACGACACTGCTGAAGACTACGACACTGCTGAAGACTACGACACTGCTGAAGACTATGTTGCTGCTGAAGACTATGTTACTGCTGAAGACTATGACACTGCTGAAGACTACGACACTGCTGAAGACTACGACACTGCTGAAGACTACGACACTGCTGAAGACTATGTTACTGCTGAAGACTACGACACTGCTGAAGACTACGACACTGCTGAAGACTACGACACTGCTGAAGACTACGACACTGCTGAAGACTACGACACTGCTGAAGACTACGACACTGCTGAAGACTATGACACTGCTGAAGACTATGTTGCTGCTGAAGACTATGTTACTGCTGAAGACTATGACACTGCTGAAGACTACGACACTGCTGAAGACTACGACACTGCTGAAGACTACGACACTGTTGAAGACTACGACACTGCTGAAGACTATGGCACTGTTGAAGACTACGGCACTGCTGAAGACTATGGCACTGTTGAAGACTACGGCACTGCTGAAGACTATGGCACTGTTGAAGACTACGACACTGTTGAAGACTACGACACTGCTGAAGACTACGACACTGCTGAAGACTACGACACTGTTGAAGACTACGACACTGCTGAAGACTATGTTACTGCTGAAGACTACGACACTGCTGAAGACTACGACACTGCTGAAGACTACGACACTGCTGAAGACTACGACACTGCTGAAGACTACGACACTGCTGAAGACTATGTTACTGCTGAAGACTACGACACTGCTGAAGACTACGACACTGCTGAAGACTACGACACTGCTGAAGACTACGACACTGCTGAAGACTACGACACTGCTGAAGACTATGTTACTGCTGAAGACTATGACACTGCTGAAGACTATGACACTGCTGAAGACTACGACACTGCTGAAGACTACGACACTGCTGAAGACTATGACACTGCTGAAGACTATGTTACTGCTGAAGACTATGACACTGCTGAAGACTACGACACTGCTGAAGACTATGTTGCTGCTGAAGACTATGACACTGCTGAAGACTATGACACTGCTGAAGACTATGTTACTGCTGAAGACTATGACACTGCTGAAGACTACGACACTGCTGAAGACTATGTTGCTGCTGAAGACTATGACACTGCTGAAGACTATGACACTGCTGAAGACTATGACACTGCTGAAGACTATGACACTGCTGAAGACTATATTGCTGCTTAAGACTATGACACTGCTGAAGACTATGACACTGCTGAAGACTATGACACTGCTGAAGACTATGACACTGCTGAAGACTATGTTACTGCTGAAGACTATGACACTGCTGAAGACTACGACACTGCTGAAGACTATGTTGCTGCTGAAGACTATGACACTGCTGAAGACTATGTTGCTGCTGAAGACTATGACACTGCTGAAGACTACGACACTGCTGAAGACTACGACACTGCTGAAGACTATGTTGCTGCTGAAGACTATGTTACTGCTGAAGACTATGACACTGCTGAAGACTACGACACTGCTGAAGACTACGACACTGCTGAAGACTACGACACTGCTGAAGACTACGACACTGCTGAAGACTATGTTGCTGCTGAAGACTATGTTACTGCTGAAGACTATGACACTGCTGAAGACTACGACACTGCTGAAGACTACGACACTGCTGAAGACTACGACACTGCTGAAGACTATGTTACTGCTGAAGACTACGACACTGCTGAAGACTACGACACTGCTGAAGACTACGACACTGCTGAAGACTACGACACTGCTGAAGACTACGACACTGCTGAAGACTACGACACTGCTGAAGACTATGACACTGCTGAAGACTATGTTGCTGCTGAAGACTATGTTACTGCTGAAGACTATGACACTGCTGAAGACTACGACACTGCTGAAGACTACGACACTGCTGAAGACTACGACACTGCTGAAGACTATGTTACTGCTGAAGACTACGACACTGCTGAAGACTACGACACTGCTGAAGACTACGACACTGCTGAAGACTATGTTACTGCTGAAGACTACGACACTGCTGAAGACTATGATACTGCTGAAGACTACGACACTGCTGAAGACTATGGCACTGCTGAAGACTACGACACTGCTGAAGACTAAGACACTGCTGAAGACTACGACACTGCTGAAGACTACGACACTGCTGAAGACTACGACACTGCTGAAGACTACGACACTGCTGAAGACTATGACACTGCTGAAGACTACGACACTGCTGAAGACTATGACACTGCTGAAGACTATGTTGCTGCTGAAGACTACGACACTGCTGAAGACTACGACACTGCTGAAGACTACGACACTGCTGAAGACTACGACACTGCTGAAGACTACGACACTGCTGAAGACTACGACACTGCTGAAGACTACGGCACTGCTGAAGACTACGACACTGCTGAAGACTACGACACTGCTGAAGACTATGTTACTGCTGAAGACTACGACACTGCTGAAGACTACGACACTGCTGAAGACTACGACACTGCTGAAGACTACGACACTGCTGAAGACTACGACACTGCTGAAGACTACGACACTGCTGAAGACTACGACACTGCTGAAGACTATGACACTGCTGAAGACTATGTTGCTGCTGAAGACTACGACACTGCTGAAGACTATGTTACTGCTGAAGACTATGACACTGCTGAAGACTACGACACTGCTGAAGACTACGACACTGCTGAAGACTACGACACTGCTGAAGACTACGACACTGCTGAAGACTACGACACTGCTGAAGACTACGACACTGCTGAAGACTACGACACTGCTGAAGACTACGACACTGCTGAAGACTACGACACTGCTGAAGACTACGACACTGCTGAAGACTACGACACTGCTGAAGACTATGACACTGCTGAAGACTACGACACTGCTGAAGACTACGACACTGCTGAAGACTACGACACTGCTGAAGACTACGACACTGCTGAAGACTATGACACTGCTGAAGACTACGACACTGCTGAAGACTACGACACTGCTGAAGACTATGACACTGCTGAAGACTACGACACTGCTGAAGACTACGACACTGCTGAAGACTATGTTACTGCTGAAGACTACGACACTGCTGAAGACTATGTTACTGCTGAAGACTACGACACTGCTGAAGACTACGACACTGCTGAAGACTATGACACTGTTGAAGACTACGACACTGCTGAAGACTACGACACTGTTGAAGACTACGACACTGCTGAAGACTATGTTACTGCTGAAGACTACGACACTGCTGAAGACTACGACACTGCTGAAGACTACGACACTGCTGAAGACTACGACACTGCTGAAGACTACGACACTGCTGAAGACTACGACACTGCTGAAGACTATATCACTGCTGAAGACTACGACACTGCTGAAGACTACGACACTGCTGAAGACTACGACACTGCTGAAGACTACGACACTGCTGAAGACTACGACACTGCTGAAGACTATATCACTGCTGAAGACTACGACACTGCTGAAGACTACGACACTGCTGAAGACTACGACACTGCTGAAGACTACGACACTGCTGAAGACTACGACACTGCTGAAGACTACGACACTGCTGAAGACTACGACACTGCTGAAGACTACGACCAGTAGTCCCCCCAGTCCCCCAAGACTGGGGGACTGATTACCCTATCTTTTGCACACAGTTCTACTGTCTTCAAATTATGTCCTAGAATCTGTACTGATAATGCCACTGGAGGGCAAAACGTCTACAATCAAGATACCCAGATGGTATACCACTGCCTGGTATACAGTACCGGTATTCAGTACTCATGTACTACCCAACATTCTCCAGCCTATATATACTCGGTTCCTGGAACCTTTATCGCTTCCAGAACCAAAACACCTTAAAAATATGTAAATATGTCCTTGTCGAGTTACGTGCGGCCAACAGTAACAGCCTGGTTGCTCAGACCCTGATCCACCATGAGGCCTTGTCTCAGACCGGGCCGCGGGGGCGTTGACCCCCGAAACTTTCCATGATGTACTGATGTAAAGAGTGGGAGAAGCGTAGTCAGTTATTTCTCCATCGTATGGGTATAGAATACCGACAGGATGGAGGAAGGAATGGCCACGGATAAGCGAGGTCCTCCCCTACGTCCCAACAGCTACGTCCCAACAGCTACGTCCCAACAGCTACGTCCCAACAGCTACTGTCCCAACAGCTACGTCCCAACAGCTACTGTCACAACAGCTACGTCCCAACAGCTACTGTCCCAACAGCTACGTCCCAACAGCTACTGTCCCAACAGCTACGTCCCAACAGCTACTGTCCCAACAGCTACGTCCCAACAGCTACTGTCCCAACAGCTACTGTCCCAACAGCTACGTCCCAACAGCTACGTCCCAACAGCTACGTCCCAACAGCTACTGTCCCAACAGCTACGTCCCAACAGCTACTGTCCCAACAGCTACGTCCCAACAGCTACTGTCCCAACAGCTACGTCCCAACAGCTACTGTCCCAACAGCTACGTCCCAACAGCTACGTCCCAACAGCTACGTCCCAACAGCTACTGTCCCAACAGCTACTGTCCCAACAGCTACGTCCCAACAGCTACGTCCCAACAGCTACTGTCCCAACAGCTACGTCCCAACAGCTACTGTCCCAACAGCTACGTCCCAACAGCTACGTCCCAACAGCTACTGTCCCAACAGCTACTGTCCCAACAGCTACGTCCCAACAGCTACGTCCCAACAGCTACGTCCCAACAGCTACTGTCCCAACAGCTACGTCCCAACAGCTACGTCCCAACAGCTACTGTCCCAACAGCTACGTCCCAACAGCTACGTCCCAACAGCTACTGTCCAACAGCTACGTCCCAACAGCTACGTCCCAACAGCTACTGTCCCAACAGCTACTGTCCCAACAGCTACGTCCCAACAGCTACGTCCCAACAGCTACTGTCCCAACAGCTACTGTCCCAACAGCTACGTCCCAACAGCTACGTCCCAACAGCTACGTCCCAACAGCTACTGTCCCAACAGCTACGTCCCAACAGCTACGTCCCAACAGCTACTGTCCCAACAGCTACGTCCCAACAGCTACGTCCCAACAGCTACTGTCCCAACAGCTACGTCCCAACAGCTACGTCCCAACAGCTACTGTCCCAACAGCTACTGTCCCAACAGCTACGTCCCAACAGCTACGTCCCAACAGCTACGTCCCAACAGCTACTGTCCCAACAGCTACGTCCCAACAGCTACGTCCCAACAGCTACTGTCCCAACAGCTACGTCCCAACAGCTACGTCCCAACAGCTACGTCCCAACAGCTACTGTCCCAACAGCTACGTCCCAACAGCTACGTCCCAACAGCTACTGTCCCAACAGCTACTGTCCCAACAGCTACGTCCCAACAGCTACGTCCCAACAGCTACGTCCCAACAGCTACTGTCCCAACAGCTACGTCCCAACAGCTACGTCCCAACAGCTACGTCCCAACAGCTACTGTCCCAACAGCTACGTCCCAACAGCTACTGTGAGGGTGACGAGGTAGGTGACTATGACGGGGGAAGGTGACTGCTGCTCACTGAGCCACTGGTGACAACGGAAGAGAAACCAGCAGTGACTGACAGCAGTGCCAGGTCACTGGTCACTACCACAAGCACTCTACGAGCCACATAACGTGATCTACGAGCCACATAACGTGATCTACGAGCCACATAACGTGATCTACGAGCCACATAACGCGATCTACGAGCCACATAACGTGATCTACGAGCCACATAACGTGATCTACGAGCCACATAACGTGATCTACGAGCCACATAACGTGATCTACGAGCCACATAACGTGATCTACGAGCCACATAACGTGATCTACGAGCCACATAACGTGATCTACGAGCCACATAACGTGATCTACGAGCCACATAACGCGATCTACGAGCCACATAACGTGATCTACGAGCCACATAACGTGATCTACGAGCCACATAACGCGATCTACGAGCCACATAACGTGATCTACGAGCCACATAACGTGATCTACGAGCCACATAACGTGATCTACGAGCCACATAACGTGATCTACGAGCCACATAACGTGATCTACGAGCCACATAACGTGATCTACGAGCCACATAACGTGATCTACGAGCCACATAACGTGATCTACGAGCCACATAACGCGATCTACGAGCCACATAACGTGATCTACGAGCCACATAACGTGATCTACGAGCCACATAACGCGATCTACGAGCCACATAACGTGATCTACGAGCCACATAACGTGATCTACGAGCCACATAACGTGATCTACGAGCCACATAACGTGATCTACGAGCCACATAACGTGATCTACGAGCCACATAACGTGATCTACGAGCCACATAACGTGATCTACGAGCCACATAACGTGTGACGCAAGTAGTAGCGGCCTGATCAATCTGGCCGTTGATATCCCCGTGCACTATCAGGAACCATAACTTGCCTGACCATGATATTCTTACAATTATCAAACTCCTTCTTGCATACACTTAAAAATCTGGAAATTACCCTTGTATATTCGTATCTTGGCTTAATAAATTATGTGTCTTTCTGGTGTATGAGAATAAATATGCCCCTGATACAACCGTCACAGAAGTACTGGTTATAAGATCATCCTATTGTAAGCTCTGTGGCTGAAGGGTCACAGCACTGGTCCTCCTTATACACATGGACCACGGTTTGAACCCCATCCTTCCCTGGCCTCGTCTCACATCATAACATCACGAGCTCAACGGACAGGATTACCATCCTTCCCTGGCCTCGTCTCATATCATAACATCACGAGCTCAACAGACAGGATTACCATCCTTCCCTGGCCTCGTCTCATATCATAACATCACGAGCTCAACAGACAGGATTACCGTGCTTCCCTGGCCTCGTCTCACATCATAACATCACGAGCTCAACAGACAGGATTACCATCCTTCCCTGGCCTCGTCTCACATCATAACATCACGAGCTCAACAGACAGGATTACCATCCTTCCCTGGCCTCGTCTCACATCATAACATCACGAGCTCAACAGACAGGATTACCATCCTTCCCTGGCCTCGTCTCACATCATAACATCACGAGCTCAACAGACAGGATTACCATCCTTCCCTGGCCTCGTCTCACATCATAACATCACGAGCTCAACAGACAGGATTACCGTGCTTCCCTGGCCTCGTCTCACATCATAACATCACGAGCTCAACAGACAGGATTACCATCCTTCCCTGGCCTCGTCTCACATCATAACATCACGAGCTCAACAGACAGGATTACCATCCTTCCCTGGCCTCGTCTCACATCATAACATCACGAGCTCAACAGACAGGATTACCATCCTTCCCTGGCCTCGTCTCACATCATAACATCACGAGCTCAACAGACAGGATTACCATCCTTCCCTGGCCTCGTC